>NC_080421.1:55007195-55607195 GCF_029873635.1 Malania oleifera | reverse complement strand
GACGAACAAATATCTCTTCAAATATATTTTTCAGTATAAAATACAATAGATATTTGAAAGTGATTATGAAAGGATTTTGCAACCAAAATACTATACGATCTTCTCAAGATATTGCAATGAATGTACAACCTCAGAAGATCAAATGAAAGTCTTCTTAGGAGAGACTTATTAACGAAGCCCCCTAAGAGTACTTAGGCTTTGCTCTCAATAAAATAGTATCAACCAAGCAAGACAAGGAGAGCAAACCTATGGAAACAAACACTCAATCCACTTACAAATGATGTAGGCACTAATAGATAATACGCATGAGTGAATGAGGCTCAGAAATGAGTAGTATAGGCTTTTGGATTTTCAGAGAATTCTCCCCTAAACAAAGTAGCTAATAAAAATTTCTAATTTTCTCAAATGATCTTATATATATAGACATGGGAAGAGATATGACCGTTAGGGACCTATTGGGTATTATTAGCGAAGTTTAATGACATTTCAAATATTTTAACCCTGTTTAAAAAATGTTTAACTACGGTAAAAATCAAGGCAACCTGAGAGGTCCGGTCGACCAGAGATGTTTCGGTCGCCCAGGTCTCATATGGTTCAGTCGACCAGGGGGATTTTGAACTAAAGCCACGGTCGATCGAAAGTGGGCAATTTCCCATTTTTTTGAGGTTCGGTCGACCGGACCATTTTGAACTGGCTGGTTCGGTCGACCAAACCGTTGGGATTTTTCCTAAGGACCCTCGGTCGACCAGGTAGTTGGAGTACAAAAGTGGATTGGTCGACCAGATGATCAAAATGTTGATCTAGGGGGTTTTAGTCGACCGGGGCTTTTGAACTGCATAGGTTCGGTCGACCAGGACCTTGGTCAACAGTTAACCCAGGTTTGGTTCAATCGACCAAGCCAAAATGAACTGTGTTGTCCGATCGACCGAAAGTACACCAAGTGTGCATTTTGATCCCATTTCGAAACATACAAACCCTATTTAAGTGCCTAACAAACATATATGAAAATGTGTTTGTCCTAGGATCACTTGGGGTCCAATTTTGAAGACACCAAAAAAGTCCGTTGTCGGTCGACCAAGGGAAAATCCTAAGGTCTTTCATTTCTCATTTACAATTTGTTTGAGCTTACGTAATAAATCATACATGTGATGTGTGTGAGCTTATTACAAATCGAAGCCCTACTTACTATTACAGATCAATTTTCACAAATGAATTATATTACAATTAAGATCGATAATCGGTCTTCAGCTTTAGTTCTTCTTTGCGTACATTTCAATCTTTGACAATTTTAGTTCCTGCACAAAACCTCAAACACTCATTAGATACAATGAGTATTTGTCATAATCAAAACCGAGTGTGACCAATAAGGTCAACATTCTCCACCTTTTTTATGATGACAAATACGATTGGCAAAAGTATAAGGTTAAGCCTAAGAAGGCTCCCCCTCACAATATGCATCCAATAAATTTTTAAACAATAAGTCCTTTTTACCCATTATTTTTGCCTCTCTTTCCATCTCCCCCTTTTGGCAACAAAAAAAAAAGGGTCTTTTGAATTAAAGTCCTAGGCATGGATAAGTATTACAGTTTATACAAGAAGAAATTTTGGAAAGATTAAAAAAAATTCGGCAGAGTGCCGTTTGTAAATCGGACTTTCCAAAATAAATCCTGTATAAGATATAACCTGTTTGAGTTTATATTTCCTAGAAATTTATCCACAACTACTCAAACAGTTCAGTATGGTACAATCAGGCAAATAAAATTTCAATACAAACATGGAGTGGACAAGTTATGCATCACAAATGATAATCAGTATAATCATGCAATAGATATATGAAATGTGCTCATAGATAAGAGTCACTATTACAAATTCTAAACCAATAAGAAATACCAACAATTAAAGCTTAGTTAGACTTGTAAATTTCACTCGAGACTCCTTAAGTATCTAATGATTATGTGAAGATGAGGTTTAATTTTTCATTCAATTTTCACTCATCCTTTCAAAAAGATTTTAAACACAATTTCGTCATAATCATGCTTGATGGCCAGAATGAATCCACATTTTCAAGAGATATAGCAATGAGTGCATGATGGCCTAGCAACAGTTAAGAATACAAATATGTTTCTCAGGGCCTAATGGTTTGAGTATTACGTGGCTCCCGCTAAGAACAAGCATTTTGGTCCAAATTACTTTTAAATGTATATAGATATGCACACACAAAAAGTAATGTTTTAATTATTTAGGAAAATGTTTGCAGAAAATTCAGCAGCATGCCAGCTGTAAATAGGACATTTCCCAAATTTTACCTACACAAAAATTATTCTCAAACAACCAATATCACAAGAGTAAGGCATGCGAGAACCTATCATCTACTAGCAAGCAATACTCAACAACTGCATCCACCATGCAGTAGGCATTCTATACTACTCATGCATTTCAATAAGATAAACATTTAACCACAAGCATATGCAAATTAAGGTACAACTGATATATATATATCATAATCAAATAGGACAGTGTACCATAATATCATGAGAATACAACATAAAAATAAAAGTTGTTTTTAGTACAGACCATATGAAATAAAATATAAGGAATCAACTCCACACAATCTGATCTGCAGATAACTCTGGAGTCTAAAACTCCTCTCCATCATCTCCTCCATCACCACCGTCGGTGGCATTAAATTCGAACTCCATAGTCATCCGATCTCTCTCATCCTGCATCTCCTAAATGCGGTCACTTAGCTTACTGAAGCTGGCTGTCATAGACCGCTCCAAATCTGTAAGGCAACTGGCAGTAGAGATGGAGTGCTGCTAGAACTCCTCCCGAAGTGCAGTGGATGACGATGCCAAGTCCTGCAAGTCTGACTGGACTGATCCTCGAAACTGTATGAATGAGTCAGACAAACTGGTGATCACAGCCATAAGATCCAAGTTTGATGGCTGCGGAGACTGTGGTGGCTCCTGTGGGGCCTCTACCTACGCTGTTGCTCCCCTGGAAGGCACCCAGATGTTCCCAACAAGCTCGTACCCCATCAGTCTTAGGGTCACGCCAGAGAAAATGTCAGCAGGTCGTCTCTTCTTTAGTGAAGCCACATTTGACCGCATGACTCCGATGTTCTTGAATAGCTTGTTCAAAATGCCCCCATATGGCATTATCACTCGGTGGCCAATCATCTTGGCCATCATCCAACGGATTACTAAACTGGGTAGATCCAACTTCTTCTAAGCGAATAGACACCACATAATAAAGCAGCCTAAGAATGATACGTGCACTCTAGATCCCGCCTTGGGCAGGACATTGTATGTGATTAGGTGGTGCACTATCTTAGCCTCTAGGGTGAACTGTCTGTACTGTGGAGGGTGGTTCTGGCTAGCAGTGTCAGGGTCAGACAGGGTCAGGTTTGCGAATGTGGCAACTATGAATTCCTGTTCAAAGATCCAGGAGTTTACCACATCAGGGCACTCAAAGTCTCCACAGTCAATGTTGAGGACATCCGAGATATACTGAGCGTCAAAATGTACATTGGTCCTCAGCACATGGGAGAAGTACCCGTTTTCATCATTTCCCAAATTGGCGTAAAACATCCGAACAAAATTTGGGTAATGACCCCCAGGCTGGTAGGAAATAAAGGTTTTCCACCCCTGATACTCGAACATGTCCATAATATTTCTAAAATGCAGATCCATGAATTCTAAATCGAGTATCTTACCTAGTATAGCCTCCTTGGGACGGAACTCCCGTATATATCTTACTTTGCACCTCTCTAAGAGAAAATGCTCATCCTCGGCATGAGTAATGTCGTGAGCCTCAATGTGTGCCAAGCCAGTGAGGATGTGAGGTTAGGATCGTTGGAAATACAATGAAGGAATGGAAACTCTCTCAAGAATTAAGCGCAAACAAGCTGAAAATTAAGAAAACATATATATATATATACCACAGCTCGGTCGACCAGAAGCCGATACGGTCGACCGGCGCTTGAAATTCCCCAGGCACCAACATAGTTCGGTCGACCAAGGAGAAAATGAACTAGGATGGTCGGTCGACTAAAAGGGTGCACTGTAACAAGATTTGGTCGACCAGGGGAAAACCAGAACTCTTGGTCGATCGTGGGAGTATATTCACTGGGGTTTGGTCGACCGTAAAGGTCAAAGTCAACACTGTTCTGGTCGACCAGGGTATTTTATACCTGAAGTGCTCGGTTGACCGAGCATAGTAAATTTTTCCCGATTTTGCCTGATTTTGATCCAAAGGTCTCCCTTAGGTCCGGATTTGATATATTACGGCATAAACATGATTCTTAGGGATTCTTGGTGAAAAGATATTGCTCAAATGAGGTGTGTACCAAGAATTGACTTATTGACCTATTTTGGGCACCGAGCACTAAGGAGTATGAGGCTTTTCTTAAACTATGCTCTTTGGTGATTGGAAAGTATCCTACAGAAATGATGACATAGAGGAGCAAGGATATGAACCAAGTAATGAGTGAAAACTCACCGAGTATGATCGTGGTTTGGTGATGACTTCCTATGAATGAGATAAACCAGAATTAAAGGATTTGCAACTTAAATTCAAAGATACCAATTCCCTAGAAGGTACTTCTAATCTGGTTATAGCTGTGAGAAGTACACAATATGCATTAGTCATTCATGATCAATGGTGCTTTAAGCCTAGAATGATGTCTTGATTTTGATTTAGGCTTTTCATGTTTAAAAATGAGTTTAGGGTATAGTAATGTAAGATATAAGATGGAACCCTAAAACTTAGTTTTGTGCAATGGACAACTGCTGCTTAACTTTATGATCTTCATGTCAGCATGAGTTAAGCATTTTGAATTAAGTGCTAGGCAAAGATGTCATGTCCATTTGGAGGTGGATAAAAGTCTTAGTATAATAAGATGGCTTAGTGAGTACATATACTAAGGATTTCGTTTTAAGCATCAGTCACTTCCCGATCCTACAGTCGTTATAACCCCTACACCTAGGAACAAAGGAAGGATAACAAAAATGTATTTTCAATTTGAATTCGATTTTCCTTAATTCCTACGGGGTTTTCTTTCATGATAACCCACATCATTTCTTTGTCTAGGCCTCTAGCACATCTAAGTAGACAATTAAACCAAACGTGCCCTTTTCTTTTACAACATAAGCAAACTTTATATATGCGTGAAAGATTATGCTTATTAATTCTAGTTTTACTCATTGAGGCATTACTGTGGGTATGATAAACAGAACATGAACCCTTTATGAAAATATTTTTTTTTTTAACTTCCAAGGGTTTATCATTGTTATCCTTTTCACAAGTGGGTTTGAAAATCATTTTAGGATAGTCTTTGGTTTTTCTTTCTAAGTAGATAATTTTCAAAACCTTCTCAATTTTTCTTCTTTCTAGAGTGGCCTGATATTTTTTCAAATCTTTTAAGTGCTTTGCCACCTTTTCATTTTCATTTTTCAAAAGTGTTTTCTTCTTTGATATCTCAACTAGAATTCTGTACATTTTAAATGAGGTCTTTTCTAGTTCCATATGTGAGGACATGCTTTCATTGTAAAATTCAACACACGATTCATCACAAAGTTTATCACTATAACATTCATATGAATCAATGCACACAGTATTATCATCAGATCCAATAGATGACTCATCATACAATATATCACAGGATTTGGCACAAGAGTCATCACACCATGCATCACATGGATTATTACATGAATTAATGGCATAATTATCACAAGGGCAATCGGATGATTCATTGCATGATATATTCCAGTATTTAACATGAGAATCATCAAGCATAACTATCACAGTAAACAGATGATTCAGCATTAGATACAACATAGCATTCAGTAATAGAATCATCTACAGAGGCTAAGATAGGAACATATACCTCACCGGCTGTTACTGCAATTGCCTTATTATTTACCACTTCCTGAGTAGTGGTCTTATTCTCCTGGGACTCTCCATATTTTCTTTCAAGTTCATCCCAGATATCCTGTGCACTACTACATGCCACAATCTCAACAAAAATATTAGTCTCTAAAGCGCAGTACAATATATCCATGGCATTGGAGTTAATCATATTAAAATCATTTTCATTTATTTGTGCACATCTTCCTTTAGCAGTCACAAGCCAAACCCTCCAGTCCATAGATTTCAAAAATATGGTCATTCTAACTTTCTACGTGGTGTAGTCGACACCACAAAATAATGGAGGACTGGAAAGTGACTATCCCTCACCGAATGGGGATACACCAATGTGAGTCATTGCGATCTCTTTGCAAAAACGTTTAAGTCAAGTGTAACGAGCCTCTGATACCAATTGTTAGAATTAGTGTATTCCCAAGAGGGGGGGTGAATTGGAATTTTAAATTTCTTTCCTAGGTTAAACTAGATGTCAGATGAATATAACAACCTAGGGTCTTTCTATTCAATTCCAAATATGCTGATGAATATAATATGCGGAAATTTAAATCAATCGCATCATTTACTTAATAACATACACGTGCGATAAATATAAAGTGCGACAATATACACAACACACGATATGTTATAGGGGTTCGGCCAACTGTGCCTACGTCCCCGCCTCTAGCTCGCAAGTCCGAGAATTCCACTAATAGCTCACTTAAGGGTGGAGCGACACCGATTACAACCAGGTCAATTAGCACAAGGCTGACCTCAACCTTAACCAAGTCAATTAGCAAGGCTGATCTCAACCTACACGCCTTAACAAGATGGCGCACCTAGCTTTCCTAACTGGGTCTAAGCCAATTTGGGACTATTCTAGGGCTAGTCTCCCTCTTCAGGCCCTTGCCTGAAAATACAAAAAATGTGTATATAATCAAATGGTACAGTGATTGTGCTTTCGTGTAAAGCAGATATGTACCCAAATACACGCAATAACACACACCATAATATGATTCAATATGTAGGCTCAGTGTGGTCTAGATAGTTCAACTCTCAAAGGTATTTTCTATCAGTGTAATGCGTACGTAAGAGTGTCAAACAAGCAATCTTTGTTTGACAATATATTCAACCAATAAGTTCACACAAAGATGTCAAGTCTCAAGTATTTCAATCAGCAGGATGTCTCAAGCATGTAAGTATCAAATGATGTATATGCTTGGTTTGCAAAAGATGTGTAATCTTTGTATTCAACAAAATATATGAGTGAGTGAATGTTGCAACAAAGATCACTATCAGACGAACAAATATCTCTTCAAATATATTTTTCAGTATAAAATACAATAGATATTTGAAAGTGATTATGAAAGGATTTTGCAACCAAAATACTATACGATCTTCTCAAGATATTGCAATGAATGTACAACCTCAGAAGATCAAATGAAAGTCTTCTTAGGAGAGACTTATTAACGAAGCCCCCTAAGAGTACTTAGGCTTTGCTCTCAATAAAATCGTATCAACCAAGCAATACAAAGAGAGCAAACCTATGGAAACAAACACTCAATCCACTTACAAATGATGTAGGCACTAATAGATAGTAAGCATGAGTGAATGAGGCTCAGAAATGAGCAGTATAGGCTTTTGGATTTTCAGAGAATTCTCCCCTAATCAAAGTAGCTAATAAAAATGTCTAATTTTCTCAAATGATCTTATATATACAGACATGGGAAGAGATATGACCTTTAGGGAACTATTGGGTATTATTAGGGAAGTTTAATGACATTTCAAATATTTTAACCCTGTTTAAAAAATGTTTAACTACGGTAAAAATCAGGGCAACCCGAGAGGTCCGGTCGACCAGAGATGTTTCGGTCGACCAAGTCTCATATGGTTCAGTCGACCAGGGGGATTTTGAACTAAAGCCACGGTCGATCGAAAGTGGGCAATTTCCCATTTTTTCGAGGTTCGGTCAACCCGGCCATTTTGAACTGGCTAGTTCGGTCGACCAGACCGTTGGGATTTTTCCTAAGGACCCTCGGTCGACTAGGTAGTTGGAGTACAAAAGTGGATCGGTCAACCAGATGGTCAAAATGTTGACCTAGGGGGTTTCAGTCAACCGGGTCTTTTGAACTGCATAGGTTTGGTCGACCAGGACCTTGGTCAACAGTTGACCCAGGTCCGGTTCGGTCGACGAAGCCAAAATGAACTGTATTGTCCGGTCGACCAAAAGTGCACCAAGTGTGCATTTTGGTCCCATTTCGAAACATACAAACCCTATTTAAGTGCCTAACAAACATATATGCAAATATGTGTGTCCTAGGATCACTTGGGGTCCAATTTTGAAGACACCAAAAAAGTCCATTGTCGGTCGACCAAGGGAAAATCCTAAGGTCTTTCATTTCTCATTTACGATTTGTTTGAGCTTACATAATAAATCATACATGTGATATATGTGAGCTTATTACAAACCAGAGCCCTACTTACTATTACAGATCAATTTTCACAAATGAATTATATTACAATTAAGATCGATAATCGGTCTTCAGCTTTAGTTCCTCTTTGTGCACATCTCAATCTTTGACAATTTTAGTTCCTGTACAAAACCTCAAACACTCATTAGATACAATGAGTATTTGTCATAATCAAAACCGGGCGTGACCAATAAGGTCAACATAGTGCAAGTGAAGTAAATCAATTATAATATGTACCAAAATTTAAATAATGCAATTTGATTAACTACGCATGTACCAAAAAGTTGAAAAGGAAAGTGACACGCAGAAATGTTATCGAGGTTTAGAAAATTACCTACATCCCTGCCTTGGCTATCAAGCACAAGGATTACCACTATACTTTCTCACTTAAATGGGTGGAGTGGCACCTAAACAAACCAGGTCAATTAGCACAAGGCCGACCTCAACCTTTACAACCAATCCTTACCGGGCTAGATTACCGCCCCCTCAAGCGATGCCTAGAAACACTCAGTAATTTCACAACAATGAAATTGGTACAGTGATTATGCTTTCATATACAGTAGATGTGTACCCAATACGTGCAATCACATACACCACCAAATGATATAATAAGGTAAGCTCAATGTGGTCTTAGATGTCTACTCTCAAATATATATTTGCAATTGTTGTAATTAGTGTGTGAGAGTGCAAACAATATAATCTTTGTATCACAAAATGTATATTCAATCTAAATGCTTAAACAAAGATATCAGTCAAACTTCATATATCTCAACCATCCGATTTTCTCAATGTATAAAGCTTAAGTAATATATAGATTTGGTTTGCAAAAGGTATTTAATCTTTGTGTTCAACGAATGATATTACTCAATGAATATTGCAACAAAGATTTTTACCACATAAACAAATATCTCTTCAAATATTTCTCAAGATGAAACACACTAGATATTTGAAAATGATTTGAAAAAATTTTTGCAACCAAATGAACTACAAGTTTGGTCGACCGAGCATTAAATGAACTACAAGTTCGGTCGACCGAACATGGAGGCTCAGGGTGCTTTGTTTTTTTTTTTCTTTTTGTGCGATTCAATCAATCGGGGTCATTTTGAACTACCTCGGTCAGTCGACCAGACCGTTGAGGTCCCACATATGGGAACTCGGTCGACTAGGGCGTTGATATGCATTTTTTGCTCGGTTGACCAGATGGTCAATTATGTTGACTCCAAGAGAGTTCTGTAGACTGGGTATAAATAAACTAGGTGAGTTCAGTCGACTAGGTTGTGGTCAATTTGTTGACCCGATCCTACTTCGGTCGACCGGGAGAATTCTGTGCTTGGGAGTACGGTCGACCAAATGTGCACATTTAGTGCATTTTGATCCTATTTAAGCCAACAAACACCTTATTCAAATGACCAACATATATATGTGTACGAGTGAGTGTCCTAGGGTCATTTCTAGGCCTTTTTTAGTTTTGAGCTTACCTATTAAATCATGCAGATGATGCATGCAATTATTACAAGTCAAGTCCTATTTACTATTACAGACCCTTTAAATAATAATGAAATACAATACAACAAATATTGGGTCTTCAAATTCAATTCATCTTTGTGCTATTATTATGATCTACCAATTTAAATACCTACACATAACCTCAAGCACCTATAAAATACAACAGGTATTTGTCATTATCAAAACCAGATGTGACCTATAAGGTCAACATTTTCAAATCCTCCAATTTAATGATTTAATAAATATAATCACTCTAAATTTCCATTCAGTGAAATTTTCACCATAAAACATTAGAGGGTTTGTAGATAACCTTCCCTCACAAGATGGGGATACACCAACTTGAGCCATCATGATCTTTTGTAAAATAACGTTTAGGTCTATGTGATGAGACTCTAATACCAATTGTTGACTTTGGTGTAATCCCAAGAGGGGGGTGAATTGGATATTTAAAAAATTATTCACCCTAGGTTTAGCTAAGCCAACGGCAGTAATACACAACCTAGGGTCTGTCTAAACTTCTTCCAATATCACAAAAAACATACTCAGCAAATATTTAAATAAATAAACCAATCTCAGTATTTCTCAAACATTCAAACCATGTATGTAAAATGAGACAATGAATAATAGCATACATATAAGAAAATTGAAGTGCAGGAATTAAAGGAACACACGATATGATATCGAGATTCGGCCAACACTGCCTATGTCCCCGCCTCGAGCTCACAAGCAAGAGGATTCTACTAATGCTCACTTACCGGGTGGAGCAACACCGTTTACAACACCAGGTCAAATTACCCGGGCTGACCTCAACCTTTACAACCAATCCTTATGGGCTAGATTAACACTCCCTTAGGCCATACCTGGAATACAACACTGAATGTAAAGTTTGCATACAAATCAAATGCTACTTAACTAAGAAAATATGTACTAGCAATAAGCACAGTATGATCAATGCACTCAAGTATGATAAAGAATTAAAGCTCAAGCGAAATTTGGTCAATCAATTAATATAAGAGATGATGTTAAGATTGATCTTTGAATAAAATAGGTGTAAGATAGTAATGGTATTTCAAAGATCTATACTTCTAATAACTTAATCTCCACAAAATATTTTCAGCAATAAAATCAAGAAATAGTCAAGGTTAGCTTCTCAAAAATATTTTGCAATAAGCACAAAATCTAACCTTTGAATCTTACAACAAAGATGCAAAGATCCTAAAACTGAAAAGAGTTATCCCAAGATAATATTTATCTATGAAATAATCTAGGGTCAACTCAAGCTAACTCTCTAAAAATAATTTCACCAATAATGAATGAGAGAGTATACTAGCTCTAAGATAATGTATGAAGCACACAAATATATTCATTCTTCAAGTTGCAACAATAATGAAAATGAAGAGAATGCAATAAACACTCTCTTATCGAAGATGGTTTTTGCAAATAAGAGTTTGAGAGAGTATGAACAAAATTTGCTTGAAAAATTATGGAGTATGAACAAATAGGAGTGTAAAAATTTGAGAGAACTTTTTGCTAATTTATTTTCTAATCTTGTTTCTAAGTAAAGCAAATGAATGAGTATTTATAAGTACTCCACCAATTATAGTCGTTGGGGACTTATTTGGTATTTTAAAAATATTTAAAGAAGTTTTAACCTCAATTACCGCAGTAAAAATGTGGCAACCTGAGAGTTTCGGTCGCCCGAACAAACACACAGAGAAAAGGTGAGCTTTTGGGTTCTGGTGCCCGAGGGTGAGTTCGGTTGGCTAAAGCCAAGGCAATTTTCCAAACAATCAAGCTTCAGTCACCCGATGAGTAGTTCGGTTTGCCGAACCTCACAATTCAGTCACCCGAGCCTATTTTGAACTAAACGTTCAGTCGCCCGGGGACAGTGGAAAAATAGCTTTTAAACATTCATTTTACCAAGGACAGTTAGTTCAATTTAAGTTCGATCTACTAAGCCATTTATAACTCCTTATGGTCAGTCACCCGAAGCCCTTTGAAAGTAAGATTTAGGTCCTGTTTATGATTGGAATTCACCCCAGTTTGCATAGATATAACTTGTGAGTTAAAAAGGATTTTTCATGTGGTGTTTAGGGTCCTAAAGTCAATCTATGGCCTCTTGAGCATTAAAACCCTATCATGCATGCAGATGCATTATTACAGATCATATTATATTACAGACCCAATAAAATTGAATGCATATACAATAATAGAGAGGTCTTCTTTATTTTTCTTTTTTAGATGCCATATATGAAACATGATCTTTGTGGATCGTATGACTTCCTTGTGTTCCTACCATCAGAGCATGCTAAGGATAAACCTGTTCAAGAAGCTCAGTGTATAGGTAAGAAACATTGGTTTTGTCATAATCAAACAGAATCAAACTCATAGAGTCAACACTCATTCCTGTGCTTACTCTAACTTGAGCATCCATAGAGACCATTGCGGTATCCTGAGCATTATTTTTTCTTCTTTATAGATGCCAACAAACTATGAACATGAATATCAATGTGTTACTTTTTTTTATAGCTCTAGACACCCCATTTTGTCCATGGATTATATAACATAATTTGGATTATTATTCATTGTGTAAAGATCTATTCAAAGGGGAAAATACAAGAAAAAAAAAAGTAAAAAACTGAATACATAGAAAAAATGAAAAAAAAAAAAACGTGAATACATTAAAAAGTAATATATATATATATATATATATATATATATATATATATATATATATATATATATATATATAATGAGGCAAAGTGGGTTTCCATCTTCATCTTTAAACCTGCAAGCACAAAAGGAAAAATGGAAATTAGAAGTGTGTGAATTTACACAAGTAACATATGGGTGCGATCATAGTTTAATGCAAGCATAAATTGATCAATTCAATTTAATTTTCATTGACCAGTTAAATGCTGATTGATCTAATCACTATTAACTGAGTGATTCCCCTAAACCTATAAATAGTGGGCTTAAGAAGGGTAGGGGACACGGACACACAAATAATAAAAAGAAAATGAGGGAGTTTCTTGGGGAAGAAAGAGTATGGAGAAAATTTGAGAGAGAAATATTGGGAGAGTTCGAGGTTCGAAAGAGAGAAGCAAATGGCTAGAGGGCAGAAGCAGCATTGGTAGTGGAGATTCAAAGTAGCATACTTGAAGATTGGAGAAAATAGAAGACAGAGGTTGTTTTTTTTTAATTTCGTTTTGTTCTATTTCAATTTCCTAGATAATTAAAATGCAGAATTTTTAGTTCAAAATTTTGTAATTTGTATGTGGGTAAAATTTTAAAGCAGAATTTAGCGTGATCTAAAAGGAAAAAGCCTAAAAATTTCCTCGAAATTCACCAAACAACTTAGGTATTTTACCCGGATTTGGAATATTAAGATTTGAATACCCATACCCACATTCAGGTCCAATAACCCAGATTTGAATGACCAGACCCAAGACCCAGGTAAACGTTGACCTGGGTCATCATACCCATTTACCTTAACTTACGCCCATCCATGAACCCAAATAGAACCATATTGGGTCCAACCCAATTAGCCCAACCCCAATTGATTTTAAAATAAAGCTCAATATCATGCAGCCCAAATCCAAATTAATTAAGTCATCTACCCGTGGGCCATATAACTCAGCCCAAAGCTTTAAGCTAACTCTAAATCCAGTGTCAGTTCAGCTCAAACTTAACTCTAGTTTAGTTGAACTTAGGTTGAAGTTTAGATCAAGACCTGGACCCTTGTTTAGATCACTACAAAGAAGAAGAAATGCAAGAAAATTTAGAGAAAATGAAATAATAATAATAATAATAATAATAATAATAATAATAATAATAATAATAATAATAAAGAGAGTGGAGATCAGGAAGGACTTATCTTTTGTTTGGATCTTAGAGCTTAGAGCTTTCTGTTTGTGTTTTCTTCATTTTTTTATTTTTTTTTTAAAACTTGCAAAAATGAGAAAACATGGAGTGAGGATGAGAAAAGAGAAAAAGGAGTCAAGGGAAAGAGAATTGAAAATAAGTGTGTGTGTGTGTGTGTGTGTGTGTGTGTGTGTGTGAGAGAGAGAGAGAGAGAGAGAGAGAGAGAGAGAGAGAGAGAGAGAGGGCGAGGCAGTGAGTTGAGAGAAAGGGCGAGACAGAGATATGAAGGAACATAGAGGGAGAGAGAGAGAGAGAGAGAGAGAGAGAGAGAAGGGTGCAGAGAGAGGAGAGAGAAAATAGGAAAACAAAGAGAAAAGAAAAAAGAAAACAAGAATTTTATATTAACTTTTTAAAATAAATAATAATAATTAGTGGGACACGTGTCACCGTATGGATGGTGACTTGTAGCATAACCGAGACCACGTGTTCGGGGATTGATGCGGCACAATCCTGACTGTCCAAGTTGTGTTTTCTCTAGACAGCCGAATTAATGTAACGCCAGTGATCCACGTCAAAAGCCCAGTGCCTGTCGTAGTCTACCATGTGGCGGTGACATCAGCGTGACGTCACCTTACTACAATAAATTTAAATATATATATATATATATATAATATAAAATATCAGTGACATATGTTGCCACCGCTGGCTAACACATGGCAACCCTCTTCCCCAATCAAGTCAACTTGACTTGACCCGTTGATCTAGTTTTGACCGATTGAGTCAGTATAACGCATCCTAAATTGCCAATTTGTTCTTTAATTTAAAAGAATTTTTTAGTTTATTTTAAATTTTTAAAAATTGGGAAAATAATATAAAAATTTAGAAAAAAAAATATTAAAAAATTAGGAAAAAATTAATAAAATTATTTGAGTCATTTTGACTCATAAAAAATAGAAAAATAAAAATACCAAAAATAAATAAAATGGAGAAAAATTCTTTAAAAATCTCATAGAATTGTATAAAAATGTTCGAAATTTTCAAAAACTTCTTTAAAAAATTTTGGAAACCTAAAAATGTTTTAAAGACTTTTCTTGCTCAAATTTGATGAATTTGCTTAATTATTATTTATATATATATATATATATATATATATATATTATTTTGGTATGTATCCATCCCAATGATTAAATAAAGGGTAAAGAGGTATTTCAAACTTCACCTATATTAGCTCTGAGAGCCTCTTTTGGAGGTCTTATTAGACATTCCTAAATCACACGTTATTTCACATTTTCTTTTTAAATTTTCATATTTATTTACTTTTTAAGGAATTAATTAAGATCATTAGATTCAATTTAAGGATAATTCATTGTTAATTAGGTACTGTTCGTAGAATAGGAATGTAGGGGGTGCTAGTACTTTCCTCTCACATAACTGAATTTTCGGTCCTAATGCAGATCGATACTATTGGTTCCTCGGCCTTAGGATTAGTCTAAAGACCAATCAATGAGTAGTAATTAGTTGAACTAACTACACCTAAGTAAATAACAGGTTAGTAATGACTCCATCGAACATTTATTATTATTACTTGTTAACCTCATAGGCCATACCCGGTTTTGATAATGACAAATACTCAAGTATTTGATGGCTATCCAATTTGTGTGCAGGTTTATATTAGCAAATAAATTGATGGCACATGAAGTAAAGCCTGAAGACCTTTAAGATTATTTTATGTTGTAATTTATATCTTTATTCAATTCGGGTCTGTAATAGTAATTATAGGAAAAAGGTCTGTAATAATCTCTACGTATTATGCATATAGGTTTGTTGTAAGCTCATAGACCTTAGAAAAGACCTTAGGTCCCTAAACAAACGCACAAAATAATTCTCATAATCACTTATAATATCAGGGGAATAAATTAAAGTGTAAATGGACTTAATAGGAAAAAATGTGAGAGGTCGGGCTACCGAACCCTTGGTGCTCAAAACACGTTGAGTGCTCAAACCGTGGATCGGTCAACATGTTGACCTATGTTCGGAAAACCAAACCAAATTGTACACACCGACAACGGTCAATCGAACCGCTGAGGTGACCGTTTTCACCAACTCATCCAACCGAACATTTACATTCAAAAGGGCCTTGGGCGACCGAACACATGAATTCGTTGAACCGGATGATAGACCACATGAAATCGCCTTAGTTTAGCATACCAAGCCTTGATTCGAGCACCTGAACGATCAAAAGCAACATTTTCTACTGAGTCTGTTTGGGCAACCGAATCGTGGTTCAGCCACCCGAAAACTCTCAGATTGTTTATTTTTTACCAAGATTTAAATTAGTTAAACGAAGTTATTTTTTTCTAAATGGCTTTTAAATAATTCTAATAATGCCATATGAGTTCTTAACGGTTATAATTTGGGCAACTTCTATATATAGGGCCTCATTTGTACAGATTAGCAAGAGATTAGGAAAATCATTAGCAAAAATTCTCTTAAACTCAAAAAGCTTATTTTACCCATTCTTCTTCAAATCCTCTCATACAATCATTCATTTAGTTAATCCTAGCATTGTGAGAGTTCTTATTGTGTTTTTGCTTTGATATAGATTGCTTAATACTCTCATTAGATTGGTTGTTGATTGTTTGATTTTTGAGAGTTAAGTAAGAGTGTTTCCCATAGATTTAACTTGATAAATCTTATATTTGGGAAAACTCATTAGCTTGAGGATCTTTGCATTGTTATTGCAAGATTCTTATAATTATAATTTTTGTTGTGCAAAATATTTTACAAGTTATATTTTTCAAACAACTCTTGTTCTTATTTCATTGAGGAAAATATTTTGAGTTTGTTAGAATATTGTTTGCAGCATCTTTGAAACCCTAAACTATTATTGAGATTTGTTATACTTTGCTTCAAAGAAATAGCTTATTAAAACACTCTTGAGCATATTTGTGATTATACTTTGGTGAGTGTTTGCTTACACAAAATCACATCACCGAGCTTACAATTTCCTATACTGTTGATGTGTGGTTGATTGATTACATTTGGTACATATATGCTTGATTAAGAAGCATAATCACTGTACCCAGCTTATTCTTAAGAAATACTGTTGTATTCCATGCGTGGCCTGAAGGGGCGGTAATCCAACCCAGTAAAGATTGTATGTAAAGGTTGAGGTTAGCCCTGTGCTAATTGACCTGCTTGTTTTAGGTGCCGTTCCACCTACTAAGTGAGCTTATAGTGTAATCCTTGTGTTTGTTAGCCAAGGCGGGGATGTAGGTAATTTACCGAATCTCAATAACATTTTTGGTGTTGTGCTCTTTACTACTTTATTGTTGGTTAAATTTCTAGTGCAGTTTAATTTTCGCTAAAAATATATACTGATTTATTTTATACGCATTAGATTGATCTTAAGCTTGTGTAATACTGTTGTTAATGGATTGACCTAAGGGATAAATATTAAAATACCAATTCACCTCCCCCCCCCCCCTCTCTCTCGGGATTACAGTAAAGCTAACATTACTCCTCGCCATTCCGAACCCTTCTCTAGTACGTTGCAACAATAGCTAAAGAGGCTTGACATAGTCTTACAATTTCTATTGTCACCACATATCGCTAATGCCTCCCTTTTTCACTAGGATTCTTTAGTGACCAGTTTGAGGATCCATGGCATAAGGTCAATCAATAGCAAGGACACCCACATCAACATATATGGGTGTGACAACTTGAACATTACCCAAGTCCAAATATTTGTTGTTGACAAAAGCCTCAAAATTGACGGAATTAGTATCACACTATTGGAATGGCTAAATCATAAAAATCAATTCGTTACAAGGATTGACTACTTGACCTTGGCAGAATAGAAAATTTATAAAGAGCAACTCAAACTAAAAACAAATACGTTGAGTTACTAACATTAGCAAAATGGCCAAATCATTGATAATAGCTGTCTAAGGTTGACCTCCTGCTGCTAACAAAATGGCCAAAAGAATTTATTACACTAACATTAAAATATTCAAGAAATGTCATATATTATAAACTTACTGCTCCTTCAATTCAGAGAATAACTATTACTTGTAATAAGATAGAATAAATATAATAAAAATTTTGAAAATATAGGCGATCATTATTCTTCATATGTTTTTTATTATTTCATTCAACATATAATAAAAAAAAAATAAACATTTACATTAAAAAATTTAAAAATAACTATTTCTTATTATGCATTCATAAAAAATTTCACATTATTATTTATTTTATGGTACGAATCTAATTTTTTGTATAACTAATTTATTATAACTAATCTATTTCGAAAAATAAACATTTCACAAACCAAAGGCAAAGTTATATTTTCACGAATCCTAAATATTAAATCAACTAGAAATATTACCAAGTTATAATACATGTTACTTAGGGGGAGGACACTGATCCGTAGGTTTGGTGCCGCACCAGGGGATCCGAAAAGCTTATTGGTGGCTGGAGTTTCTATGTAATCAAAAAGAAAAAAGTTATAACACATGTTGAAACTACTTTCCACTACTTTGTTTCATCTTTATTTAGGCCATTTTTCTTAAGAAGGATGACGCCTAAGATGTATGCCTAATGGACCAACACAAGAGTAATTATTATTTCCAAATGCCATCTTGGCTTTAATTTGCTTCAGTACTCCATCATGCAAATCTTTGTTAGGAAGCAAAGGTACTCTTTTTTCAAGGACCCAACAATCAATCCCTTCCACTGATACATAAATAAGGCCCAAGATTTCATCTTGTAACTCAAGATAAAAGAGCATGCACTGAGAGTTTATCTTATACTCAAGGCTATTATAATGAAAAGTATAAATAAATAAGTAGCTATGATTGTGAGATGATTTTCAACCTGTTTCTTCCCTTGATCATAAGATATTTTTAAGAGACATTTGGCCACTAATGAATATTCGGGATTTTTATGTTAAGGGTCTCACGTTTTTGAATCATAAGAAGGATAGAAGAAGTACTGTCTTTCTTTGTGTAACTCGAGCCTAACATAAAGTTTCAATTAATCAAAGAAATTTCTTACTACTAGAGAGGCCTTGCTTGGGTTTTATTTTTCATTTCTTTCATCCTCCAATAGAATATATCTTCCTCTTTATTATTTTTCTTATGGGGGTTGGTTCATTAAAGGGTTTAAAGGAGTAAGGGTTTAAAGGGTAGTTTATGTGACATTTCATAATCCTTCTCATTCCTTCTTAAGGTTTGGGTTCCTAACTTTCAATGTAATAATATCAAACTCTAACATTTAAAAGATATTCCTTCAAAAATTTAGTAAAACATGATAAACTGAAAAGTGAATTTGTTGGGGTGAAAAAAAATAGTTTAAAATTATAGTTTTACATGTTTATTCTTATTTTGATGCACCGGTTCCTATTTGAAAGTACGATCATTTCACGATAATTTTTACAAACCTAATAATCTGGTCTCAAAATCTCGAAGGATGTACCATTCTTTTGCTCAGTTTAACAAAGAATCTCTTTTTTTTCTTTATATCAAATGCTAATATCAGTAAAAATTATATAAATTTATTTTGCTCCCTCTATTGAAGAATTAATATTCTTTTTTTTTTCTCCAATTCAAGTGTTTTTAAAAAAAAAAAATTTATTCTACCATAATTAAAATTTTAGATAAACTAAATGTTAATAGTATTTTGAATAGAAAATCGAATGACTAATTTTTCAAATACATATTAGTTTCTCTCATTCAATAACCGAACATGAAAAAAATAAATTATTAAATCCTTTCTCATTTTTGTTCTCTGTCCCGGACATTTTTCAAACTTCAAAAGAACACAGGCAGGGCGATCTTTCTCTTGTGACCTCAACAATCAAAAGAAAATTTGAAATTACAAGGCAGATGGCCGAGCATTTTGAATAGAGAGTTAAATGACCAATTTTTCAAATGCATTTTAGCTTCTCTCATTTAATATCTAAACATGAAATAGGTATGTATGTATGTATGTATGTATGTATGTGTGTATATATATATATAGGAGTTTTTTTCCAAATTTAAATTTATTTCAATTAAAAATATTTTTATTGTTTTATGTCGACGACATGTTAATTGCTGGAAAAGACATAATTGAGGTAAATTAGTTGAAGACTATGTTGGGTAAAGAGTTCGACATGAGAAACTTGGGTATAGCCAAGATGATTCTTAGCATGGAGATTCGCAAGGGCAGAGTTGTAGGGAGATTATGGTTATCTCATGACGGCTATGTGGAGAAGGTTTGGAGAGGTTTAGCATGTCTAATGCTAACTGGTGAGTACACTGTTAGCGAGTCATTTCAGGCTATCTACCACCCAGTGCCCCAAGACAGACGATGAGGTTCGTAATATGTTGATGGTCCCCTATGCTAGTGTAGTGAGGTGTCTGATGTATGCTATGGTGTGTACAAGGCCGTATGTGGGACATGATGTCAGCATGGTAAGCAAGTTCTTTTCGAATGTGGTTCAACAACATTGGAATGCAATCAAGTGGATTCTCAAGTACTTGAAAGGTACAATCGGATAGAGCATTATGTTCAGTAGACAACAGATTGATCCATCAGCAGTAGGATATATGGATGTTGACTACGTAGGATACTTGGATGATAAGAGGTATACCATAGAGTACGTATTCACCCTCATGAGAGGATTTATTTGTTGGAGGTTTATGGTGTAGTCACTCGTTGCCTTATCTACTACTGAGTCAGAGTACATGACAGTGGTTGAGATTGTCAAGGAAGCATTGTGGCTCACATGATTGGTCAAAGAGTTGGGTGTCTAGTAAGGTGGAGTTCAGCTCTAGTGTGATAGTGAAAGTGTCATTTACTTGGTGAAGAATTAGGTGTATCATGCGAGGACAAAGCACATTGATATGCGGTTTCACAGGATTAGGGAACTGATTGCTTCAGGTGAACTTTTACTTGAAAAGGTTCACACGTCTGATAATGTAGCTGATATGTTGACAAAGTCTATCACAACGAACAAGTTCAAGCATTGCTTGGACTTGATCAGCGTCTCCATGTGCTAGACAGGAGGTGGTCCTAATCTACTGTCCTAGGTGGAGCAGTGAGATTATGCTTTTGGATTTCTCCTAAGTGGTGAATATTTGCCAAGGTAGAGAATGTTGGAGATGTGACTCATATTTGAATGGACCGCATACGCTGGGAAAGCATAGTTATGCAAAGAACAAGGAAGGAAGTTATAGGAGGAAAACCGTTGACAGTTGCATCGATGTTTAGTCGACGGTTTACTCTCGGTGGTTAACCGTCGGTGATTTCCTTGAAATCATCTACGATTTCAGTTGTCTGCAAGATTCAGCTCTCGACAAGCAACTCGTCAACGGTTTTGTTCGGCGCAGGTCACAAAATTTGAATCGGGAGATTAGTAGATTGGGAGATTTGGAGGATTTTCCTTTGAGATTTACTACAGAAGTATTTTAGATAGTCTAAGTGCTTTCTATACGCATAGGGTTTGAATATATACAATATTTTGTAACCCTTGATGTAAGCTTGGCATTTTGATAGTGAAAAATTAATCGCTGCTCCCGTGGACGTAGATACGTTGTCGAACCATGTAAATTCGTGTGTCATTGATTTTATTGCTTTCCCTTATTAATTGTGATTGATTGCTTGTTTCATATATTCATCATTGAGTGCTTGTATTACTTGTTTCGGATTTATTCGAGTTGTGAGCTTCCGTTGCACATTCGTATCAACAAACTTGTTTGAAGTGTTGTGCGGCAATTCCTTCTTGTTACATGTTTTGACTCTTGAAATCAATATGCAAAACACACAAAAGCCTAACAGGTGAAAGTTTGATGGAAGATGATTTTTCGGACGCTTTTTTAAGGTTTCCTTTAAATAAGTTTACCTCATACCATTTCATTCTTTAGGTAATTTCTCTTGCTTCCAATACTAGGTACTATTTCTTCTCTTGCAAGCCAATACTAGGTACTATTTATTCTCTTGCAAGAACAAATTAATCATACGCTAAAACTTATGAAGTGTTTATTTTGAAAGTTAATCTCAACAAAGTTGACAAGAATAATTTTTGAAAGTACAAGAGTTGGAATTTGTCTCCATTTTGAAAGAAGTAAAATACTTTAAATCCCACCCAAATGATGACACTATATGCATGCTCTTATCTCACTAATAAAACCTATCTTTCAAAAGAGCATTAATTCTGAAAATAAAGCTCTATCCCAACTTTTCTCAAAATTTTTTTAATTAAAATTCGGGAAAAAAAAACTCCTTCAAAAGATACAGGAAACAACAAGAAGGCAACGTTTCCCTCGCAACCTCGAGAGTCAAAAGAGAACTTGAAACAACAAGGCCGACGCAAAACCCCAAAAACTCAAACTTTAACTTTATCCTTTATTTCGGGTGGAAAGAAGACGGCTTCCAAATTCCATCACAGCTTGCTTATTCACAGGGCGGGCATACCTGCTGCATTTTGAATAGTCAAATCCTCAAGAAGACCAGGGACTGAAACTCAAAACTACTTCAGGATCAAAGAACATTCGCAAAACTAAACAGGCTAGGGAATTTAAGACTCAAACAATTCAGCAAATCCAATGCAAGCATAATTAGGCACTGTTTAGCCAACACAAGGTCTAATTTATAGAAGAATCATTGCTACATTTTAAATAAAGGGGGAAAAAACAAAATGACCACTCAATTTATCAAAATTTTAGTTCTCTAAATTGCACAAGCCCGGAGACTGAAGAGAAAACTGGGTTAACAAAAAAAAACCAATTTGACTGTAAAAAACTTCAGTATTTCACAGGAGCCAAGATATCCAACTGGGATCCGAGCTTCTCCTCCGCTGCTTTCTCCGCCTTCACCCTGAGTTTGGTGAGCTGCTTCTTCCTCTGATATGCCACCTGGGCCCTCTCCTTTCTCGACTCCTCCAGTTCCTATAGCGACAGGAAACAGACATGTATAAGCTTTTTCCTCTGTACAATAGCGTGCTTCCCCCATGGGATTATAACAAACTAAGTAAACATGTTCCCTCACACACCATATAATATACCCAGCTTGGAGTTAAAATAAATTATATATCTGTATTTTCCTAAATTACAGGAAAAGAACCATGGCAACATAAATTTTACAAGTTCAAGAAACATGCCATAGCACACAGCTACCAAATCTCCGCTACAATTGATAATACCACAACAGTTGTTTACTACAAGATTGGCAAATACAGCCAGTGCAAAATCTAAGAGCTCATTTGATATCTTTGCTATTTTTTATTTTCTGTTTCCGTTACTGCAAAGTGAAGAAACAAATTATTAAAACATGTTTAATTATGTTTGTCATTTTGCTGTTTTTCTTTTTCTTTTCTTTTTTTGCCAGTTTTCTGCTGTTAAAAAACAAAATAAATCTCAAAATTTTGATTTTTAAATGTTTTGGCAGCCGTTGCTAAAAAATCATAATATCCACAATATATCATTTTCATTAAATTATTAATTTTATACACACTATCTAATTAAAATTAAAATTAAATGATTATATGAATTTAAATGTAATTAAAATAAATATATATAAATTTCAATAAATAAAAAATAATAACCTTCAAGTACAAAATTTTTTTACTATTTTTCAATTGTCATGTCCAACAAGATAGGCACTGCAAAGTAAATTTTAAAATTATAATAATTAAGTAAAATAAGTATAATAAGTTTTATTTTTATAAAAGTATTTTTACTTTGTATTATTTTGCACTTTTATTATTTTTATTATATATTTTTTACAACATTTTTTTACTGAAAGATGAAAATGAGCATTTTTTAATAAAAAGTTTAACAATATTAACCAAATTGGTAGCCAGTTTCTGGTTTTCAGTTTCCATCTCTAGTTTTCGTTTTCATAACTTTTGACGGTGATACAAATGGCCCCTAAGATTTTTCAGACATGCCATGGCAACGAAAAATACACAATCCACATCGTAACATTGATCGAGAAAAAGTACATAATACAGAAGTTGCCATCCAAGCAGGCCCTTTATCCATCTATTTAAAAGGGTGATGCCAGCCAGTTATCAAGCACAATATACTACACCAATTTCATACAGCTTTGAAGATATTATGTTTTCAGAGAATATCAGGGTCCCATATGTTGTTGGACAACAAAAAACAAAATTTTAACAACAACCAACAAGTTACTCTACATAACCTAAATTTAAACCATATCAACATAGCCAATCAAATTCAAGTATCTAACTTCATGAAGTGTCTGCAACAGGTCATCCAAACTGGCATGTTCATATAAAGATCCACAAAACCATCCGTTCCATAAAAAATAAAAATAAAAAATCACAACCACAGTGCAACATTCACAAAAATGGGCCACATCTGGCGTAATGGAATGGAATAAAGGGTTGATTAAAAGCAACTAAAAACAGAGTGATGCATTCCGCAATACCCAAATTCCATTCCATTATACCCTTATATCTCAATCAAATTGCAAATGAGCCATGGCTAGCATGATTGCCACTTGAGCTTAACTCACTCAAGCTAGACTCAAATTGACTGGACTCTATCTGACTCTTCAAGTCAAGCCCACTTCAAGTAGATTGAAGTCCTAAAATACCACTTGCAAGTCTAATTAAGACTAATTAATATTATTTTATAACCATAACAAGTTCATTTGAACCAGGCTTGAGGTTTCTTGCATAGTCAAGTTGAACTTGAACTTGAGCTCAACAATCAAATATCAATTGAGTTATTTCAAGCATTTTTTCAACTTAACTTGAACATACCCTAGTAATAGAAATATAGTAAACACTTAAAACTTGAATTTAATAAAAGACATCATTTCAGAAGTAACATGCACATTTAGATAAAACAAATGAAATAACTCCCATTCCAAAAGTGATGCCTTGCATATAAATGAGTTTTAGCGAAGACAAAGAATCTTCCAGCAACACAGATTCATAGGACAGATATAATTTATCATATAACATCATATTATGAACATATAATCATTTAAACATTAATTAGATGATTTCTTATGCCAGTAAACAATTTTATCAAGCAGTCAAGTACTGGGAGAAAATAACTAAAATAGAATAAGTTACTTTGTGCCAGGAGAGAAGTAATCAAATTACTATAACCTCAAACAAATTTATGAAAGCAGTTGGGGCAATACAGCAAGTAACATAAGAGTAGGATACGTTACATTTGTAACATTAACTATACAAGTACTAAATTCATGATGGTTACTTTCCACAAGATATGAATATCATCAATCAAAAAATATATGAACACAACAGAAAACAGAAAATTGAGAATTATAGAAGAGGGCCATAATGTGCATTTGAATTGCAGACTGCATCACTATAATTACCTCCAAGCAACCAGAAATACAAGTAATAGGACAAACACAATGTCATTTACAGTTAACTTCAATTAGTAATTTCACAGGCCAGTTAACATTTTACCACATGTTACGTTACTTATCACAGATAGAAGATGATGAATTGGGCAAGTTATTAATCCTGAAAATATCTTTTCCAGCAAGACGTAACGCCAGACAGAAAAAAAGAATATGTGAATGGAAAAAGATGCAAAAGACCTAGGAGAACATTACATAAAGCAACAATCACCAATCCCAGCAAACCTCAAAATGTCCAATCAGAGAATTGCATCAACAAAACTTAATAGAGAGATTTACAGCATCCTGAGATAGGGTTCTAACATAATAATTCAGTTTCCAAGTCAAATTTTATAAGCAGATCATTAAATCAGTTAACACTTAAATCTGCAGAAATTAGTATAATTACAGAGGCCGTCTATTTATACAGAAAATGAGCACATTCATAAAAAATATGACACATCAACCACCTTGGACATCATCAGTATCTAGGTCAACAAGTAGAAAGCAAAAAATAGCAAATGCAATCTAGTTTTAGAGCAGACACAATCATTATAACAAATACAACAGGAAACAAAGTCATAAAACATTGAGCAATTGAATCTCACCCTGATAGTGTCGTAATGGTTCCATCCAACCTCCTTTGAAAGCTGTCCCAACAAGCAGTACTTGTGCCCAGCTTGAAGCCTCAAAACCCTAGCACCATTTCCACAAAATCAATTAAAACTCTAACAAAATACTCCAACCAAAACCAATGAAACGAGTAGACAGCCACAGTGGCAACCAAGTGAACTTCTGTTGCAAGTGAAGGGTGTGTGTAATTCACTATATTTTTCAAAAAGAAAAAAAAACAACAAATTTAAAAACCAAATAAAAAAACTCACTTGAGAGCATCAGGAATGACCATCCTCTTCTTCTTATCGTAAGGCGGAGGAACCCCTTCGTACGCCTTCAACCTCTCCAACGCTGCAGCTCCACGCTTCGTCTTATGTGGAATCATCCTACAGTCAGACATAAAACCCAAACAAAAATAAAAAACGAATCACAAAAAAATCAAGAACATAACCAGGTTTACGAAATTCTTGAGAGAGAGAAAAGGAGACCCGCGGATGGTGCGCCAAAGGATCTTGGCCGGAGCACGGAAGTGGATGGGACCATGAGAGGGTTTGGTGTTCATGCGTTTGCGAAGGAAGCGGAGATACTTCATCTTCTGACGGACAAGGCCACCGGAGAGACAGATCTCCTCGCACCGCACGACCACCACCTTCTGGCCATTGAGCAGCTCCTTCGCCACGATCGACGACAGCCGCCCCAGCATGTGATGGCGTGCATCCACAACCACCTGCCGCGCACAAATCCCCGATCCCGACACCATTCTCTTCTCTCGCTCTGAAAATGGCGATAGTCGCTCTTCCCCTGCCTGTCAAATGGTAGAGAGCTAGGGTTTGCCGCACCAGCTGCACTTATAAAGCGAGGGTTTAGACATTATGAGTTATTCCCTTCATGTCCTTAGTCAGTTCATTATATTTTGCTCACCAATTTTGTGTAGAGGTGGGTTCACGAGCTGTGTACAGGTGGGTTGTAAACGAGTCAGGATTAAATGGATTTTATTCATCCGGCAATAGATAGAGTCAAAGAGGGATGAATGGATCTTTTTGCCTATTGTTGGCTTCTCTATAAAATAAAACTTTTGATAAAATACAAATAATTATATCACAATATATAAAATGTAAATCATGCACAAGACACAAATTAAAAAGTATATAGAGAGAAAGTTAAACATTACTATTTTAACGTGGTTCGGCACCAAATCTACGTCCACACCTTAAGACCAATTCAAGAATTCCACAATCCACTATAAACTCCTTTCTCGACGAAAAAGTCTTTACTCAGAAACAAATCCCTACCGCTCACCAAGAGCCGAAAGGTTCACCAAGAAGCCTTGCAAGATGATTCACCAAGAACTTTCACCAATTGGTTCACAAAGAACCTTTACAAGAAGAAGATGAAATATAAGATGATGCTCCTCAAATGAGCTGATATCAATTACAAAATAAACCTTACACTATTCTCTCAAGGAATGATTCACACAAGATTAGAGAGTAAGAAAGAATGAGCACTTATGAATATAAAATAAAGATGTAAAGTGCTTAGAATTGATGTTTAAGGTATGTTTTTCACTAAAAACTTATAAACCCTCAAAAACTTGTTTAATCAAGTCTATGGACTTGTATTTATAGTCAAAAATGGGCTACTAGCCGTTTTATGGTCGTTGAGGTGATATATAATATGTTTAAATTGAAAACTAATCGTTTATAGCCGTTGGGCACTGAATCTCGACGCCAATCGTACCACTTTCAAATGGAACTAAGAGATTAGCACTCTAAAACACACATTCTACGAATGGTTACCACTCTTACCTTTTTGCACGTGTCTGTCTTCTTTAAGAAAAATCAATTTTTGTAAATAAATATATCAAAATTCATGAAAAAATGGGATGCAACAGTGGTCAGTTGACCACCTTTAGAGGCTAGCCGACCTACTTACTCTTAGGCAAGGTTGGTTGATTGTCCCCTAATAGGCGGTCAACCACTCGCAACAAACAAAATTCCTATTTTAGTTTTTTTTTTATACATAGAAAATGTTTTTTTGCCCAAACCTTTTTGAAAAGGCTTTCATAAGGCACATACAAAAGATGTAACCTCATAGAGACCATACTACTTTGATGCCTCTAAAAAAGTCAAATAATCACACAAACATCAAAAGGAAAAAAAAAAAAGATAAAGAAAGGAATTTTTGACTTTTTGGTCGTTATTATTGAATCTATAAAATAAACAATGTACATATCCTCAAAAAGAGAATCAAGTCATTTGTAATTCATCAAAAAATTTCAAATTTAGATTAGAAAATATTTTGATGATTGTTGAAAACACTAGAAGTCTTTGTTGATTCAAAAATGCATATTTAATTAAAAACATTGAATTTTCATATAACTCTCTCTCTCAATGTAGAGCCTTGAAATCTTTTCATTTTAGAAAATCAAACATCTTTCCACTCTCAAACCACTTCATAAGCAATTACTTTGAAAAAAAAAATGTCATTTTACTAAATTAACTTGGAAATTAATTTTTGTGGGAGAACCACAAACCCGCCTTGAAATCTCTTAAAAAGTAAACTTGAAAACCTCTAGAAATGTCCAAAAGTCACATCATGGACATTCATTCTAGAATTTTTTAAATTCTTTTGAAAAAACTTGAAAAAAAAAATGAAAATTTTGATTTTTATAGAGAAAACCATAAAATCACATCAAAATATGAACAATTAGACTCAAATGTACACTTTGTTGAGTGTTTTGACTCATCGACATCATTGGAATCTAAGAAAAGTCCAAAGAAAATGGTTGTAAAATAGCCTTTGGGCTAGGCAGTCAACCGTGTTTCAGAGGTCAGTCGATCGTTTGCAGAAGATTAGGGGCAATTGACCATCCTTCGAGGCTGGTCGATCATCTACATGCATTTGTTATTTTTCTTCCAAATTGCTATGAAATTCAATGATTTTAATGTACGAACCTTATTTTCCTACTATCCTAGATGATATGTTGATTTGAAAATGGAACATGCAAATATGGGAATATGGAGAAAGAAGCAATGAGGTTCATTTTATCAAATACGCACTTTTTTAAAAATATGATATACCAAAACCAAATGTGGTTTTGCATGTGCATGTAGATCACCATTGAAACACTAACAACACGTAAAGTGTTTGAAAACACAAAGAAATTTCAATCACACAAACAAATTACACAATAACATGCATAATCTCATGCAAAATCAGGGCAGGCTCTTCCTTTAAGTAGCTGAGGTGTTCGCCTAGGGCCCCAAAAATTTTGGGACCCCCAAATTTTTTTTAATATAATAATATATTTTTGAGGTTTCAGTTTTTTTTTAATTAAATAATGTTAACATTATTTATTATGCTCTCTTTTCATACATTGACTTCCAACTAACAAATAAATGAAATTGTATTTTAAAATGTAAAATAAATGCAATTTAAATTTTTTTTTTAAATCTCGTTGACTTCCTAACTAACAACTTTATTATATTTCTAACTATCTATTACTCTTATCTCTCTCTTAGTCTCTCTAAAAAAATCTTTCCATCTCTTACACTCTCTCACTCTTATCTCTCGATCTCTCTATGATTTTTGCTCCGACTCTTGTGTTCATCATCTTTGGGCCTCCGATTCTCTGTAATTTTCATCAACCCTAATTTTGATTTCAATGTTTGTGCATTATTTTTCTATTATTTTCACTCTGATTTTTTTTTTCTATTTTTTCTTATATTTTGGAAGTTTTGAGGTTAGAGCGTTGTATCCAGCAAGAATCCGATATCTCTAAAGCTTCGCTTGTCGATCAATTTGTAATAATAATAATAATCAAGTTATATTGTTTCAATATATTATTTCTATAGATTTATTAAATTTATTTTTATTTGTTTACATAATTTGTCAATTTATAATTAATGTTAATTTTGAAAATTAATTATGCCAATGAGAAAATATAAATCCAGATATGAAAAACGAAGAAAGAAAAAAAAAATATTAAGGGTCCCGATTAAATATCGCCTAGGGCCCCATATTGTGAAGAGTCGCCCTGTGCAAAATCATTATGGAACTAAAAAATAAACATAAAAGGGTGATAGGACTGACTTGAAAGCATGCATAAAAATATTTTCAATGAAATCTCTCTTCAACACTTTCTCAAATATAAAGGATTCCCTATGACACCAAAAGACTTGAATCTCTTTCAATGCTCTCTCCTTACCTACGCCCCCACTTGGATGTGTAGATAACGATAGTGGGGGGAAATAGGGTTTGAGAATTTAGAAATTCAAAATTCTAACCACCATAACTATCAACTACCATTAAACGATTTGGATGGATATTTGACACACGACAACAATCAAGACACTTGACCCACCTCAATTCATCAATTAATAAATAAAGAAGATTCAAATTTTGAAAATTAACTAAACTGATCGATCACTAGTATCAAAAACACTTCATGCATGCGAGAAAAAAAATTAGAGAAGAAGGGATTGTCAACTGTCACTAAGTGACTGGTTGACCACCTTGTATAAATTTTCTTTACTCTTTGTTTTAACTTAAATTTCCAAACATTCAGGTAGATTATGAAAATATGTGAGTAAAAAATGACTATCAACGAGCAATATCAACTCTCCCATAAGTATTACCCTATATTTGGAGAGACATTGGATTTGGATAAGATATAATACAATACTTGTACTAAAATTTAGCCTAATCCACTCAAATCCAAATCCAAGGCCCGAAATTCATGTTTCCAAACATAACATTAGTGAAATGTGTTTTATATAAAGACTTTAGATTAGCCTTATAATCTTTCGTTTGTTGTATAATACAAATATTGGAGTACCATTAACAATTATATTCTAAGATATATAACATTAACAATTAGATTCTAAGATATACTTACAATTCTTATAAACTCCTTACTCTTAACCCAACTATTTAAAATTATGAAGATCGATGGTTCATAGTCTTTGATCTAAGTTGAATTTGATTAAAGCATAGGGACTAGAGATACTTGGCATCAAGAATTCAATCATCAAATCTTGAAAAGTATAATAACGAAGATCTTCCATTAACATCAGTTTTTAATAGAGTAAATTATTTTTTTAACCATTAATTAATTATTGACTAGCAAAAAGGTCTGTTGTTAATAAATATATTTAAAAAAAGTTTAATTATTTTTAAAAAATTTTTAAAAAGTGTAGTGTTATATTCAAGAAATATTCAAGAGGTCTTTTGAATTTTATCCCATGTGCTAAGGTGCTGATTTTAGGTTAAAATTGAATTTTGAGTATTTAGGGGGACAAATAGGGGTGACAAAATGGGTCAAAATGTGACGGATGACTCGTAAAACACCCGTTTAAATCAGATTTGAATTTAATATGAGTTAATTTATTTATAAACGAGACAATCCGAACTCGATCTATTTATTAAACGGGTTAAATGAGTCCAGGTTGGGTGACCCTTTTGCCACCGAAAAGGAAATAAGAAGTTGTTTTGCTTCTCTCTCTCTCTCTCTCTTTTTGAGTACCTTTGGCGACAACAAGATCGAAGTAGAGCTCAATGATATTGGGGCAAGCATCGAAGTACTGGGAGGAGCAAAGCTATTTGATGAATTGGGAGTTCACGAGGGAGTCGGAGAAGATGCTGAGGGACAAGTGGTCGACGCCGCAAGCGGCGATGCATTCGTCCATCTCCACCTAATCCTTCAACTCTTCCACCTCAACATCCGATGTGTAGTATGCAAGCACTTGCTCTCCTTTGTACTCGAACAGCAATTGCTTCTCCAACATGCGTCGCTTCCCAGACGACACCGCAAACGTGTGCTTTATCCTTCCCCAATTCCTCGCATATTACTTCCCCAGTTTGGAGTTAGGATGAAGCGAAGAATAAAGGAGGAGATGCGTTCGAGCAGAGTACCCTGTTGAACCCATTGGGCGAAGCATTCTACTAATACAAGTGAAGGAGAAGGTGAGGGTGAAAGTGGTGGGTTTTGTGTTTTGACGGGTTCTAGGTGTGTTTTGGGAGAGATGCCGAGAGCTGCCATTGTTAAACGCTCTTTTTCTTCGCTGCTCCTTCTATGCTCTGTTAGACTTGCGGATCTGAATCTTGAAGAAATATTATTAGAACGAGAGCCAGAAACAAGAAAATGCCCCTTCAATCCAAAACCCTCGAAATCCAATCCAAGGAGTCCTTCAATTTGTAAGGATTAGAAGGATCGTTGTCGGAAGACAAAATCTTGCCGCCACTAAAACTACGCGCCGATTCATAAAATTTTCAATTAGATCTCATTGATCTCAACAGAAAATGAAAAAACCCCTTCGTTTTGAAGATTAAAAACAAGATCAATCTTCAAATAAAAAGAATCTCAATAAGAAGATATCCCCGCAGCTTCACGAACCAATTCGATTGGAAGATATTCCAGTGATCTACCCATACCCATGCCATCCCACCATTAAAAAAAATATTTTATAAAATATTTTAAAATTTTAAAATAAATAAAATATATATTTTAAACGGATAACCTGTTTATTAAATAGACGGATTACATAGTAATGACCCATTAATTAACGGGTCAACCCAAACTCAAATCTAAAGTGGGTGGTATGCTCAAATACCACTTATTGGCCCAAGAGAATATAGAGTCAGAGGGGGGTGAATGGACTCTTTTGCGTATTATTGGCTTTCTCTACAAAATAAAACTCTTGGCAAGATACAAACAATTATATCACAAAATATGAAATGTAAATCAAGCACAAGACAAATAATAAAGAGTAGGGTAAAGAAGCTTAACACCGATATTTTAACGTGGTTTGACATCAAGCCTATGCCCACATCTTGAGACCAACTCAAGGATTCCACAATCCACTAAGGAACTTCTTCACCAGTGGAGAAGCCTTACAACTCGGGAACAAATCCCTACCGCTCACCAAGAGCCGCAAGGTTTACCAAGAAGCCTTACAATACGATTCACTAAGAACCTTCACCATTTGGTTCACAAAGAACCTTTACAAGAAGATGATATTCAAAGAGATGCTCATAAAATAAGCTAATATCAAATGCAAAACAATATTACACTATTCTCTCAAGGAATGAATCAAACACGATTTAGAGAGCAAGAAAGAATTGACCACTTGTGAATATGAACTAAGATGCAAAGTGCTTGGGGTTGATGTTTAGGATATGTTTTTCACTAAAAACTTGTAAACCCTCAAAAATTTATTTAATCAATTCTATGGACTTGTATTTATAGCCAAAAATGGGCTATTGGCCGTTTTATGGTCATTGGGGTGATATATTATATGTTTAAATTGAAAACTAGCTGTTTATAGTTGTTAGGGACTGAATCGTGATGCCAATCGTCAACTATTTGACCTCATTCATCAACTAACTGCCCCCATTCGTCCACTATTTGACCCCATTCGTTGACTAATTGCCTGAATTCATTGATGAATTACCTTGAATCGTCGATGAATACCCCAAATCAGAAAAAGTAATCAACATGAAAGTTGTGAGTTTTTTTTCTTAGCTTTCCATAGATACCAAGATCGTTTTTTTTTTTGACTTTTCTAGTAAAAGTTATGCCCCAAATACCGAAAGGTATTCAAGAAATTTGATAGGTAAATAACTAAGGTTTTATACCCAACCAAAACTAAGTTTGTAAAAGATTCTAACACTAATATGATTTAAAACTTATCCTTACGAAAACATACTTAATTTAATTGAATCTTTAAGTACATAAAAATAGTTTTGACTCAACCGAGACCAAGTATATTAAAGTTCACAATATAAAGACCACTTAACACTTATCCCATTTTAATCAAAGTTGAGTATAGGATATTTTTATATAAGTCATGATTTTGCCTTTGAAAAATCTTAATTATGAAACAATGAAAAACTTATTTTTCATTTAAGTGATATCCTATATACTCTTATGTCCTAGTATGCATATGCATTTTGCTTAACTCTTGCTCAAAAATCGTGCGTGAAACAAAATCGCAAGAGTTACAAAAAATACTATCTCAAACCCTGCCCATTACATATAATTCCACATTAGCTTCCTTGGATGCTTGAGTTCTTTCGAGTGAGTGTCCTTTTGATCTTTCTTATTCGATGTCAACTTGGTTCAATCTTTGCCTTTGATCCATTACCTTCATGTATTTGTCACTTGTACCTAAACTAAACATGATCCGTAAAGATGGAATACACTTGGAACAACAAATAAGTTAATATCATCAAAACATATAAAACATGATTATGTAACCACCAAGGCTAACAATCTCCCCTTTTTGACGATGTTTAACCTATTACAAATTTACTTAATCTTTGCATTTAAGTATGACTTACCATAACTTGTTATGCAAAGATAAGTTTACCTAAAACCACTAATGGGTTGTTTTCATCAAAACAAGACAATTAAGCTTATATAGCCACAAACAATCTCCCCCTTTTTAATGATGGTAAACTATTGGTGTTCTCTATAGGGTAAATTTAAAGCTCCCCCTTAATTTATGGATATTCTTAAATGGGACTAAAATATGCTCCCCTTTACTATATACATATCTAAATTTTTCTCCCCCTTACTTTATGCATATAAGACATAATAAAGACAGATATATCTATTGGAGCTTTTAATATGCAATTCATAAAGTAGAAAGTGTTGGAATTGGTGTATTCTCAAAAGGGGGGTGAATTAGAATTTTAAAACCTCTTCTTAGGTTAAACCAAATATCAGTAATACACAACCTAGGGTCTTTCTAAGCATATACTAATTGTGCAGATAAAAATAATATGCGAAAATTAAATCACGCGTAGCATTCACAATATATCAAATATAACATATATGTGAAGGAATATAAAGTTCTGGCAATTAAAAGTAGACACACGGTATGTTATCATGGTTCGGCCAACACTACCTATGTCCCCACCTTAGCTCGCAAGCCCGAGGATTATCATTATTGCTCACTTAACAGGTGGAGCGACACCGTTTACAAAACCAGATCAAATTACCAGAGTGACCTCAATCTTTACAACCTTTTCTTAAAGGGGCAGTGAAGACCCACCTCAGGCCACACCTGAATTACAACCGATCAATACAAATTTTACGTACAATGAAAGGTGCTTCTAACATAAGCAAATTTGTACAATATTATGATCCAAATATGCACTCACATATAATAGGAATATATGCTCAAGTGAGATAATTTCTAACAAGATTTCAACTCTCCAAAGATGTATATAAACATGTGTATACGTGAGAGTGACTACCTTTGATTTAGAAAGATTATAATTAGTATATAATATCAAAGGAACTTTAAATCTCAAGGTAAGAATCTCAACAATAATATTTTTCAAATATTAAGCACAACCGAGATTTAAGGATCAAGCTTGCTCAAAAATAATTTATCAAATAGTACAAGCAAGCTTTCGAATCTGGCAATGAAGATGTCAAGACTCAAAAGCTAACAAGAGTTATTCTCAAATAATATTTATCAATCAAATATATTGAAAAAAACCCTAACTTTATTCTCCAAGAAAAATATCAAACAATGCAAGACAATGAGAGTAAAAAGCTTCAAGAGCAATATGTGTAAGCTCACACAAGTGAGAATCAAACTCACTTTAACTTGCAATTAGCTTGCAAGAAATGAGCACAAGAAAAATATAACTCTCTGTTTTGAAAAAGATTTAGCAAGAATAAAATGAGAGAGTATTAAAAATTTGGTTTGGAAATATGAAGTATAAGCAATATGGGCTCAAGAAAAATCAGAGAGAATTTTTGCTAATTATATTTCTAATCCTCTGTTAATCTCTCCAAATGAATGGGTATATATAGATATTCAATGAATTATAACCGTTTGGGGACACAAAGGTCATTTTAGAAAAGTTTAATGAAAGTTAATTAAAAATAACCTCGTTTTATTGCAGTTAAAAAATTTAAACCCGAGAGGTTCGGTTAACTGACCCTCAATGATGGTCGACCGAACAGACACGACCTTTTTGAAATGATTGCAAGGTTCAGTTTGCTGTGGGAAATGGTCGGTTGACCGAACAGAGGCTATTTCCCAAAATTTTAAGGTTTGGTCGCATGCCCATCGGTTCAGTTTGCCGGATCATGAGGTTTGGTTTGCTAGGCTCATTTTGAACTAAACGTTCGGTCCGCTGAGGAAGGTGGAAGAAGTCACTGTCACGGTTCGGTCGACTATGGACAGTGCGTTCAATTTGGTTTGGTCGACCGAGCTAGGTCAACATATTGACTTTTTGGCTGGTCAGTCTTTCGAGGCGTTTATAACACCAATGGTTCGGTTGACCGAGATCCTTTTGAAAATTTTTCTTCTTCTTTTGACCTTATATAATTTTATCCTTATTTGTATGTTTTTGCATTTAGGCTTAAGGGGATTTTTCATGAAGTGAACTAAGGTCAATCTAGGGCTTTGAGTTAACCTAAAAAATTTGACGTCGATCAACCGAAGATGATCCCTAAGGTCAATATATGGTCTTGAGCATATAATCCTATCATGCATGATGCAGTTATTACATACCATAATAAATTACAAACCAAATTGAATTGAATGCAATTACAAGAACTAAAAGTTGTCTTCATTTCTTTTGCTTCTTCAAGAGCCATCTTAGACTTGAACTTTATGGATTGTATGGCTTCCTTGTGTTCCTACCTTTAGTGCATGCAAAGGATGATCCTGTTCAAACAACTCGATGCACAGGTAAAATTTTAAAAATTTCGATAGCATGCCGTTTGAAAATATAACATTTTTCCAAAGATACCTGTATGAAAATGACATGTTTTGAGTTTTAAGATCTAACAATTTATTCATAACTACTCAACTTAAACAGTTCCAGTATGATCAAGGCATAAAACGTAAATACAATCATCATCATGCAGTCGATATGAGAATTATGCATTGCAAGACATAGTCATGTTCATAAAGTCCAAGCCAATGAAAGATATCACTAGTTATATTTGTTGTTAGAATCTAAAATTATTTGAAAGCTCTCCCTAAATTTATGCAAACGATGAAATATCTAAGAAGCTTCTCTACTATGCATGAGACCTAATTTACGTCTAATTTGTATGAACCTATCTTCTGAAAGTGGTTTAGTGAAAATGTCCACCCATTGCTCATTAGTGCATACAAATTCAAGAGTCACATCTCCTTTTTGCACATGATCACAAAGGAAGTGATGTCAATGTGTTTAGTTCATGAATGTGAGATAGGATTTTTAGAGATATTGATTGCACTAGTATTGTCACATTTAATCGGTACTGTATCATAATGCAATCCAAAGTCCATAAGTTGTTGTTTCATATAAAGAGTTTGAGCACAACAACTTCCAGCTGTAATATATTCTGCTTCGGCTGTGGATAAGGCAACTGAGTTTTATTTCTTGGAGAATCAGAAAACAAGAGATTGTCCTAAATAGTGACAAGTGCCGCTAGTACTCTTCCTATCAACCTTACTACCGGCAAAGTCAGCATCAATATAACTCACAATCTCAAAGGTAGTATGCTTAGGGTATCATAAGCCTAACTCTATAGTTCCAACTAGATACCTAAGGATTCGTTTAACAGCCAATAGATGAGATTCCTTAGGGGTGGCCTGAAACCTAGCACACATGCACACACTAAACATAATATCAGGCCTACTAGCAGTGAGATATAGAAGACTCCCAATCATGCCACGATACAAGTTTAATGGAAGAACTCATAGGAGTACCAAGAATTTTACAATCTTCCATATTAAATTTCTTTAGTAAGTCCTTGACATATTTAGATTGGCATATGAAAGTTCCATATTTAGCTTGTTTAATTTACAGCCCTTAAAAGAAACTAAGCTCACCCATCATGCTCATTTCAAATTCATTTTGCATGCATTTGGCAAACTCATTACACAACTCATCATTAGTTGCTTCGAAAATGATATCATCAACATAAATTTAAACAAAGAGCATATCATCATTTTTGGATTTTATGAAGAGTGTAGTGTCAATCTTGCCACGGGTAAACCCACTTTCTACTAGAAAACCACTAAACCTCTCGTACCAAGCTCTAGGAGCTTATTTTAATCAATACAAGGCCTTAGACAACCGGTAAACATGATCTAGATATTTATGATTTTCAAAATCGAGTAGTTGTTCTATATATACTTCTTCATTAATATAGCCATTTAGAAAAGCGCTTTTAACATTCATTTGAAACAATTTAAAATTTTTAAAAGTGGCATAAACAAGTAGCATACGAATGACTTCTAACCAAGCTACAGGAGCATAAGTTTTGTCAAAGTCTGTCCCCTCTTCCTGATTATAACCTTGGGCAACTAGTCTAACCTTATTTTTAGTTATTACCCCATTCTTATCTTTCTTATTTTTATATACCCATTTAGTTCTAATAATTGTATGATCATTAGGCCTAGGAACTAGGGTCCATACTTTGCTTCTTTCAAATTGATTAAGTTCTTCTTGCATGGACATCAACCAAGACTCATCCTCTATGGCTTCCTTAATATTTTTAAGTTCTTCTTGAGACAAGAAAGGAGAATGACTCACTAGATTTTTCAAGGAAGATCTTATGGCTACACCACGAGATGATTCCCCTATGATTTGATCTATAGGATGGTTCCTAATAAATTTCCAATCTCTAGGCAACTCCTGAGCTTTATTTTCATTATCATTATCTTCAGATGATTTATCATTTACTTATGAATTTTCACTTGCATTGTTTTCAATGGATAACTTGTCTAAGCATTTTCTAATGTCAACATCATCTTCATCATCTTTCTTAGAAAATGGATTAGATTCATCAAACACGACATGGATAGATTCAATGACAATCAATGTTCTTTTATTGAAAACCCTATATGCTTTACTATTAAGAGCATAGCCTAGAAAAATACCTTCATCAAATTTAGAATCAAATTTCCCCAGATGTTCATTATCCCTAAGCACAAAGCATTTGCAATCAAAAACATGAAAATAGGAAATATTAGGTTTATGGCTGTTCCACAATTCATAAGGGGTTTTATTAAGTGACGGCCTAATCAACACCCTGTTCATGACATAACAAGCAATATTTATGGCCTCGGCCCAAAAATATTTACATAAGTTATGTTCATTTAGCATAGTTCTACCCATTTCTTGTAAAGACCTATTCTTTCTTTCTACCACACCATTTTGTTGAGGCGTCCTAGGTGCAGAAAAGTTATGTGAAATGCTCTCTAGGTTATAATAATTTTCTATGCCTTCATTTTTAAATTTAGTGCCTCTATCACTTCTTATATGGGTTATTTTATAACCTTTTTCATTTTGAATTCTCCTACAAAGCTTGGTAAATTGTTCGCATGATTCATTTTTATGTGAAAGAAATAACACTCATGTGAACCTAGAAAAGTCATCAACAATAACAAAAGCATATGATTTACCACTAAGACGTTGCACAAAATTAGGACCAAAAAAATCCAAGTGAGTCATTTCAAGTGGTCTAGTGGTAGATATAAATTTATTTTTCTTAAAACTTGATTTTGTTTGCTTACCCATTTGACATGCATCACAAATTTTAACTTTTACAAATGATGTTTTAGGTAAGCCTTTGACTAAATCTTTTCTCACTAGTTTAGACAATAAGTCCATGCTAGCGTGTCGTAAGCGCCTATGTCACAACAAACTAGCTCCATTTATTGCAAAAAAACAAGTTACTTGTTGTGAAACCAAGTTATCAAAAGTGGTAGTGTATACATTTTCATGGCGTTCGATAGTAAAAAGCGCTTTATGATCTGATTTACTTTCAACTATGCATTTGTCATTTTCAAATGATACCTTATATCCTTTATCACACAGTTGAATTATACTCAATAAGTTATGCTTCAACCCATCAACTAATAAAACATTATCAATAATTAGGGAAGGATCCTTACCAACCTTACCAACGCCGATGATGCGACCCTTTGCATTGTCGCTGAACGTCACATATCCTCCATCCTTAGGAATGATTGATACAAATTTGGTCTTGTCGCTGGTCATGTGCCGTGAGCACCCGCTATCCAGATGCCACCTGTCCTTGGAGGAGGACGATCTCAAACACACCTGCAAAATAAACTAAGTAACTGATGTTGGTCCCCAAATTTTGTTGTGTCCACGGGGTTTAGTAACTTGATCACCCTTAACAACCTATACTTTTCTAATTTTCGCATGCTTATTCCTAAGTGGACAATCAAATTGAATATGCCCAATTTGTTTGTATTTAAAACATTTCATTCTACACTTAGGATCTTTAGGTGGGACTTGAGATTTTGATTCACATGTGAAATGTCCTAAGTAAAGATCAGGTCGTCTAACATTTTCAACGCCATTAAAACCTAACCCCTCCTTTACTTAGAGAATTTCTTTGGGCACCAAGTAGTTTTTCAAAATTACGTTTGCCCTCGGTGAATTTAAAGACAATCTTGGAGCTATCCTCCAATTTCCTCTCAAGCTCAGCAATAGTCACATCCTTTTCTTTCAAAATCGAAGCATGAGAGGTTTTTGCAAATCCAAACAATTTTGGAACATTTTCACATTTCTTTTTCAAATTATCATTTTCTTTGGTCATTTTATTCAACAGTTTAGATACACGAATATATTCAAATTTTACTTCTCTAAATGTAGGCATGCAATCAGAATCACAATCATCAGACGAATAATATGGAGATAATGAACAAGAGGATGATACCTCATCACCATGTGCCATCAAGCACAAATTAGCAATCTCTGAGTTGCTGTGGTCTAAGTTTGAGTCACTCCAGCTCAATTTATCCCATGAAGTGCCAACCTTCATGGCTTTCTTTTTTTTCTTAGCCTCCTTTTTCAATAGTGGGTAGTCCGGCTTGATGTGCTCGACTGTATTGCAATTGTAACATGTGGAAGCATTTGATTTTTATTTTCTTTTACTAGACTATCCCTTCTTAGATGCAGACTCCCTATATCTTTTGTATGGCTTTCTGTTCTTCTTGAAGAATTTGCTAAATTTTCTAGTTAGCATGGCCATATCATCCTCAGAGTCAGGTTTGCTGCATTCACTAGATGTGTTAGTGGAGGTTTTCAATGCAGTCACCTTTTTCGCTCTATTATGTTCATTGAGTCTCTTATTTATGGCTAATTCATAGGTAATCAGAGAGCCTATCAATTCATCTAGAATCATGGCCTTAAGGTCTATACCCTTAGAAATGGTCATAGCCTTAGCTTCCCAAACATGAGGCAAGTCTCTAAGGATCTTCCTAATCATCTCATATGTAGGATAGGTCTTACCTAATGCATGCAGTGAGTTTATAATATGTATGAATCTAGTGTACATGCTCTGAATGGACTCATCTACATTCATCCTAAAGGCCTCATATTCACTAGTCAGCATATCTATCCTACTATCTTTCACATCCCTAGTACCTTCATATGTGACTTCTAATTTATTCCAGATTTCTTTTGCAGTAGCACATGCCATTACTCTATTAAAATCATTCACATCAAGACCACAATACAAAACATTCATAGCAGTGGCATTCAACCTAACAGCTTTCATATCATCATCATCATATTTTTCCTCAGTTTTAGGAACTCTAGTTGTACCTTCTGTTTTCATAGGAACATAATTTCCTTTAGAGACGATCCTCCACACCTTCCAATCTGTATTTTGAAGGCAGATGCGCATCCTCTATTTTCAGATGGTGTAATTAACACCACTGAAAATCAAAGGTCGTGTGGAAGATGGTCCCTTAGGGAAAGGGGTCACAGATTTGTGAGCCATATAAGATCTTTTGTAAAATAACTATTAGTCTATGCTACATGGCTCTGATACCAATTGTTAGCTTTACCGTGATCCCAAGAGGGGGGGTGAATTGGTATTTTTAAAATCAATGCCCTAGGTCAGTATTCTAACAATAGTATTTTCACAACCCTAAAGTCAATCTAGTGCAAGTAGAATAAATCAATTGCAATATGTAGCAGAAATTAAATAGAGCAATTTAATTAACTAAACATGCACCAGAAAGCAGTAAGGAAATAAGTGACACCAATAAATGTTATCGAGATTCGGCAAATTGCCTACGTGCCTGCCTTGGCTAACAAACACAAGGATTATCACTATAATGCTCACTTAAATGGGTGGAACGACACCTAAACAACCAAGTCAATTAGCACAGGGTTGACCTCAACCTTTACATACAATCCTTACCGGGATGGATTACCGTCCCCTCAGACCACGCCTGGAATGCAACAGTATGTTCTCAATAATGAAACTGGTACAGTGATTATGCTTTCATGTAAAGTAGATATGTACCCAATATAAACAACCATATACACCACCAAATTATATAATAAGGTGTTTGGAAACCCAATCCCTGAAATCAAGACACCCTAGTTTAATCAACCCAAACACCAATATATTTCCATCTAACCCAAAATCTAAGTTTAGAAAAGCCTAATAACTACAAAACCCTAAAACAACCTACTTACCTTGATTTTTGGATGGTTTTCAAACTTCTCAAATCAAGATTCTGCTCCGGTTAGGCTGTAGAGAATCTCCCCAAAATCAACATGGTAGTTTCTGATCATCGAAAAGAGGTCAAAATCTTAGAGAGAAGGTGAGATGGCCAAATTTTAGAGAGAGAAATAGTAAAGAAACAATTCCTTCACTGAAAATCTGATTTTGTGTATTTATATATAGGCTGCTGCCACGTGTCTTTGTCGACAAGACACGTGGCCTTGTCGATGAACCGAAAAGGAAGTTCATCAACGAAGGTATAAAGCTCATCCACGAACCAATGGGTTTGAATTACCCCCTCTCAGTATCTCTTCATTGACGAAACACTACAATTCGTCGACAAACCTAAATGGGAATTCGTCGACGAAGCTAGGGCATTCGTCGATGAACCCTGCTTTGTTCCTTTTTAAATTTTCCCCTCTCTCTATTATTCAGTCATTAAAATTTCCAGGTCTCTACAACCGATCTCTGCTCCTCCAAGAGTCTCACAGCCGACCACTAATGCTCAACCTCCACTGTCAGTTTGAAGGTGGCGTACAATACTCTCTACTCGTCGATGTAGCGTAGTACAGTCAGTATCTTTTCTATTTCCTACACCCAGTTCTTTGCTACAATCGGGTCTGTACTCCCTAAAAAAGTTGGAGGCTTCATTTTGGTGAATTATTCTCTATTGCAGCCCTGGCTTGTTGAGGGGCCTCCCTACTCCCTAAAGTTCCGTGCAATTTTAGCCATAACCTGTTGAGCTACACTACACAGAGCTGCATCAGAATCACCGCTGCCCATACTAGAGAGCCCTGCACCATCATTACTGTTGGCATGAGCACTGCTAACACTAGGGTCCATCCTAAAAAGAAAATAAATATAATTTGAGGACCTTGTTTCATAACATAACTATTATATGCCTCACCAAAAGGGTATCACCAAGTTGAGCCATGTGATCTTTATATAAATATGTTTAAGCTTTTTGTAACAAGGCTCTGATACCAATTGTTAGTTTTGGTGAAATCCCAAGAGAGGGGTGAATTGAAAATTTTAAAATTAAATCAACTATTTAACGTATTAATCAAACAAAATCAATCTCAAGTTTAGGGTTTAACAATCAATCACAAATGCAACAAATATTTAAACATACAAGCGCAGAAATTTAAAGAGAGTAAGGAGAGAGAAAATAACACAAAGATTTACAAGGTTCAGCGATACCCACCTATGTCGTTGCCTCAATACAACCACTTGAGGATCTCCACTATCTACTCCTTCAACCAAGGTGGAGCTACCTTGTACAACACTCCTTCACTCGGGTGGAGATACCCATTACAACACTCCTTCTAGGCGGAGATACCTCTCCAAGCGATATACCCTAACTCGGTATTGTTCAAACCCAAATCACAAAATAATGAATGGAAATAAGGTTTGTGTGCAGCAAATGCTCCTTCAATAGCTGATAAGTACAATGAAGAAACCTTTCCAATGCACTCTCAAAAGATATGAATGAAGCTCAATAGAGTTTGGATGTTTCTCTTAAAAAGGATTTTTGAAATAAGGAGAGTAAAAGAACTTTTAATGTGAGTAAAATGAGTATTAAAAATGCTCAATATGTCAATAGTATTTAATGATTTTCCAAAAGTGTTCTCCAAGTGTTTAAGCTTGGTATTTATAGGCAAAAGCAAGATTTGGCCGTTATGTGATCGTTAAGGCATTAAAGTATTATTATATTTCCAAATTTATGACCATCTCATTCCTAGAATTGCTAGAACCCAAGAGTTTTGGTCGATTGAACTAAGGTTTGGTTGACCGACCCAAGAGGAGTTTTTCTTTTAGCGCCATCCAGTCGACTAGCTGTATGATATGATCTGCCGGATCATACCAAGACAAACTTCGGTCGACTGGGCTATACATCCGGTCGACTATACCCTTTATGAAATTAAGTTTTAGCCACTTTTCAACTTCAAAATCATTTCAAACCTTTTGAATAAGTTTATCATTTTTAATAAAAAGTTTTTTTATGAAAACTTGAGTTCTTAAGGTCAATCTATGGTCATGGGTGAGCTTCATATCAAATCAAACAAGACATACATGTACAAATGAAACCTAAATACATTACAACTGAAAAATACATGTCTTCAAGTTTTGCTCTTCAATTTGCCGTAGAATATGTCAAATGATGTCTTAGTTTGAGTGCTTCATGGCTTCCATTTTACATCGTTTATTTGTGCTTTCTGAAACTTAATCCTTCTCATATACTCAATGCACAAATGAGATGTTATGATTTGTCATTATCAAAACGAGATAGAACTCAAAAAGTCAACAAAGAGTTTTTGATAATGTCTACTTAAGTTGCCAAAAGTGGTTCAGACATTGACTACAACCTTGATGTTATAGATGTGCATGTGACTGTAAGTTTTGATAGCATCGATGAAGGTTTTGGTAACATTTGGTTGACGGCCCACCTTTTGACAACAACAATCTGGAATCCTAAAACACATTTAGCAACAGCAGGTATTATTTTTAATAACATACGTTGATGTTACTAAAAATCACCTTGGTCCAGACGTTACCAAAGGTGTTTTTAGTAACATTAGTTTGATATTACTATACACTTGTTTAAATGCTTATACTAATCTTTTGAATGGTGTAGAAAAAAGACTTTTAGATATGTCATGCTTCTAACATTGTCAAAGGTTATGTTCCTATTTTTAATTATTTCCTTATTTCAAACTAATTTTTCAATAATAAATTAAACCTATTGCATACCCAAAAATTTGATTATCCAAAATTCCAAATAAACTATTTTATTATAAAATTAACCATCTATAAAAGTAAATAATATCAACAATAACCAATATTGTCTGCCTCATCCATAACCGATTTTATTATAGCATACATGACCAAAATATTGTTTTTGAATAAGTAAATACATATACTTCCTGCCACCACTGTAGTTGTGATCCAAGGGAAGCATTTATTGCTTGTCCCAAAGAATATATATATATATATACATATAAACCCTTTTATTAATTTTCTTAAAAAACTTATTTTTTTAGTAGTGAACTTATAAAAAAGACATACATACACTCTCATTCTCATTCATATCATAACTAGCAGCTTGACTTGCAGATTTTGCGTGCACTGACATAAATGCAATATATTAGGTTAGAATGCTACAACCAATGACATTCTATTCTTTTTCAACATGGAAAAGATATCAGTTCTTTCTAATTGTATATTTGCTAGGGTCTTATCCAAAGTTCATAGCTAATTTAAAGCCTTTCAAACATATAGTCTAAATTGAATAAAAAATAACTAAAGTAACTCAAAAAGATAAGTGTGGAGTCTTGTCTCCAGTATCTTTTGATCTTTGATAAGCACGACGAGCATGTGGCAAGTATGGTTGTTTGATGGATATGTAAACAATAACTCATTACAAGTCATATTGCACTCCCACTCCAAACACACTTGAGACTGATCCCATAACTTAAAGAAATGGTGGCAAGAAGTGTAAGCATGAATTTTACACTACATCATTTAAATCTCACGCTCACGAGCTCATTTTGCCTTTATAGTCAGGATGCTATAGATGGGCCAATGCTTTCATAACACCACCCAATTATATGTAAAACAAACTAGTAATTACAAAGGTCATGAATAAACAAACAAAATGCCTCAACTAGGAATCCAACAGGGTGAGAACGATCATCTTCACTTCGAAAAAAATGGATCTCTAATTCACCAAAATTGGGAAGGATAAAAAACATACAATGTTTCCTTTTTCTTTGAAACTAAAGTTTTGTACTTTCTTTGTGTTTGTTTTTTGCCTAACAAATATAAAATCTTTGAAAATAGGAAATTTGTGATTTAATTTGTTTAGTTCCTTTTCTAGATTAGACTAGTACTTTATGTGATCTTATTTCCCTATTTTGGAGTTTATATTGCTATATATCTTCTTTTATTATTGCATATTATAATTGGTAACATTTATTTGATTGAAATTCCTTTACTTATTTTGTTTTCTTGGTTTACCTTATTTTGCTTGGCTTGGTAGAAAGACTTTATTGTAACTTATTCACATACATTGCATCTTGTTCAATAATCCAATCCAATGATACTCATAAGTGAAATGATAATATTCTTTTGAAATTCTTAAGGCAAGGGAAGTCCTATGTTCCTAATCGGGTCAGAATACCAAATTATCATAAGGTGAAACAATTTAAAGGGAAGTAACCTAAAATAAAAATGATAAATAAAAGGCCATGTTTTGGTTAGTGTTTAAAATCCCCAAGTTATCCTAACACCATTCATTGAGTGAGTGTGTTGTGGGCTTTAATACATTCCCCTCACAAAACCATACTCCATAACTTGGCTCTAGTATCACATATCATAACTACCAATTTTTTGGACTTAGGATTAGTTTGAGACCAATTAATTGGTAGTAATTGGGTGAACTAACCACGTTTAAGGTAAATAAAAGGTTAGTGGTGACTCTATAAAACGTAAACATTATTAACATCCTCAAAATAATTTTGGCTCACCATTTCCATCAAGGCATCAGATCCTAGTTAGCAAGTGTTGATAGATGGTGTCCAAGACCCTTTGGGAACTTGACTTAACACCTAGGATGATGGGATTTAAAAACACATACTTTATTCTTGTCAAATTATTAACTTAATACCCAAAAAAAAAAAAAAAATCCATTGCGTCTAATAAAAAAATATGAGTGTGTATTCATTGTTCAATTCCATTCCAACCCTAGACCCATAGGACAACCAACAAATACAAGAGCACAATGCCAAAAGGGTGCTAGTTGTTTTATTCCATCTAAGCCAAAGTAAAGAGAGTGTATAGATTTTTCACATAGACTTCAATTTCACATTAGATTGATCCCCCCACACCACACACCCAAATCTAAATCTAATCCAAGCTTTATGCAATTTTTTTTCTTTTTCTTCTTCCTTTTTCTCCTTTTTTGAAGACCTGCCCAAAATTGATATTTTTTTCCATTATTTTGAAGCCATCTCCTTTTGAAACTATTACGGTTGTTAAAATTTGTATTTGGTCTATTTTTTTTGGTAATTAGGGGGGTGAGTTCTTTCTTTCACATAATTTTACTATATTGTTGATATATCCCAAATATATCACTTACCATAAATCCAAAGGAGACCAGAGTCCAACATTGATGAGGGCAATTACCACCTAAGTCAACTGCTCAGGTAGAGCAATTGACGCCAACTCCATGATGACTATCTATGCCAACGTTATAACAACCGGAGCGATTCATGCTTGCGCCATAATTCGCTAATAAATAGCACATCACCCTTGGGTCAAACTCCATCACTATAAATGGGGATTCAGAGAAGAGGCTAAGGTATCTCATTCTAAACTCTACTTTACTATTGCATAAAAAACCTTTTAAGCCAATCCCTGACTTAGGCATCAGAGCGATCCCTCGAAGTACACCCCGGGTCCTCCAAGCCTTGCTTATTTATCTCTTTTCAGGTGGTCGTGATTAGGGATCGTGAAGTTTGTTCAATTTTTGGCTGCAACAGTTGGCGCCTTCTGTGGGAACTTCTTGAAAGGTTTTCTCTTTCAATCCTTGATCATGACTACATCAGATAATTGAAGGTCGATGCATTGGCTCAATTAAGATCATCCAAAATGCCACTGTCTGACACCTAGACATACTCGACGCCATCCGATCCATCGCCAATTGGGACCCTACCCAGTGCAAACTCTTCATTTGCGAAATTGGATGGGACACTATCATCAAGAACCTCCACAATCTCTTCTCCACCTATGGTGAACTCAAAGAGGCCATCACGATTCTTAGCAAGGCCATTGGGAAAAGTAAAGGGTACGAGTTTATTATGTTCAAGCATGTCAATGGCGCTTTACTCGTGTTGAAGAAACCAAGTAAGAAAATTGATGAACGAATAACCGGGACCCAAATTGCGATATTGGGAAATTCCGGATCTAAAACGAATCTGACTACAATTGATGTTTCTATGCACAAGATTTATGTAGCCAACGTGCCTATTCTCAAGGTATGATTTTTTCTCTATTATACAATAATAATTCTAAAAAAAATAAATAAATAGATGCCATAGTTTCAATGCTTGAAAGGTTCCGCCTTAATGGCTAATAATAAATAATAGGATGTTCAAGATATTTAATTGATTGAACAGTGACCTATGCCCTAAATGTATAGTGGGGTCATGATAGCTACACTGCTAGTCAAATAAACAAAGCCAAGCTTTAAAATTCTAAAGGGTTAGCCGAATGCACCATGGGGTTAGCAATAATGACTCTTACACATTCATGTGCACTGAACAGTGCTCTAAATGGTGAATTTGAAATTACAATTAGAAATTTGAGTTGAAATTGCAATGTACACTGAAATTGCATAATTGTAGCAACTGCATTTGGAAAAACCCTAAATAGCAAAAATGAGCTTCTTAGTGACATTCAATTAAGCTCCTAGAGCCCAATCAGTTGAATAATCCACACCATAATCAAAACAAACAGTAACAAAATCACTATCGTCAATGGTAGACATCTCGCAGATCTCAATCTTAAACTTCAATCTACCACTGCCCTCACAACCCCATCCAACATGGGACTCACGAATCAACCGGGATACAATCGAATAATATGAGTTTATAGACCCCACACATGACACAGACAATACAAAAATAGTCTGTGAAATCCATAACATTGCACGCTTACTTGCAGTTCCCTTTGCCACAAATGATTGAACACTTGGTGCATACACATCCAAACCCTTTGAAACAAATCCATTCCGATCCAATTAAGAATCCTAACTGCTATTGAAAACACCAGAACTCACATCTTTAACCCCAATGAAATCAAAACTGCAAGAACCTGTCGAATTGAATAACCATCTCGGCATCATAAATTATCAAAATGTTACTAAAGATATAGCCCAAAAAATGAGCACAACTCATTAGGTAAGGAAGAATCGGCCCAACTGACGAGCAATGCTCGTGAGGCAAGAAGACTACCCAAAAAATGAGCACAGCTCATTAGACAAAGAAAAATTGGCCCAATTGATGAGCAACGCTTATGAGGCCAGAAGACTGCCCAAAAAATGAGCACGACTCATTAGGCAAGGAAGAATCGACCGAACTAACGAGCAACGCTCTTGAGGCTAGAAGACTGCCCAAAAAATGAGCATATCTCATTAGGCAAAGAAGAATCGCCCAACTGACGAGCAACGCTCGTGAGGCCAGAAGACTACCCAAAAAATGAGCACAACTCATTAAGCAAAGAAGAATTAGCCTAACTAACGAGCAACGATCGTAAGGCCCAGAAACGGCCCAAAATATGAGCACAGCTAATCAGGCCAAAAACGACAAAAAAGAAGAGTACGACTCATGAAGCCACACGCAGCCCAAAATGCCTCAAGAAGAGCTGTTCGACAAAAAAAATAAAAATAAAAATACAACTTTTGAACTTTGGAAGCTAGCTTCAAAAATTCAAAACTGAAGGGGGGACAACTGATATACCCCAAATATATCACTTACCATAAATCCAAAGAAGACTAGAGCCCAACATTGATAAGGGCAATTACCACCTGAGTCAACTGCTCAGGCAGAGCAATTGACGCTAGCTCTATGATGACTAGAGCAATCTACGCCAATGTTATAACAACCGGAGCGATTCACGCTTGTGCCATAATTCGCTAATAAATGACACATCACCCTTGGGTCAAACTCCATCACTATAAATGGGGATTAGAGAAGAGGCTAAGGTATCTCATTCTAAACTCTACTTTACTGTTGCATAAAAAACCTCTTAAGCTAATCCCTGACTTAGGCATTGGAGCGATCCCCTGGAGTACACCCGGGTCCTCCAAGCCTTCTTTATTTATCTCTTTTCACGATCCCTGATCACAACCACCTGAAAAGAGATAAATAAGCAAGGCTTGGAGGACCCAGGGTGTACTCCGGGGGATCTCTCTAATGTCTAAGTTAGGGATTGGCTTAAGAGGTTTTTTATGCAACTAGTAAAGTAGAGTTTAGAATGAGATAGCTTAGCCTCTTCTCTAAATCCCCATTTATAGTGATGGAGTTTGACCCAAGGGTGATGTGCCATTTATTAGCGAATTATGACGCAAGCTTGAATCGCTCCAATTGTTATAACATTGGTGTAGATTGCTCTAGTCATCATGGAGCTAGTGTCAATTGCTCTGCATGAGCAGTTGACTTAGGTGGTAATTGCCCTCATCAATGTTGGGCTCTAGTCTCCTTTGGATTTATGTTAAGTGATATATTTTGGGTATATCAGTTGTCCCCCCTTCAGTTTTGAATTTTTGAAGCTGGCTTCCAAAGTTTGAAAGTTGTATTTTTTTTTTTGTCAAGCAGCTCTTCTTGAGGCATTTTGGGCTGCTTGTGGCTTCATGAGTCGTGCTCTTCTTTTTTTTCATTTCTGGCCTAATGAGTTGTGCTCATATTTTGGGCCGTTTCTGGGCCTCACAAGTGTTGCTCGTCAGTTGGGCCGATTCTTCTTTGCCTAATGAGTTGTACTCATTTTTTAGGCACTCTTCTGGCCACACGAGCGTTGCTCTTCAATTGGGCCGATTCTTCTTTACCTAATGAGATGTGCTCATTATTTGGGCAGTCTTTTGGCCTCACGAGCATTGCTCGTCAATTGGGCCGATTCTTTTTGGGCAGTCTTCTGGTCTCATGAGCGTTGCTCATCAGTTGGGCCAATTTTTCTTTGCCTAATGAGCCGTGCTCATTTTTTGGGGAGTCTTCTGGCCTCACGAGCGTTGCTCATCAGTTGGGCCGATTCTTCCTTAACTAATGAGCTGTGCTCATTTTTTGGGCTATATCTTTAGTAACATTTTGATAATTTATGATGCCGGTATGGTTGTTCAATTCGACAGGTTCTTGCAGTTTTGATTTCATTGGGGGTTAAAGATGTGAGTTCTGGTATTTTCAATATTAGTTAGGATTCTTAATCGGTTCAGGATGGATTTGTTTCAAAGAGTTTGGATGTGTATGCACCAAGTGTTCAATCATTTGTGGAAAAGGGAACTGTAAGTAAGCGTGCAATGTTATGGATTTCGCAAACTATTTTTGTATTGTTTGTGTCATATGTGGGGTCTATAAACTCAGATTATTCGATTGTATCCCAGTTGATTCGTGAGTCCCATGTTGGATGGGGTTGTGAGTGCAGTGGTAGATTGAAGTTTAAGATTGAGATTTGCGAGATGTCTACCATTGACGACGGTGATTTTGTTACTATTTGTTTTGATTATGGTGTGGATTATTCAGCTGATTGGGCTCCAAGTGCTTAACTGAATGTCACTAAGAAGCTCAGTTTTGCTATTTGGGGTTTTGCCAATTGTAGTTGCTACAATTATGCAATTTCAGTGTGCATTGCAATTTCAACTCAAATTTCTAATTGTAATTTCAAATTCACCGTTTAGATCACTATTCAGTGTACATGAATGTGCAAGAGTCATTATTGCTAACCCCATGGTGCATTCGGCTAACCTTTTGGAATTTTAAAGCTTGGCTTTATTTATTTGACTGGCAGTGTAGCTGTCATGACCCCACTATGCATTTAGTGCATAGGTCACTGTTCAATCAATTAAATATCTTGAACATCCTATTAATTATTATTAGCCATTAAGGCAGAGCTCTTCAAGCATTGAAACTGTGGCATCTATTTATTTATTTTTTTTAGAATTATTATTGTATGATAGAGAAAAAATCATACCTTGAGAATAGGCACGTTGGCTACATAAATCTTGTGCATAGAAACATCAATTGTAGTCAGATTCGTATTAGATCCGGAATTTCCCAATATCGCAAGCTGGGTCCTGGTTATTCGTCCATCAATTTTCATACTTGGCTTCTTCAATACGAGTAAAGCGTCATTGACATGCTTGAACGTAATAAACTCGTACCCTTTACTTTTCCCAATGACCTTGCTAAGAATCGCGACAGCCTCTTCGAGGTCACCGTAGGTGGAAAAGAGATTGTGGAGGTTCTTGATAGTAGTGTCCCATCCAATTCCGTGAATGAAGAGTTTGCACTGGGTAGGGTCCCAATTGGCGATGGATTGGAAGGTGTCGAGTACGTCTAGGTGTCGGACAGTGGCATTTCAGACGATCTTAATTGAGCCAATGCATCGGCCTTCAATTATCTGATATACTCATGATCAAGGATTGAAAGAAAAGACCTCTCAAGAAGTTCCCACAGATGACTCCAACTGTTGCAGCCAAAAATTGAACGACCTTCATGATCCCTGATCATAACTACCTGGAAAGAGATAAATAAGCAAGGCTTGGAGGACTCGGGATGTACTCCGGGGGATTGGTCCGATGCCTAAGTCAGGGATTGGCTTGAGAGGTTTTTTATGCAACAGTAAAGTAGTGTTTAGAATGAGATACCTTAGACTCTTCTCTGAATCCCCATTTACAGTGATGGAGTTTGACCCAAGGGTGATGTGCCATTTATTAGCGAATTATGGCGCAAGCATGAATCACTCCGGTTGTTATAACGTTGGCGTAGATTACTTTAGTCATCATAGAGCTGGCGTCAATTGCTCTGCCTAAGCAGTTGACTTAGGTGGTAATTGCCCTCATCAAAGTTGGGCTCTAGTCTCCTTTGGATTTATGGTAAGTGATATATTTGGGGTATATCAGTTATCAACTTTGTTACTTGATTTATTTACATTTCTTTGCCATTGTCACTAACACTCTACAAGCACAATTTATTTAAAAAGTACCAACTGAAAGATATAGCAAGACGAAAGCAAAAATTCTCTCATACTAGGAAAAAGTGTGTGTGCATGCACACACACGCACGCACACACGCACAGGGAGAGAGAGAGAGAGAGAGAGAGAGAGAGAGAGAGAGAGAGAGAGAGAGAGAGAGAGAGAGAGAGAGAGAGAGAGAGAGAGAGAGTACTACATACCTACTACTTTGATTAGTTATTAGAGAATAAAGCTGCATCTAGGCTAGTTGCTAAAGGGGTTTAGGAGAAGAGAGTATCCTAATTTGGGTAGATCTCATGGGCATTTTAATAGCCAATGTCTTAGGGAGGGAAATACTACCCTAACAATTGTCATATGGGCATTGGTCAATAGGTACTAATATATATACTGATGTGGTACCCAAATAGTAACTAATACTTTTTTTGCTAAAACAATAAAATGAGCTTTCCTTTTATGGAGAAAAATTAGCGATACAGATAGACCTAGAAAAATGGATAAAAGTCCTTTAATCCGAACTAAATTCAACCCGCTTAAATTGACTTTTAACTGATTCGCACATTAAATGAATCGACTATGGTTTGAACTTTTTTTATCCGCCTATAAATGAGTCGGTTGGTGGATTTAGGATTTTATCCGATGGATATTCATCTATCCACTAACAACTAATATTTAAATTCATTAATAATCCCATATACTCATGCTTATTAGGCATCAAATCAATTAGCATAAGTTTTATTGGCCAAAGACTAATCCCATACTCTCAACTCTTGCACTACTCAATGCGTCTCTAGGTCTATCTTATGCCCACATTCAAACTCAAGCCTAAATACTCAGTTTTCTTGTGATCAAAACAAAAGTCTCCAAATTCATGCTCTGAAAAATATAAAATATATATATATATATATATATATATATAATTTTGTGATTAGTTATTAAATGTTTAATATATTACCAAATTATAATTTTAAAAATAACTTCAATTATTGTGTTACCAAATAAATTCTTCATTGGATGGTAAAAAATATATATTAGGGTTGAGAATGATGAATTATTCGCCATCTGCCATGGATTATCCGATCTGAACCGCTATAAATCCATAACTTAAATGAGTCGGATATGGATTGTAATATCCTCACCCAATAATCTACCTAATTCGTCACAGATTATCCGACCCGTTTAGATTTGCAAAGTCTAGATACAGATATGTGAGGAGAAGGCATGACAATGAGTAAGGAAAGAAAGTCATGGGGAGACAATGTTGGAGAGTGTGAGAGAGAAAGAGATGAATAAATTAAAAAGGAGAAGATGGGGAATGTAAAAGGGTCATGTATTTAAGTGGAAAAGCAAAATAAGAGAAGTGGAAGAGTCGTCAAATTTGTGGGTGTTTTGGACATTCAATAAAATATTGGGACAAAGTAAGGATTTAAACTCAAAAAGTAGTTTGCATATTATAGAAGTTATCGCACAAAGATAACCATAAAATAATATTTTGAGTCTTAGGAGGTGCATGGTATAATTTGATTAGGTTGATTTTTTGGCAGCATATATGTAACGATCCCAAAAATAATATACATGCATGTGTAAAAAAAAATTAAATAATAAATTAAATTATTAACTAATTAAATAAAAAATAAAATAATAATAATAAATAAATTATTAAACAAATGAATAATATAATATAATATTTTATATATATATATATATATATATATATATATATATATATAAAGATAAGGATATGTATAGATATATATATAAAGGTTAACATATGCGACAATTCAAAAAAAAAATTATTATTATTATTAATTAATTAATTAATTAGGTGATTAATTAAATAAGATGATAAAATAAATAGTATAATAGATATTAGGTGATAGGATAATAATAATAATAATAATAATAATAGTTAAGGTGGATGTCGGCAGTGAGGAGATTCACATTGCAAAATCTTTTCTTCCGATCCCATGCAAACCAAACATAATATATTATATATATATATATATATATATATATATATATATATATATATATATTTGTGTGTATGTGTGTGTGTAATGATGAATGGATGTGGCAGAAATATATGAATTTAAATTTCAATCTCAAATATGACAAGCAATTCAATTTGCCTTTGTCTTTTCCCACTTCACACATGCATGCACGCACGTCTTTATCTCTTCCTCTCTCCCCTTATCTTCTCTCCACCTTAATTCTTTTGTTTGTATTGTTATCCACCCCATGCAAGCTCGTGCCCATTAATGCAAGACACTCCCCCTAATGAAAATTTATCTAATTACCTTACCCATTTCACACATGCATCTCCTCATCTCCATGCAAGCAATGTACAAAAATTTCCAAAATGTCATTCTTCAATTGCCTATAAATAGGAACACATCTTCAGTTAATTTTCATAAGAAATTTCAAGAAGAAAATTGAAGAAAAAAGTGGGAAAAAAAATTTAGTGATAGATAAAGAATTTTTTGTATACTTAAATTCTTACTCTCCCACTATTTTCAAATTCATTTTGGGAATTCGTTATTTTATTGTGTTAAGCGGAATAGATCGGTGTAAGTGGGCTAGATTGTGTCAGATTTTATTTTAAAATATACCTGATTAATATATATATATATATATATATATATATATATATATATATATATTTGTGTGTATGTGTGTGTGTAATGATGAATGGATGTGGCAGAAATATATGAATTTAAATTTCAATCTCAAATATGACAAGCAATTCAATTTGCCTTTGTCTTTTCCCACTTCACACATGCATGCACGCACGTCTTTATCTCTTCCTCTCTCCCCTTATCTTCTCTCCACCTTAATTCTTTTGTTTGTATTGTTATCCACCCCATGCAAGCTCGTGCCCATTAATGCAAGACACTCCCCCTAATGAAAATTTATCTAATTACCTTACCCATTTCACACATGCATCTCCTCATCTCCATGCAAGCAATGTACAAAAATTTCCAAAATGTCATTCTTCAATTGCCTATAAATAGGAACACATCTTCAGTTAATTTTCATAAGAAATTTCAAGAAGAAAATTGAAGAAAAAAGTGGGAAAAAAAATTTAGTGATAGATAAAGAATTTTTTGTATACTTAAATTCTTACTCTCCCACTATTTTCAAATTCATTTTGGGAATTCGTTATTTTATTGTGTTAAGCGGAATAGATCGGTGTAAGTGGGCTAGATTGTGTCAGATTTTATTTTAAAATATACCTGATTAATATATATATATATATATATATATATATATATTTGTGTGTATGTGTGTGTGTAATGATGAATGGATGTGGCAGAAATATATGAATTTAAATTTCAATCTCAAATATGACAAGCAATTCAATTTGCCTTTGTCTTTTCCCACTTCACACATGCATGCACGCACGTCTTTATCTCTTCCTCTCTCCCCTTATCTTCTCTCCACCTTAATTCTTTTGTTTGTATTGTTATCCACCCCATGCAAGCTCGTGCCCATTAATGCAAGACACTCCCCCTAATGAAAATTTATCTAATTACCTTACCCATTTCACACATGCATCTCCTCATCTCCATGCAAGCAATGTACAAAAATTTTCAAAATGTCATTCTTCAATTGCCTATAAATAGGAACACATCTTCAGTTAATTTTCATAAGAAATTTCAAGAAGAAAATTGAAGAAAAAAGTGGGAAAAAAAATTTAGTGATAGATAAAGAATTTTTTGTATACTTAAATTCTTACTCTCCCACTATTTTCAAATTCATTTTGGGAATTCGTTATTTTATTGTGTTAAGCGGAATAGATCGGTGTAAGTGGGCTAGATTGTGTCAGATTTTATTTTAAAATATACCTGATTAATATATATATATATATATATATATATATATATATATATATTTGTGTGTATGTGTGTGTGTAATGATGAATGGATGTGGCAGAAATATATGAATTTAAATTTCAATCTCAAATATGACAAGCAATTCAATTTGCCTTTGTCTTTTCCCACTTCACACATGCATGCACGCACGTCTTTATCTCTTCCTCTCTCCCCTTATCTTCTCTCCACCTTAATTCTTTTGTTTGTATTGTTATCCACCCCATGCAAGCTCGTGCCCATTAATGCAAGACACTCCCCCTAATGAAAATTTATCTAATTACCTTACCCATTTCACACATGCATCTCCTCATCTCCATGCAAGCAATGTACAAAAATTTTCAAAATGTCATTCTTCAATTGCCTATAAATAGGAACACATCTTCAGTTAATTTTCATAAGAAATTTCAAGAAGAAAATTGAAGAAAAAAGTGGGAAAAAAAATTTAGTGATAGATAAAGAATTTTTTGTATACTTAAATTCTTACTCTCCCACTATTTTCAAATTCATTTTGGGAATTCGTTATTTTATTGTGTTAAGCGGAATAGATCGGTGTAAGTGGGCTAGATTGTGTCAGATTTTATTTTAAAATATACCTGATTAATATATATATATATATATATTTGTGTGTATGTGTGTGTGTAATGATGAATGGATGTGGCAGAAATATATGAATTTAAATTTCAATCTCAAATATGACAAGCAATTCAATTTGCCTTCGTCTTTTCCCACTTCACACATGCATGCACGCACGTCTTTATCTCTTCCTCTCTCCCCTTATCTTCTCTCCACCTTAATTCTTTTGTTTGTATTGTTATCCACCCCATGGAAGCTCGTGCCCATTAATGCAAGACACTCCTCCTAATGAAAATTTATCTAATTACCTTACCCATTTCACACATGCATCTCCTCATCTCCATGCAAGCAATGTACAAAAATTTCCAAAATGTCATTCTTCAATTGCCTATAAATAGGGACACATATTCAGTTAATTTTCATAAGAAATTTCAAGAAGAAAATTGAAGAAAAAAGTGGGAAAAAAAATTTAGTGATAGAAAAAGAATTTTTTTTATACTTAAATTCTTACTCTCCCACTATTTTCAAATTCATTTTGGGAATTCGTTATTTTATTGTGTTAAGCGGAATAGATCGGTGTAAGTGGGTTAGATTGTGTCAGATTTTATTTTAAAGTATACCTGATTAAATTTGGGTACGTGAATATGGTTATATTTGTTTTACTTAAATATATACCTGAGTAAAATTAAAGTACGTGAGTTTGATCATGTTCGTTTTTATTTAAAAATATTTGAGTTAAATTAAAATATGTGGAGGTGATTGTACCCATATTTTTATTTAAATATACTCGAGTATATTATTATACATTTTTTCAAGTAAAAATTATAATTAACACGCAAATTGTGTGACATGAGCTTATTTTATTGCATAATTGAGCAAGTTTGAGATTTTCACGGTGTTATATTTATTACGTGTTTTATTATGAATAATGATGAAATTTTATTACAAATTTTATATTGGAAATATGGTAAGATTATTATGATACTGTTTTTATTGCATAAATTATAATTATATATTTTAAAAACCCTGATGGTTCGAATGTGGTGGATGCTCAATACCGTAACTACAGATGAGTATGAGTACAACCACACTGTTGTGGAAGTGTTGGCGTTGGATTGTGGATTTGTCCTAAGTGCACACCTGCTTTCGGACCAAGATGTAATAGAAAAATCGCACTTACAGACATGTTACAGTTTGATTTAGTTTGGTCGGCCAATCAAGTTAAGTCCAGTTTTCGAATCGCACAACCCAATCATAGGGATAAACATGACATGCATAGGCCAAAAAGGAGTTTTTTTTATACATATTTATATATTTGTATGATCAGGGCCATTATTAGGTCTAAACAAATGATTTGAAGGAAAAGTATGCATATATATATATATATATATATATATATATATATATATATATATAGTTGTACATGACCATATTTAAAGGGCCTACATGATGATTTTCAATAAAGAAAAGTGTACACGTGTTTGTGAACAATGATTTTCAGTAAAGGAAAGTGTACACGTGTTTGTGAATGGAGCCCATTTAGTAGGGCTAAATGATGTTGTGAAAGAAAGGTATAAAGGAAAGTATATAGTTATATGTATATGTCTATTAAGATAAAAATGATTTACAATTATTTAAATGCAGTTTTTAACAGTTAAATTATTAAATAAGTAATTTTTACTTTCTAAAACTCATTTTAGCCACACACTAGTAATAATCTAGCCTATACTTACTGAGTATCGTCTCACTCCAATAATTATTTCATATTTTAGGAGGTACCGAAAATCAAGCATAGCGAGCATTTGAGCAAGATTAGAGAATAGAGATTAGAATAAATGTTTATGTAATATTAGTTTAAAATATTTTTATTTTTCACATGATGTAAATATTGTTATTTGGAGATACTCATGTAAATATGATTGTTTAGTACTCTAGTTTATAATATTTGAGGTATTTGAAATTATTTATGCTGCTTACATTAAATTATTTATGGAAAGTCGCATCTTGGACCCCACCGGATTTGGGGTCATCACAACATAATAATATTTTATATATATATATATATATATAAGATTGGGATTACAATCTCAATCTGAAATCAGATTGAGATGGGAATCTAGGTCACCCCGCCCACCTTTATCTCACCCCAACTCTCTCTCTCTCTCTCTCTCTCTCTCTCTCTCTCTCTCTCTCTCTCTCTCTCTCTCTCTTTTCTTTTATAATTTAATTAATTATTTATTTATTTATTTATTTATTTTATTTCTTAATCCTTAAGAAATTTTTAAAATTATGCAAATACCCTTCCTCTAAATCTCTATAAATAGGAAAGTTCTCAATTCATTTTTTATACAAAACTTTAAAGAATGAATTGAATGATAAGTGAGGAAAAAGATTTAGTGGAGGACCTAGAATTTTTACATACTTAAAATTCTCACTCTTCCACTCTTTCTCAACTCACTTTAAGAGTTCATTTTCAACTGTATTAGAGGAATAGATCAAGGTAAGTATTTTATTTTAAAATATATCTGATTTAAATTAAGTACAAGAATTTAATTATAATTTTTTTATTTAAATATATACTTGAGTTAAATTAAACTACACAAATTTGATTATACCTGCGTTTTTATTTAAATATACCCGAATATATGATTATAGATTTTCTCAGATAATTTATAATTAGTACTTAAAATGATGGGGATTAGAAAGAGTTATTTAGGATAAATATTAAATTAGCTATATTTTTAATGTTTTGAAATTTTTTTAATATTTTAAAATTGGAGATATTGTTCTAATTAAGTAATTAGTACTCTAATAATAAATGTATTTGAGGTTATATTACTTCCACTGTAAAATTTTTTATAGATTCGAGTCACTAGGGGCTCCAAAGATGAGGATTGATATACATAATTATATTATTATAATATAATATAATTATATACATATACATACATATATACATATACATACATATATATATATATATATATATATATATATATATATATATATATATATATATATATACAAAGATAAGATAAGGATTGATGAACTCATCTCAAGAGCCCCCCAAATGTAGTGACCAGAACCTATAAATAATTTTACAATGGAAGCAATATAACCTCAAATGCATTTATTACCAGATTACTAATTACTTAATAACAACAATATCTCCAATATTAAAATATTAACATCCTTATAAACTTCCAAAACATGAAAAACATATCTAATTTGATATTTATCTTAAATAACTTTTTCTAATTCCACTCACGTTTCCACTGCGCCACTCTGATTTTCAGCACGCTCTTCAATCCTATTTGTAATATGGAATAATGATTGGGGTGAGACAAAATTCAGTAAGTAAGGATTAGATTATTGCCAATGTATGGCCAAAATGAGCTTTACAGTGTAAAAATTCATTTAATAATTTAACTGTTAAAAATTGCTTTTGAACAATTGTAAATCATTTTTATCCAAATAGACATATGCATATAAATATATATACTTTCTTTTATACCTTTCTTTCACATCATCATTTAGCCCTCTTACACGGGGCTTTGTCCACAAATACGTGTACACTTTCGTTTACTGAAAATCATCATGTGTCTAACGACCCAAAAATTCATACCATTTTTGTTTTTTTTTTTTTTATATAAAAGCTATGAAACTATGTTACTTTGATACCCCTGATAAAATCTGCTATAACATCTCGGCCGCAAAGTGGGCATCTAGGAATTCTCATTCATAAGATAACACACCTATGCAGCAGAAAACATAAAATCATACAACCATAATTACAATACCAGAATTAAGTATTTTCCAAAACATTTATACATACCCATCTCCCTAAAAATCCTCCACCAGATCTCCTAAAAACTACTAATAAAAACATCCCCCAAAAACACTTACCCTACAAACAGGGTAGTACAAGATCCCCTCTATCTCCGAGCCTGATCTGCTTATCTAGTTGGATTACCTGAAATGTGATAAATTATTGGGATAAGACAACTCTCAATAAGACGAGACATGCTATTACTAGTGTATGGCAACTGAGTTTTCATGAATAATATACTTTTAATTAATAGAAACTGAGATAACATGTAAAATAAAATACAATATAACTCACACCTATGTGGCTCAATTGTTTCTGAACTTTCTATTTAATCATACTTTTAGTATTTATAGGTATAACCGTTGTTTCTGTAAATCTATATATATATATATATATATATATATATATATATATATATATATATAACTGTGAAAACTATCCTGGATGGTTGTATGTCATGATTTAACCCCTTATGATAGGGTTGTGCGGCCCGTAGGCAAGACTTAACACTGATTGACCTACTAGGATAAGTCAACTGAAACCTCTATCCTCAAATCGGCCACCTCAACCCGGACTACCAGGGGGCCTACAATCTCTCCGAAGGCATGGTACCATGCTTTGAAATCTGATCTAGTCTATTAGGCTCTGGTATTGTATAATACTATTTTATATGTAAATTTTACTGTTTTACCATGATTCTATTTCAACTGTAACAACCATAACACTGTAACAGCTTATCTGAATAAACTGTAATATCTAAATAAGCTGTAATATCTGAATAAACTATAATATCTGAATGTTATGGTTCTGTAATCCGAATATCATGGTATTCTATAAATGCTATAAAATATATTTCTGTGTATACTGTAAATCATAATTCTGTAAATTACGTAAAACATCTTTCTGTATATATACACTGTAAATCATGATACTTTGAAATTTGTGTAAATTTTGTATTGAACTGATAATTACTCATGTCACACAACTAAATAAATGAAACCCTTGTACGATAACCAGTATTTTCTAATAATAAAGATAGTTCATAATCTGTATAATTTCCTTCAAAACACATAATTTTCATACCATAAAACATCCAGAATTCATATCCCAAAATACAAGGATTTGAAAATCGAAGAGTTAGAAAAGAATTTGAAAGATAAATCTAAGATTATTTGTAAATTTATAGAAGGTCAAAATAATTTTGAAAAACTCCTAGGAGCTTAAAGATATTCCCCAGAGAATGAAGGTCTTGGTTTTAATGGGAAGGAGAATCTAAAACAGAGACATCTCTACATGGGATATTTTGTAAGAGAGTCAAAATCGTATGGTCCAACTAAAGACTATCATAGAAATATTACATGTTTTAAATGTAAGAGGTTGGGTCACATAAAATTTGACTGTCCTTTCAAAAATAAAGATGTCAAAATTAAGAAAGTCTGGAAAGTCAAAGGAGAATCTAGTACTAACCCCTATTGACCCAAGAAAATCTGGGTACCAAAAGTAGTTATATGATTTTGTCCTACAAATATGCTTGAGATTGTCCTCCTCGAAGGACAAGTGGTATATGGATAGTGGATGCTCACAACATATGATAGGAGATAAAGCTAAATTCACATCTATCATATCCAAAGATGAAGGATTCGTTACATTTGGGGATAACTCTAAAGGTAAAATCATTAGAGTTGGAAGAGTTGGTAAGGAACCTTCACTTGTCATTGATAGTGTGTTATTAGTTGATGGATTGAAACATAACTTACTGAGTATAAGTCAACTATGTGATAAAGGTTATAAAATCTCATTTTAACATGTAAATGTTTTGTGCTTTGAGACAATGAACATTTAGGAAAGTTTGATGTGAAATCAGATGAAGGTATCTTTCTAGGGTATGCCTTAGATAGTAAAGCCTACAGAGTATATAATAAACGAACATTAACCGTTATAGAATCCATTCATGTAGTATTCGATGAGTCAAATCCCTTCTCTAAAAGGACAGATGAAGATGAAATTGAGATAAATAAGGAATTTGAAAAATGTCTATTGAAAATGATTCGGAAAAGAGATATAAAATTAAAAACCATCTGTTGAAACTAATCAAATTGAAAATGAGGTTAATGAACTACCTAGATAATGGAACTACATAAAGAGTCACCCGATTGATCAAATAATAGGTGAACCATTATGTGGAATAGCCACACGATCCTCACTTAGGAATATGATTAGTCATTTTGCCTTTCTGTCTCAAGAAGAACCTAGGAATGTGAGTGAAGCAATTGAGGATGAATCTGGGGTGATGTCCATGCAAGAAGAGTTAAACTAGTTTGAGAGAAATAAAGTATGGACATTAGTTCCTAGACCTAAGGATAAGACAATTATTGGAACAAAATGGATATATAAGAACAAGAAAGATGAACATGGGATAGTTGTTAGAAATAAGGCAAGATTAGTAGCTCGGGGATATAACCAGGAAGAATGAATAGATTTTGAAGAAACCTTTGCGCCTGTAGCTAGAATGGAAGCCATTCGAATGCTCTATACTGTTTTTAAGGATTTCAAGCTGTTTCAAATGGATGTCAAAAGCACATTTTTAAATGGCTACATAAATGAAGAGGTATATGTAGAACAACCCCCAGGTTTTGAAAACCATAAGTATCCAAAACATATTTATAGACTAACTAAAGCCTTGTACGGTTTAAAGCAAGCTATTAAAGCTTGGTATGAAAGGCTAAGCGGTTTTCTACTGGATAATGGATTTATCAGAGGAAGGATAAACACAACACTTTTTATAAAGTCTAAGAAATATGACATGCTCCTAGTTCAAGTATGTGTAGATGATATCATATTTGGAGCAACAAATAAAGACTTATGCAATGAGTTTGCAAACACTATACAAAATGAATTTGAGATGAGCATGATGGGTGAACTAAATTTCTTCCTAGGACTTCAGATCAAACAAGCGAAACATGGAATTTTTATAAATCAATCGAAGTACATTATAGATCTATGCAAAAAGTTTTATATGGAAGATGGAAAAATACTAGGGACACCTATGAGCTCTTCTTTGAATTTAGACAAAGATGAATAAGGTATACCAGTAGATGTCAAGCTTTATCGTGGAATGATCGGTAGTTTACTATATCTGACTACCAGCAGACCTGACATAATGTTCAACGTATGTTTGTGCACAAGATTTTAGGCTACATCAAAAGAGTCACATTTGTTAGCTGTCAAGCAAATACTTAGATACCTGATAGGAACTATTAAACTGGTGTTATGGTATCCTAAGTATACATCCTTTGAGATTATTAGTTATTCAGATGCTGATTTTGCGAGTAGCAAAGTGGATAGGAAGAGCACGAGTGGCATATATGATTTCTTAGGACATTCTTTAGTCTCTTGGTTTTCCAAGAAGCAGCATTCAGTTGCTCTTCCCACAAATAAGGTAGAATACATAGTGGCAGGAAGTTGTTGTGCTCAAATGCTATACATGAAGCAGCAACTAACGGATTTTGGATTAAGTTATGACACAATTCCTATAAGATGCAACAATACAAGTGTAATAAACATCACAAAGAATCCTACATTACATTCACAAACTAAACATATAGAAATCAGACATCATTTTCTTCGTGATCATGTGCAAAAAAGAGATGTGATACTTGAGTTTGTATGCACAAATGAACAATGGGCAGACACATTCACGAAACCACTTGTGGAGGATAGGTTTATCCAAATTAGACGTGAATTAGGCCTGATGCATAATCGAGGAGTTGCCTAAAATTATATTAGATGACATAATTCAGGGGGAGCAACATCACTTAATATTCACAATTAGTTAAAAATTTCAAATTCGGCTCATTTGTTCCCATTTGGTATCACATTTGTTCACATTTGGTATTAAATTCATATCATGATGAGTGCATGTTAACTGACACATGTTAATCTTCACATAACGTTTGAACTTTAGTGACTGTTTTTTCTTATCCATGTCTATGAAATTTGACACACTGTGTATGTTCACATTGCAATTTAATTCACCAACAGAGGTTTTTTTTTTTTTTTTTCATTAGCAAAGGGGAGGAGTAAATTGAATTAACACGGGGAGACATATTTCACAGTACAATTTTTGAAATCTGAAGGTTGCATATTTTTTTAAAAAAATTGAGATTTAATTATATTTGAACATTTTTGTTATATACCTTTTTGTTGATGTCAAAAGGGAGAGAAGAGTATGTTATAGCAAAAATAGTTGGCAAACATACACAAGTACATGAGTTATACGTGCAAAACTATTGCCTATTTTCAATTATGTATGAGTATATTTCATATTGCTGAATATTTGATTGCGCATTATTTGAGGTGGAGCCTTATTAGGTGTAACCCATTTTATATTTTTGCTCGTGTATTTGTCATCATAAAAAAGGGGGAGATTGTTGACTCTATGAGTCCAATCCTTTTTTGATAATAACAAATCACTTGGTATTTGATTTGTGTATTGAGATTGTGAACTAGAACAATATTCTAGCATGCACGGAAGGTTAGAAAGTCATAGAAGCCATGAGGATTAAAGGATATACAACTTGACACCATCCATAAAACTAAAAAAGTAGAAGAATGAAGATGCAAACGTCAAGTTCAAGATCGTCATGGGAATGAGTATTTAGAATTAAATGTATTTACATATTTCATATGATTTAATTCGAAGCTCAAAATATACCATACACATGCATCTCATGAAAACTTTATAGGGGATATTCATTAACTTAGAGACTTTATTTAAAATCTCGAAAAATGTTTTATGAAGAAGCAAAGCAAGAAAGCAAAAAATGGTTTTTGAAAACAAAATAAAAGAATTGAAGTTTGACTGCCCAAACGACTGAGGATTACCCTCAGAAGTCTGAAGATGCAACTTCAGATAACATAAGTTTTACTTTAGACGTCAGAAGAATTTCCTCAGAAGACTGAAGAATTAGTTTAGTCATTTGAAGAATTAATTTTGAAATACAGAACAGACAGAACACCTTCAGATGTCTGAACTTTCAATTCAGTCGTCTCATTTGGGACTTCAAAAGACTGAACCCATAGTTCAGTCGTCTAACCCTGTGTCCAAACTATAAGTTTTAGTGCTTTAAGGAACATCAAACGTTTGAACCCAAATCTTCAGTCGTTTGAACCTGCGGGAAGTTTTAAAATCTGATCTTTAGCAAGAGAACACGTAGGTTATACACTTGATCAAATTGATCCAATGGTCAAAACTTATCCTAATGCCGAGATTACCTATATAATCAACCTCTAAACCATAATGCCTCAAATTTTGGGAATAGAATTAGGAGCCTTGAACGTAAACACATCTCTGAACATTGTTGAACTTATTGCTAAGCTCTTGTCTGCAATTTCAAAGCATTTACATCATATTAAAGCTTGGGCTACGTTGATTTTCAAAAGGGGTTCCATCAACTATTGTGCAAACAACTTTGGTATTGAGGTTTGGTAATCAAACTAAGTGTTTGTTTGTTCTCAAAGAGTTTTTCATCTCACAAACTTATCATTGAATATTCAGTTTGAGAAGTTGATCTTGAGTTATTATCTGTATATATATATATATTTGTGGAAGATCACTACTTGAGAAAAACTCTTGTTTAAAACTAAAACCTTGAAGAAAGTTTTAAATATATTTTCATTCAAAGAGTTGCTATTTGATTAGTGTAAGAAGTATTTGATTGCAAATCCTAGGAACCTCTAAATACATATTATTGAGGGATATTATTTTTCAAACATAGTATTTACATCTTTGCTATATTCAAAACTAATTATTTATTCAAAGATCCAATGTTACATATTATTGATAGCAAGAATATAGATCTGCGCATTATCAAAGATTATTTTTGAAAGGATCTTGTTTTTTAATCTTGTTTAAAGTATTCTGAAATCAAACCTTATTTTTTTCTCCAAAGCATTTATTTATAAAATCATATTTGGGAGATATTGATTTAAAGGATTGATTTGTAAAGCATATTATTCATATAACAATATCATCATTACTTACATACTGAGCTTCAAGTTTTATCATATGAATATGTGTTAGGTTTTCCATTGTACTCATTAGCTTTGTTAGAAGTAATATTGAGTTTTGCAAATTTGAAATTTTATATTGTAATCATAGTTCGGATTGTGAACTGGGTGAAGAGGAAGTTATGCCTCTTGTAAGTAGTGGATTGTAAGGGAAGCTTCGTCCCGGTTAAAGGAGCAAAGATTTAGTGGAATCCTTGAGTGGGTTGCTCAAGGACATGACGTAGGGCTGGTTGGCTGAATCTCGTAAAATCATGTTTGTCTTCTCTCTTCCCTTATCTTTTTAATTTCTGCTTGCATTTCATTATCATTTTTTCATGTTTGTATGTTGATTTATATTATACGCACTTAATAATTAATTAGGTAAAATAAAATTTATTGAGATAATAATTTTAATTAATTTCAAGTCCTTGCAATTAATTTGTTAAATATTGAAATAGGGATTAAGTGGTAAAATAAAATTAAAGATTTTTAAAATACCCAATTCACCCCCCCTCTTGGGATTACACTTGAATTAACATTTGGTATCAGAACAGGTTTACATAGACTTAATTGTTCATTTTGTAAAAAGATTACATGGCACACATCGGTGTAACTCCATTCGGTGATGGACACTTGTCCACTAGACCACCAATTTTCTGCGGTGTAAATTACACCTATTGGAAACGTAGGATGAGTATATATCTTTTGAATGTTGATTGGAAAGTATGGAAAGTAGTTGACAATGTAAATGTTCCTAAGACTGAAGATGAATATTCAGAGGAAGACTGGAAATCTATGCAAATAAATGCTACTGTAATGAATTTGTTATTCTGTGCACTAGATGTAAATGAATTTAATAGGGTGACGGCCTATAACACTGCTAAAGAGATTTGGGAAAAATTAGAAGTCACAAATGAAGGTACTAAGGAAGTAAAAGATAGAAGGATAGACATGCTCACTAGTGAATATGAGGCATTTAAAATAACTGCTGATGAATCTATTCAATCCATGTACACTAGATTCACACACGTCACAAATTCTTTAAATGTTCTTCGTAAATCTTACCCTACCTATGAGTTGATCAGGAAAATACTTAGGGGACTACCTCCAGTTTGGGAAGTTAAAGCTACTGCAGTAGCAGAAGGGAGAAATCTAAAGGAGATGTTTGTTGATGAACTAATTGGATCGCTCATCACTTATGAGCTTGCAATAAATGAGAGGAAAAATGAGCAAATTAAAGCAAAGAAAGCTACCACACTTAAGGCGTCATCTCACTGCTCCAGTGAGGGAAGTGATTCAGAATCGGATGAAAACACGGCACTTATCACTAAGAAACTTTGAGAGTTCATGGGAAAGAATAAGAAATACACTAGAAAATTCAAGGGCTCAAAAACAAAAAAGGGAGAGTCAAGCAGAAGGAAGCAAAAGGATGATCCTCCCATGTGTTATAACTATAGAGAATTTGGACATATCAACCCATATTGTCCCTAGCTGAAGAAAGTTTCTGAGATGAAGAAGAAGAAGAAGAAGAATAAAGGTAGGCTGGGACACTCACAATAGCAGTAGTTAATAATCTGAATCCAGCAATGAGGTGATTACAAATCTATGTCTGATGGCTCACGATGACCACGAGGTACAATCGTTTTGTTCTACCTCATCTTACTATTCAAGTGATTTAGAAAATGAAAATAGCATGCTTTCTTATGATGAATTGCATCAAGAATATCTGTATACCCTTAAAATGCTTGAGAAAATGAATAAGAAAAATTCTGGTTTGAAATTAAAATTGAAAGAATTTTCGAAGTTACTTGAAATTCAAAATGAATCTCATACATCTCTCATGAAAGACAAGGATTTGAAAATTGAAGAGTTAGAAAAGAATTTGAAAGATAAATCTATGATTATTTGTAAATTTACAGAAGATCAAAATAATTTTGAAAAACTCCTAGGAGCTCAAAGAAATTCCCTAGAGAAGGAAGGTCTTGGTTTTAATGGGAAGGAGAATCTAAAACAGAGACATCTCTACATGGAATATTTTGTAAGAGAGTCAAAATCGTATGTTCCAACTAAAGATTATTATAGAAATATTAAATCTTTTAAACGCAAGAGGTTGGGTCACATAAAATTTGATTGTCCTTTCAAAAATAAAGATGTCAAAATTAAGAAAGTCTGGAAAGTTAAAGGAGAATCTACTACTAACCCCCATGGACCCAAGAAAATCTGGGTACCAAAAGTAGTTATCTGATTATGTCCTACAAAAGTGCTTGAGATTGTCCTCCTCAAAGGACAAGTGGTATATGCATATGGATAGCGGATGCTCACGACATATGATAGGAGATAAAGCTAAATTTGCATCTATCATATCCAAAGATGAAGGATTCGTTACATTTGGGGATAACTCTAAAGGTAAAATCATTGGAGTTGGTAGGGTATGTAAGGAGCCTTCACTTGTCATTGATAACATGTTATTAGTTGATGGATTAAAACATAACTTATTGAGTATAAGTCAACTATGTGATAAAGGTTATAAAGTCTCATTTGAACATGTAAATGTTTTGTGCGTAGAGACAATGAACATTTAGGAAAGTTTGATGTGAAATCAGATGAAGGTATCTTTTTAGGGTATGCCTTAGATAGTAAAGCCTACAGAGTATATAATAAACGAACATTAACCGTTATAGAATCCATTCATGTAGTATTCAATGAGTCAAATCCCTTCTCTAAAAGGATTGATGAAGAAGAAATTGAGATAAATAAGGAATTTAAAAAACTATCTATTGATAATGATTTAGAAAAGAGATATGAAATTAAGGAACCATCTGCTGAAACTAATGAAATTGAAAATGAGGTTAATGAACAACCTAAAGAATGGAATTACATAAAGAGTCATCCCATTGATCATATAATAAGTGAACCGTTACGTGGAGTAGCCACACAATCCTCACTTAGGAATATGATTAGTCATTTTGCCTTTCTATCTCAAGAAGAACCTAGGAATGTGAGTGAAGCAATTGTGGATGAATCTTGGGTGATGTCCATGCAAGAAGAGTTAAACATGTTTAAGAGAAATAAAGTATGGACATTAGTTCCTAGACTTGAGGATAAGACAATTATTGGAACAAAATGGATATATAAGAACAAGAAAGATGAACATGGGATAGTTGTTAGAAATAAGACAAGACTAGTAGCTCAGGGATATAACCAGGAAGAAGGAATAGATTTTGAAGAAACCTTTGCACCTGTAGCTAGAATGGAAGCCATTCAAATGCTTTTAGCCTATGCTACTTTTAAAGATTTCAAGCTGTATCAAATGGATATCAAAGATGCATTTTTAAATGGCTACATAAGTGAAGAGGTATATGTAGAACAACCCCGGTGTTTTGAAAACTAAAACATGTTTATAGACTAACTAAAACCTTGTACGATTTAAAGCAAGCTCCTAGAGTTTGGTATGAAAGGCTAAGCGGTTTTCTACTGGATAATGGATTTATCAGAGGAAGGATAGACACAACACTTTTCATAAAGTCTAAGAAATATGACATGCTCCTAGTTCAAGTATATGTAGATGATTTCATATTTGGAGCAACAAATAAAGACTTGTGCAATAAGTTTGCAAGCACTATGCAAAATTAATTTTAGATGAGCATGATGGGTGAACTAAATTTCTTCCTAAGACTTTAGATCAAACAAACGAAACATGGAATTTTTATAAATGAATTGAAGTACATTAGAGATTTGCGCAAAAAGTTTAATATGGAAGATGGAAAAATACTAGGGACACCTATGAGCTCTTCTTTGAAATTAGACAAAGATGAATAAGGTATACTAGTAGATGTCAAGCTTTATCGTGGAATGATCGGTAGCTTACTATATCTGACTACCAGCAGACTTGACATAATGTTTAGCGTATGTTTGTGCGCAAGATTTCAGGCTGCACCAAAAGAGTCACATTTGTTAGCTGTTAAACGAATACTTAGATGCCTGATAGGAACTATTGAACTGAGGTTATGGTATCCTAAGTATACATCCTTTGAGATTATCAGCTATTCAGATGTTGATTTTGCTAGTAGCAAAGTGGATAGGAAGAGCACGAGTGGCACATGTCATTTCTTAGGACATTCTTTAGTCTCTTGGTTTTCCAAGAAGCAGGATTCTATTGCTCTTTCCACAGCTGATGCAGAATACATAGCGGTAGGAAGTTGTTGTGCTCAAATGCTATATATGAAACAACAACCAACGGATTTTGGATTAAGTTATGACACAATTCCTATAAAATGGGACAATACGAGTGCAATAAACATCTCAAAGAATCCTATATTACATTCATGAACTAAACATACAAAAATCAGACATCATTTTCTTCGTGATCATGTGCAAAAAGGAGATGTGACACTTGAGTTTGTATGCATAGATCAACAATGGGCAGACACATTCACGAAACCACCTGTGGAGGATAGGTTTATCTAAATTAGACGTGAAGTAGGCCTGATGCATAGTCGAGAAGTTGCCTAGAATTATATTAGATAACATAATTCAGAGGGAACAACATCACTTAATATTCACAATTGGTTAAAAATTTCAAATTCGGTTCATTTGTTCCCATTTAGTATCACATTTGATATTAAACTCGTATCATGATAAGTGCATGTTAATTGACACATGTTAATCTTCACGTAACCTTTGAACTTTAGTGACTGTTTTTGCTTATCTATGTCTATGAAATTTGACACACTGTATATGTTCACATTGCAATTTAATTCACCAACACAATTTTTTTTTTTGCATTAGCAAGGGGGAGAAGTAAATTGAAATAACATGGGGAGACATATTTCAGAGTACAATTTTTGAAATCGGACGGTTGCATATTTTAAAAAAAAATCGAGATTTAATTATGTCCAAACATTTTTGTTTTATACCTTTTTGTTGATGTCAAAAGGGGGAGAAGAATATAAGGTTATAGCAAAAATAGTTGGCAAAAGTACACAAGTACATGAGTTATACGTGCAATACAATTGCCTATTTTCAATTGTGTATGAGCATATTTCATATTGTTGAATATCATTATTTGAGGGGGAGCCTTGTTAGGTGTAATCCATTTTATATTTTTGCTTGTGTATTTGTTATCATAAAAAAGGTGGAGATTGTTAACTCTATGAGTCCAATCATAGATCCTGTTTTGATAATGACAAATCACTTGGTATTTGATCTGTGCATTGAGATTGTAAATAGGAATAATATTCTAGCATGCACAGAAGGTTAGAAAGTCATGGAAGCCATGAGGATTAAAGGATATACAACTTAACACAATCCATAAAATTTAAAGAGTAGAAGAATAAAGATGCAAGTGTCGAGTTCAAGATTGTCATGGGATTGGGTATTTAGAACTGAATGTATTTACATATTTCATATGATTTAATTTGAAGCTCAAAATATACCATATACATGCATCTCATGAAAACTTTCTAGGGGATATTCGTTGACTTAGAGACTCTATTTAAAACCCCAAAAAATGTTTTATGAAGAAGCAAAGCAAGAAAGCAAAAATAGTTTTTGAAAACAAAATAAAAAACCTGAAGTTGGACTGCCCAGACGACTGAGGATTACCCTCAGAAGTCTGAAGATGCAACTTCAAACGAGTGAAGTTTTACTTTAGACGTCTGAAGAATTTCCTCAGAAGACTAAAGAATTAGTTTAGTCATCTGAGGAATTAATTTTGAAACACAGAAGAGACAGAACACCTTCAGACGTTTGAACCTTCAGTTCAGTCGTCTAAGCTGGGACTTCAGAAGACTGAACCCATTGTTTAGTCGTTTGACCCTGTGTCCAAACTATAATTTTCAGTACTTTAAGGAACATCAGACGTCTGAAATCGAATCTTTAGTAGTTTGAACCTGCGGGAAGTTTTAAAATCTAATCTTTAGTAAGAGAACACACGGGTTATACACTTGATCAAATTAATTCAATGGTCAGGACTTATCCTAAGGCCGAGATTACCTATATAATAAGCCTTTAAACCCTAGTGCCTCAAATTTTGGGAATAGAATTGGGAGCCTTGAACGTATACACATCTCTGAACATTGTTGAACTTATTGCTAAGCTCTTGTCTGCTTACATCATATTAAAACTTGGGCTACGTTGATTTTCAAAAGAGGTTCCAGCAACTATTGTGCAAACAACTTTGGTATTGAGGTTTGGTGATCAAACTAAGTATTTGCTTGTTCTCAAAGAGTTTTTCATCTCACAAACTTATCATTGAATATTTAGTTTGAGAAGTTTATCTTGAGTTATTATCTGTATATATATATTTTTGTGGAAGATCACTACTTGAGAAAAGCTCTTGTTTAAAATTAAAATCTTGAAGAAAGTTTTAAATATATCTTCATGCAAAGGGTTGCTATTTGATTAGTGTAAGAAGTATTTGATTGCAAATCTTAAGAACCTCTAAATACATATTATTGAGGGATATTATTTTTCAAACATAGTGTTCAAATCTTTGTTATTTTCAAAACTGTTTATTTATTCAAAGATCCAACCTTATAGATTAGTGATAGCAAGAATATAGATCTGCGCATTATCAAAATTATTTTTTGAAAGGATCTTGTTTTCTAATCTTGTTTAAAGTATTCTGAAATTGAACCTTATTTTTTTCTCCAAAGCATTTATTTATAAAATCATATTTGGGAGATATTGATTTAAAGGATTGATTTGTAGAGCATATCATTCATATAACGATATCATTGTTACTTACATACTGAGTTTTGCAGATTTGAAATTTTATATTGTAATCACGGTTTGGGTTGTGAACTAGGTGAGGAGGAAGTTGTACCTCTTATAAGCAGCGGATTGTAAGGGAAGCTCCATCCCGATTAAAGAAGCAGGGATTTAGTGGAATCCTTAAGTGGGTTGCTTAAGGCGAGGACATAGGCCAGGTTGACTGAACCTTGTAAAATCGTGTTTGCCTTCTCTCTTCCCTTATCTTTTTTAATTTTCACTTGCATTTCATTACCAACTTTTGCATGTTTGTATGTTGATTTATATTATACACACTTGATAATTAATTGGGTAAAATAGACTTTATTATGATAATAATTTGAATTAATTTCAAGCCTTTGCAATTAATTTGTTAAATATTGAAATAGGGATTAAGTGGTAAAATAAACTTAAAGATTTTTAAAATACCCAATTCACCCCCCCTCTTGGGATTACACCTGAATTAACAGATGATAAGTTCGTCAACAAGCCAAAGGTTTGAAATTTTTTCCTTTTGGTATCTTTTCGTTGATGAGACATGGGAGCTCATCGACGAACCATATAAGCGAGTTCGTCGACGAACCCAGGGCGTTCGTCGACAAACCATGCTTTATCCCTTTTTGGATTTCCTTTTTCTCCCATTTATCCCTCTTTCTCTCTATTATTTAATTGCTGTTATTTTTCGGGTCTCTACAATGTAGGGCCCATAAAATATGTTCATGTATAACTATATATATGCATACTTTTCCTTCAAACCATTATTTAGGCCTAATAATTGGCCCTGATGGCATAAATATATAAATATGTATAAAAAACTCCTTTTGGCCTATGGGTGTCATGTTTACCCCCATGACCGGATTGTGCGATCCAAAGACTAGACTTAGCCTGGTTGGCCGACTAGACTAAATCAAATAGCATGTTTGTAAGTGCGATTTTCCTATCACATCCTAGTCCGGAAGCAGGTGTGCATTCATACTCATACTCAAGACAAATCCACTATCACCCATCAACACTTACACAACAATGTGGTTGCACTCATAGTCATCTGTAGCTACGGTACCGAGCATCCACAACATTCGAGTCATCAGGGTTCTTAAAACATATAATTACAATTTATGCAATAAAAACAGTATAATAATCTCATCATTTTTCCAATATAAAATCTCATCATCATTCATCATAAAACATGTAATAAATATGACACCGTAAGAATCTCATACTTGCTCATTTGTGCAATAAAATGAACTCATGCCACACAATTTGCGTGCTAATTATAATTTTATAAATTACCGGAGAAAATCTATTATAGTATATTTGGATATATTTAAATAAAAACGTGGGTATGATCAAATCTACGTAATTTAATTTAATTCAGGTATATATTTAAATAAAACAAGTATAATTAAATTCACGTACTTAATTTAAATCAGGTATATTTTTAAAAAATCTGACATAATCTAACTCACTTACCTTGATCTATTTCTCTAATACGGTTGAAAATGAATTCTTAGAGTGAGTTGGGAGAGAGTGGAAGAGTGAGAATTTTAAGTATGTAAAAATTGTCAGTCCCTGCTAAATCTTTTTGCTCACTTATCCTTCAATTATTTCTTTTAAAATTTTCTATGAAAAATGAATTAAGAACTTTCCTATTTATAGAGATTTGGAAGAAGTGTATTTTCATAATTTTAGGAATTTCTTAAGGATTAAGAAATGAAATAAATAAATAATTAATTAAATAATTAAATTAAAGGAAAAGAGAGAGAGATAAGGATGGGGGGTGACTCAGATTTCCATCTCAATTTGATTTTAGATTGAGATTGGAATCTCAATCTTATATATATATATATATATATACACATCCTTATCTTTATATATATTATTATAGTATAGTATATTACTTATTTATTTAATAATTTATTTATTATTTTTATTTGTATTTATTATTTTTAGTTAATTAATTAATAATTTAAATTTTTACACATACATGTATATTATTTTTGGGATCGTTATATTCTCCCCTCATAAAAATTTCATCCTCAAAATTTTTGTTAAATATATCTCTAATTAAAATATATTGTTTAAAACGTAACAAAATAATAGGTTTAAAACTATCCTAACCTACCCATTCCTACCCTTATTATGATTCATACCTATACTCTAGTAAAAATTATTCTTAAAGTCTACAGAACCTATGTAACGACCTACCTTATTTTCATATTTATTAATTTTCACATAATAATATTTATAATATTTCTAATAACCTGTTAAACTGCCAAAGTCATGATCAACCTAGACCCATGGGTACCAGGAATATATCTATCATACAACTCTAATACCTAAGCAGCGGAAAACATTAAATCACATACATGCCATAAAACACCAAAAATCATACTAAAGTTCTACTAAATCTGTTGAATACATATACATACATCCCAAAAAGACCAAAAGTATCTTAGGGTCATAACCCAAAAATCCATCTGACCCTAGCTCACTCACTTACGCTCACTCACTTACCCTACAGACAAGGTAGCTTAATCCACTTATACTACTGCGAGGATCTATCTGCCCTCCTACCTGAATTTTCTGAAATATTTGTAATGCTGAGGTGAGACACCTCTCAGTAAGGGAGATAAACTAATATCAGTGTGTGGCAACATGAGTATTTTTCGTGATATACTTGTAAACAGTACATAATTCATAACTAATATAAACAGTTGTATCATATCTAAATAAAACATGATTTATCATAACATAACTTAACATACTAAATTTCTGTACTGAAAAATCATCATATATAAACATATCATACTTGAATTATTACCCAAGATAGATAGATAGTTAGTTATAGTCATGTCTTACCCCCCACATGACAGGGTTGTGCGGCTCGAAGGCGGGACCTAGCAATGGTTGGCCGACCATGCTAAGTCAAACATAGGTGTGTAAGTACGATGGGCATGTTCCACTTGAGTCGGACTGTCAGGGGAACTACGACACTCCCTTAAAGCCACATCGACTGCCATCTCCCACACTCTACATAAGATGTGTGGTAGCACTAACGTAAACGTGAACATACAGCTACGGTACCATGCTTCGTGAAACTAAACTAAGCTATTCGGGTTGTGATAACATATAATACATTTCATGATATTGAACATAGTAGTTTCATATTTCAAGGTAAAACATAACATGATAATATTTTCTTGAAACTTGACATAACATGCATTACGGCATTTATACCATCGTAACATAACATAAAAATCATGACACTGGCGCTAGCATAACATGACGTACTTGTACATGAAAATTTTGCACTTGTTAACATAATATTCATAAAATCATAGATGTTGTACTATTTTTTTATTTTATTTTATGGTTTTCCTGAAAATTGCTATAATATGCTTATCTTGGAAAAATCATAATATTTCAGAATAACATAATTTTCATGGAAATATTATACTCATGTCACACAAATGTAAGTAGGCTCAAAAACTCATAATTTGTTCTAAAATCATATTTTCGTATAAAATGTGTTAAAATCATTTCCCTGATCCTCAGCAATATTCCCAAACATAGTTCTATAACATACATATTTTTCTGAAAATAAATGATGCATAATAATAAATAATTTCATGAAAAATGCTGATTTAATTTATCCCCTTACCTGGCTTACTGAGAAGCTCACAATTCAAACCAAACCTACACTCATGTGTTCCCCAACTCAACACCCTGAAATTACATTTTTCCTAACAAAATTTCAGTATTATTCTATTTAAAGCATTTTTCTCAGTCTAGAAACCCAAAATACCTTATAAAGCCTAAAATAACTAACTTACCCAGATTTTGGGATGATGTCCAAATTGGCCTAACCAACAAACTACTCCAGCAAACTTGAAGAGAATCTTCCCAGGAGTAGCATTGCGACTTTTAATTGTCGAACCAGCGAGAATCAAAGCCGGAAATGAAAAGAGAAGGTAAAGGAGACAAGGTTTAGAGAGAGAGAGAGAGAGGATTTCATGCAAAATTTCACGTTGAAATCCCGAGGTTAGAATATTTATAAAGTGTTGACCCGTTGATGAGTCCGTGAAGGGAGTTCGTCAACGAACTAGTAAACCTCGTCAACAAACTTTAAACTCCATCAAACCCCCTCTCGGTAAGTTCTCATCGATGAGACACAAGTCCACGTCGACGAGTCCAAGAAGCATGTTCGTCGACGAGCACTCAGCACTCGTTGACGAGACCCTGCTGAATCCCTCCTTTTAAAAAATCATTTTCTCTTATTTCTTTTATTATTTAATTACTATAATTCTTCGAGTCTCTACATTCTCCCCTCCTTATAAAATTTCGTTTTCAAAATTTACTATCTGTATTGAACACCATCCTTTGAGGAAAATGAGTTACTTATTTTATTACTTACCCTCACTTATGGCGGAGGAATAATGTGGTTACATCAAGGTTCTGGAAGATTACACAATACACATCAAAGAAAATTTCTCCCAAAACCAAAACATTACCTACTAATAGAAAATTATTACATATACTAACTAACCTGCACAAAATAAACTTAATATACTTATATATATCTTTTACTAATTACCGCTGGTCCTCACTAAATATGTGACGACTCGAATAATAATGGTATTTAAATAATAAAGAGGAAGGGGAATGAAAACAGTAACAGAAGGAGGTAGTCAACTTCGTCGATGAACGCAAAGCGTTCGTCGACGACATTGCACTTTGAGAGTATTAACTGAGGGAAATCATTAGGTCCTTGTTGACGAATACAGGGGATTCATCGAAGAGGGAATAAGAGGGCCTCGTCGACGAAGCCAAGTTTCGTCAACGAGAAGATATTGAGAGAGAATTTTTGGAAGTCTGAAATGCATTGACGAGGGTATAAGTTTGTCGATGAACTTTCTACAGGACTCGTCGACGAGGTGACATGTCTTGTCGACGAATCTAGCCCTATAAATAGCTGAAAATCGGATTTTAACACAGAAAAATAGAAATCACTCACTCACTTTCTCTCTCTCTCTCTCTCTCTCTCTCTCTCTCTCTCCTCTCTCTTCTATTTCAGCTTTGTTGTTCGCCGAATCGACGATTTGAGGTCACCACGATGCTCCTGGGGAAGTTCTCTCCAAATCTGTCGGAGTGGATCGTTAGTAGAAGCAAGTTGGAATTCATCCCTGAGTTGAGGTAAGGCTTTTTATTCGAAATTTGGTTTTTCCACAGTTAAAGGAAATGATGTACTTGAATAAATACTAAAATTTAGTTTTGGGAATTATCATTTTCAAGGTACTGCTTAGGATTTCCTATAGGTGTAAGACCAGAATTATAGAGGGGCTTTTCAGTTGCCAGGTAAGGGGATAAATTAAAATAGTTATCTTTCGTTGAAAGTATTATTATTTAATAGTAGAATAATTTTCAGAAAGCATGCAATTATATATGAGTACAATTGAGAAAATGTAAGTTTGGGAAAATACTGCAATTGTACAGGAAATGTGTTTTAGGAACGGAATTTATGGTTTCATTTAATTCGTGTGGCATGAGTATTATTTCATGTATATATTATCCCATGTTAAGTTAGATTTACAATATAAAGCATGTTGATAGATATTTTCATAAATAACATGATAAACACAGTAAATTATGATTTCGGAATATATGATATGTTCAGCACAAGGCCGTATTTGATGTTTGGCGCGAGGCCGTATTTACTTATTTTATTCGACGCGAGGCCGTATTTATTCATATTTTCGATGCGAGGCTGTAATTATTATGTAAAAGTAGAATTCAGAAAATGCTGTTACTTGATTTACGATAAATAGTATATGATTAAGTATACATGTTATCAAAACTCGGATGTTAGTTTAGTACAGTTTCAGGGGCACGGTACCGTATCTTATAGATCAAATATCTATGATCAAATTGGTGCTACCACCCCATAAGGGGGTGGGAGATAGATAGTCGATGTGGCTTTCAGTGTAGAGTGTAGACGTTCACCTGGTTGTTCGAACCAGAGTGCAGCGGGCCCATTGTACTTACAGATATTTTTGACTCGACAGTGGTTGGTCAGCCATTGTCGGGTCCCGCCTTTGGGCTGCACAACCCGTCATGGGGGGTAATACATGACATCTGCTAGCTATACATCCTGGGTAGTTTTCAGTATTATAAATTATATCAAATAACACATGATTAGTATGATTAATTGAAAGTATGAAATTATATGTTTATTTAATCATATTACGATTTATGTTTATGGTATGTGAAATGTATGGTATATGTATTACAACATTAAATATTCATGTTACCACACAGTTGATTTTAATTTATCTACCCTTACTGAGAGGTGTCTCACCCTGCATATTAAATGATTTTTTAGGAAACTCGGAGGGACCAGTGGGTCAGGGCCGCCACTGAGTGAGTTGAGCTTCCCTACTAGAAGGGTAAGTTCTGATCTAGGATCAGGAGATTTTTGTTGTGAGATCCTAGGTTTATTTTGGTATTTTGGGGGGAGATTGTATATAAACACAGGAATTTGGGAATGTAGTTAACTCTGGTGTTTGGATTTTATGGTTATGAAAATGTGATTTAAATTTACTGCTACTTAGGTTTCCGCTGTGTTTGACAGGTGTCCCCGATACCACGGGTTCGGGTTGACCATTTTATTTATTATGTTTCATTTTATATTAAGATAAGCAGGTCGTTACAAAATAAGTGTGGGTATTTCTGTCGTATTTCTTCCTCAAGCTTCTTCCACCGCATGATTCCTCCACAAGACTTTTATTAATGGAATTTTCTTATTACACAATTCCTGTTCTTTCCTATCTAAGATCTGCACTAGTATCTCCTCATAAGCCAATGAATCTCTGAGTTCTATCTCTACATAAATGACCATGTGTGAGTGATCTGGGACGTATTTTCTCAGCATAGAATACATGAAACATGTCATGTATTCTAGATAAAACTGGTGGTAAAGCTAGCCGGTAGGCAACTGACTTCACTCTCTCAAGTATCTCAAAAGGGCCAATAAACTTAGGGCTTAGCTTACCCTTCCTCCCAAACCTCATAGTACCTTTCAGTGGTGCTATTTTCAAAAATACATGGTTCCCAACTTCGAATTCCAACTCCTGGCGGTGATTATCAGCGTAGCTTTTTTGCCGACTCTGAGCTGCACTGATTCTATCTTTAATAAGTCGGACTTTATGGTATGTTTGCTGCACTATTTCTGGTCCCAAAACTCGTCTGTCACCTATCTCATCCCAGTATAGAGGAGAATGACATCTCCTACCATATAGTGCCTTGTAAGGTGCCATGCCTGTAGTAACCGGATAAAAAAAAAATTAAAAAAAAATAATAATAATAAAATAAAATAAATTAATTAAATTAACAAGTAAAATGAATAGTATGATAAGGAACAAATATATATATATATATATATATATATAAATATTAAAGCATGTATATATATATATATGTGTGTGTGTGTGTATATATATATATATATATATATATATATATATATATATATATATATAAAGTATGAAAGCTTCTTAAAGAAGCTTTACTTTATTTAAGGTTTATTATTATATATAGGAAATGGAAAGCTTCTTCAAGAAGCTTACTTTGATATTTTTTTTTTTGGAAGTGCTCTCTCTCTCTCTCTCTCTCTCTCTCTCTCTCTCTCTCTCTCTCTCTCTCTCTCTCTCTCTCTCTCTCTCCTACGACTCTCTCTCTCTTCGATTCCGGGCTAGTTTTACGCCGGATCGACAAACCGAAGCCACCACGACGCTCCTGGCGAAGTTCTCTACAAGTCTGCCGGAGTGGATCGTCAAGGAAACAAAGTTGGATTTCATCCCAAATCCAAGGTAAGACTTTATATTCAATATTTGGAATTTTGACAGTTGAAGAAAGTGATATACGCGTAAAAATACTGAACTTTAATACTGAAAATTTTCAGTTCCAGGGTATTGATTGGGATCATTGGGAATCATCCCTAAGTTGAGGTAAGACTTTTTAAGTCGAATTTGACTTAGTGGTAGTTATAGAAAATATTGTACGTACGAAAATACTAAACTTTAATTCTGTGAGTTTTCATTTTCAGGGTATTGAGTTGAGAACCTTGTGGGTACGGGGAAGATTTTCTTAGGGGCTTTTCAGGAATCAGGTAAGGGGATAAACTAAGCTAGTTTTGTTTTGAGAAAATGTATATATATATATATATATAGCATCTGGTTTCAGGAAAAATAAATATATTTATATATATGATTTATATTTGGAAAATACTGTTTAAATGATGATATGTTGAATACGTAGAAAATTTGTTTAGTGTGGCATAAGTATAAAAATGTTGTGAAATACTGTTTTTTTTGGAATAGGGACGATATGGATTTCTATGATGGAAAATCGGCGTACGGGCCGAGATATTTTTATATGTATATGTGAATTGCCGGCGTATGGGCCGTGCTATGTGGATGAGATTTTCCGGCATACGGGCCGTGCTATGTGATTTGCCAGCGTACGGGCTGTGCTATGTGATTTGCCAGCGTACGGGCTGTGCTATGTGATTTGCCGGCGTACGGGCCGTGCTATGTGGTTTGCCAGCGTACGGGCTGTGCTATGTGATTTGCCGGCGTACGGGCCGTGCTATGTTAAAATGTGTAATACCGGCGTACGGGCCGATGATTTTCATGATACACGTATATATGTGAAATGATATGATTGATGTGAAAATAAATGACATGAGATATTTATGTATCACGGTTTTAGTATATGTATATGATATCAGAACCTGGTTGGCTTGGTCTAGGCTAGCACTTGCACGGTACCGTTGCTATGTGTCCATGGTCTTCGTGATCATGATATCTGTGTTAACGCCGCTGTACGGAGTGGTGTGAGATTGGATGGTCGAAGTGGTTATTTTCAAGAAGTATGCTGTTATCGCCCCTGGTGTACGGACCAGTCTGGGTAGACCCATCGGACCTACAGACTACTGTTTGACTTGGCAATGGTCGGCCAACCATTGTCAGGTCCCGCCTTCGGGCCACACAACCCAGTCATGTGGGGGTAATACATGACAACAGCCAGCTAACCTACCAAGATTGTTTTATGTTATTATTAGTGTATGAGATGAGATATGTTTATGAAAATGCAGTATATTCTGCTATGTGTTGATATGCATATGTTTTCCCATATTTGATAAACAGTATTGAATATGTTATGTATGGTATATGTAGAACACAGAATACTCATGTTACCACACACTGGTATTAGTTTATTTCCCTTACTGAGAGATGTCTCACCCCTAAATCTTATACATTTTTCAGGAGCCCTTGATAGGAGAGCGGGAAAAGCCCCGCTGATCTAGATCAGTTGTTTGCCCTCTTTGGAAGGGTAAGTTTTTGGTAGGGACAGTTAGGTTTTGTGGGAGGTTGTCCCTAGATTTCATTTTTGAGATGTATATACTGTGAGATAGTAATTGTAGTGACTCTAGTATGTGTTATGCACTTTATGATGAGATGTATATGATTTTATACTTTCTGCTGCATAGGCTTCTGCTGTATGTTTTGTTATATCCCTGGTGCCCACGGGCCCAGGTGGATTGTGACCTGCTGAGCTGGGATGTATGATGTGATGATAATTTATCTATATATATAAAAAAAAAAAATATGTGAAAAAGGAGCAGGTCGTTACAATGCCGATGTAGGTATGATAACTTTTATTGTATGTAAAATCTACCAATGCCAGATACTGGGTCCAACTACCCCCAAAATCCAACACGCATGCTCGTAGCATATCCTCTAATATCTGAATCGTCCTCTCTGATTGCCCATCTGTCTGAGGATGAAATGTCGTGCTGAATGACAACTAAGACCCCAGTGCCTCCTACAAGCTCCTCCAAAATCGTGACGTGAAACGTGGGTCTCGGTCTGATACTATAGACACTAGCACACCATATGATCGTACTATCTCTTGAATATATATTTCTGCTAGTCTATCCATAGAGTAGTTGACTTTGATCAGAATAAAGTGAGCGGTCTTCATTAATCGATCTACGACCACCCAAATAGCATTCTGCCCCTATCGTACGGTAGTAAGCCCATCACGAATTCCATAGAAATGAGATTCCATTTCCACCCCGGGATGTAAAGTGGCTGCAACTGTCCTGCCAGTCTCTAGTGTTTGGCCTTAACCTGCTGACACGTCAAGCACTGCTGCATAAATTCAGAATCTCTCTCTTCATGCCGCTCCACCAAAAATATTTTCGCAGATCCCTATATATTTTAGTGCTACCGAGATGTACTGTGTATAGGGACCTATGAGCCTCCTCAAGGATCGCCTTTCTGATATCCACATCTGCAGGAACGCATAGCCTAGTACAGAACCTCAGAGCTCTGTCATTAGAAATACCGAAATCCTCTCCCTGTTCGTCCTGCACTTTAGCTATCAGCTCCATCAACTCAACGTCATTCTTCTAGGCAATTTAAATATTTTCCTATAAGGTAGGCTGCACCACCAAGTTAGCAATAAATGCCTAGTAATTATTCTCTACTAACTCCATGTCAAGCCTCTCCAAGTCCATCTAGATCAGGCACTAAACTTCTGCTGTTGACAATGCTGCTATCATGGATTTTCGGCTCAGCGCATCAGCCACCACATTAGCTTTACCTAAATGGTAACTAATGGTGTAGTCATAATCCTTGATGAGCTCTAACCATTTTTTCTACCACATATTTAACTCCTCCTGTGTGAAGAAGTACTTTAAAATTTTATGGTCTGAAAATATTTTACATCTCTCTCCGTACAGATAATGCCTCCAAATTTTCAGTGCATGAACCATTGCAGCCAATTCTAGATCGTGAGTGGGATAATTCTTTTCATATTCTTTCAATTGTTTAGAGGCATATGCTACCACTCTACCCTATTGCATCAATACACATCCAAGCCCCCTCGAAGAAGCGTCACAGTAGATCATGTAACCATCACCTCCCGATGGAATAGTTAATACTGGTTTTGTGACAAGCCTTTGCTTCAATTTCTGGAAGCTCTTCTCACAACTGTCGTCCCATTCAAACCTGACATTCTTTCTGGTTAATCATATCAGAGGTCCTGATAATGTTCTACAAACTGATGGTAATATCCCGTTAGTCCCAAGAAACTCCTGATTTCTTGTAGATTTCTCGGCCTGGCCCAGTTCACTATTGCCTTTATCTTGTTGGGATCAATAGAAATTCCATCCCCTGATATAACATGCCCCAAAAACACAACTTTCTCTAACCAAAATTTACATTTGCTAAATTTGGCATACAATTTCTTTTCCCTAAGCATCTGAAGTACTAGCCTTAGGTGCGTCTCATGCTCCTCAAAACTCCACGAGTAGACCAGTATGTCGTCAATGAAAAACACAATGAACTAGTCAAAATACTTGTGAAAGATTTTATTCATCAAATCTATGAATACAGTAGGAGCATTCGTCAGACCAAATGGCATAACTAGAAATTCATAATGCACATACCTGGTCCTGAAAGCTATCTTCGAAACGTCTTCTGCTTTAACTTTCACCTAGTGATAACCTGACCTAAGGTCGATCTTGGAATAGACTCGTGTACCCCGACGCTGATCAAATAAGTCATCTATATGGGGTAGGGGATACTTGTTCTTAATTGTTACTTTGTTTATTTCCCTATAATCTACACACATCCTCATAGACCCGTCTTTTTTTTTTTTTCACAAATAAAACTGGAGCTCCCTAGGGCACTACACTAGGTCTAATAAACCCTCTATTCAATGAATCTTACAATTGACCTTTTAATTCTCCCAATTCTACTGGAGTCATTCGGTAAGGAGCTTTGGAGATCAATGCCCTCCTTGGAAGTAAGTCGATAGCAAAATCTATCTCACAGTCGGGAGGCAATCTAGGTAGTACTTCTGGTAAAATGTTTGGAAACTCCTTAACCACTGGTGTACTGACAAGTTTCAACTCATTTGTTGTCACCTCCTTTACATAGGCCATAAACCCCTGAAATCCGTTCAGAAGTAGTCTTCTTGCCTGCATGGCTGAAACTAACTAAGGTGGGGATTGCACCCGCAATCCCACAAATCTGAATTCTGGCTTTCCCGGTGGTCTAAAAATCACCTCTTTCAAATGACAGTTGATACTAGCATGGTTAGTAGTCAGCCAGTCCATACCTAGTATTACATCGAATCCATGCAAAACTAGCACAATTAGGTTAGTTAGTAATACTCTCCCCTAAATTTCTACTAGGTAACCCCTGAGCACCCTACGACACCTCACCACTGACCCTGTCGGTTTGCTACTGACAATTCAACATCTAATAACTATATCTCAACACCCAACAATTTAACACATCTTGTAGACACAAAAGAGTGGGTGACACCTATATCAAATAAAGCAATAACTTGATATGATAAATTAGTAAAGGTACCTGTCACGACATCGTCTGTGGCCTCCACATCTCCCGATATCAAAGCATAAACCCTCGTTGGGGCCACATTCCTCTACTGGCCTCCAAGAAGCACTTGATAACCTCCTCGGTGGAGTCTGGGAGCAGGTACAGTATCTGGTGGTGTAGGGCAAACTCGTACTAAATGTCCCACTACACCACAGCGATAGCAGATGCCTCTCTCTACTCGACACTCTCCCAAGTGTCTTTTTCCACATGTCTAATAAACTGGGTAGATCTATATACCTTGAATCTCACGATCTCCAGTCTCCTGCCTCTGTCCTCTGCCATAATTTCCTCTCCTCCACTAGCCTCGATTAGATCCTTACTAAAAGTCTGAAGGCATGGACCTCTTCTTCTGTCCCTACTCCTCTACACCCATCTACTCACCGGCCTCAGCCACAGTTGCTTTATCTACCAATTCAGCAAAGTCATGCACTTTCAACACCAATATTTGTTTGTATATTTCTCGCCTCAGACCTCTTCCGAACTGCCTCGCCCTCTTTGCCTCATCGAGTATGATGTATGGGGCGAAGCAAGACAATTCTATAAACTTCGCTGCGTACTACTGAACTGTTTGTTGTCCCTACTTCAAGTTCAGAAACTCCTCCACTTTAGCCTCCCTGATAGTGACCGAAAAGTATCTGTCTAAGAACAAATTTTAAAACGGCACCAGGTCATAGATATAGGCACCACCCTCTGTTCCTCCAACAATTTCACCACATTCCACCATCTTTCAGCCTCTTATGTTAGCTTATAGATGGAAATAAGACCCTTTTCTCTTCAATGCACTGCAGTACCACCAATACTTTTTCTATTTCCTGCATCTAGTTTTCGACGAAGCCAACTGCCTCCTTCTATTTCCGGTTTCCATTTCCCTTTCCTTTTTATTATTTAAATACCATTATTCTTTAGGTTGTTACATAATAAACTCGTAATTTGTTCTTAAATCATATTTTCTTATAAAATGTGTTAAAATCATTTCCCTGATCCATAGTAATATTCCTAAACATAGTTCTATAACATACATATTTTCTTGAAAAATAAATGCTGCATAATAATAAATAATTTCATGAAAAATGTTGACTTAATTTATCCCCTTACTTGGTTTACTAAAAAGCCAACAATTCAAACCAAACTTACACTCTTGTGTTCTCCAGCTCAACACCCTTAAATTAAATTTTCCCCAACAAAATTTCCGTATAATTCTATCTAAAGAATTTTTCTCAGTCCAAAAACATCAAATACCTTATAAAGCCTAAAATAACCAACTTACCCAGATTTTGGGATGGTACCCAAGTTGGCATAACCAACGAACTATTCCAACAAACTTGAAGAAAATCTTCTTAGAAGTAGCGTGGCGGCTTCCGATCATCGAATCGGTGAGAATCGAAGAAGGAAATGAAGAGAGAAGGTAAAGGAGATGAGGTTTAAAGAGAGAGAGAGAGAGAGAGAGAGAGAGAGAGAGGATTTCATGCAAAAGTTCATGCTAAAATCCTGAGGTTAGTATATTTATAAAGTGCTGACTTGTCGACGAGACATGTCACCTCGTCGACGAGTCTGTGAAGGGAGTTCGTCTATGAACTAGTAACCCTCATCGATGAAGTTCAGGCTCCGTCAAACCCCTCTCAATAAGTTCTCATTGATGAGACATGAGTCCACGACGACGAACCCAAAAAGTCTATTCGTCAATGAGCACTCTGCACTCGTCGACGAGATCCTGCTGAATCCCCCCTTTTGAAAAATTATTTTCTCTCCTTTCCTTTATATTTAATTTCTATAATTCTTCGAGTCTCTACAAACTATTTCTTGGGGCTTTGATACCAAACATAGTGACCCGAACATATAAATAATTTTACAGCGAAAACAATATAACCTCAAATATATTTTTTACCAGAGTACTAATTATTTAATTACAATAATATCTCTAATATTAAAATAAATATCCTCAAAAATTCCAAAACATTAAAAATATATCTAATTTGATATTTATCTTAAATAACTCTTTTTAATCCCACCCATGCTTCCGCTGCGCCACTCTGATTTTCGGCATGCTCTTCAATCCTATCTGTAATATAGAATAATGATTAGGGTGAGACAATGCTCAGTAAGTAAGAACTCGATTATTACCAGTGTGTTGATAAAATGAGCTTTACAGTGTAAAAATTCATTTAATAATATAACTGTTAAAAACTACATTTGAATAATTGTAAATCATTTTTATCCAAATAGACGTATGCATATAAATATATATACTTTCTTTTATACTTTTCTTTCACATCATCATTTAGCCCTCTTACACGGAACTCTGTTCACAAATACGTGTACACTTTCTTTTACTGAAAATCATCATGTAGGCCCATTAAATATGACCACGTATAACTATATATATATATATATATATATATATATATATATATTTATTTATTTATTTAGGCCTAATAATTGGTTCTGATCACATAAATATATAAATATGTATAAAAAACTCCTTTTGGCCTATGAGTGTCATGTTTACCCCCATGACTAGGTTGCGTGGTCCGAAAACTGAACTTAGTTTGGTTGGCCAACTAGACTAAATCGAATATCATGTGTGTAAGTGTGATTTTCCTATAACATTCTCGTCTGGAAGCAAGTGTGCATTTATACTCATACTCAGGACAAATTCACTATCACCCACCAACACATACACAACTGTGTGGTTGCACTCATACTCATCTGTATCTACGATACCGAACATCCACAACATTTGAGCCATCAGGGTTCTTAAAACATATAATTACAATTTATGCAATAAAAACAGTATAATAATCTCATCATTTTCCCAATATAAATTCTCATCATTATTCATAATAAAATGTCATACCACACGATTTGCGTGCTAATTATAATTATAATTGTATGTTTTAAGAACCTTGATGACTTGAATATGATGGATGCTCGGTACCGTAACTACAGATGAGTATGAGCACAACCACATTGTTGTATAAGTGTTGATGGGTGATAGTGGATTTATCCTGAGTATGAGTATGAATGCACACTTGCTTCTAGACCAAGATGTGATAGGAAAATCTCACTTACAGACATGTTACAGTTTGATTTACTTTTGTCGGCCAACTAGTTAAGTCCAGTATTCGGACCGCACAACCTAGTCATGGTGGTAAACATGATACCCATGGGCCAAAAGAGTTTTTTATATACATATTTATATATTTATGTTATCAGAGCCATTTATTATGATTAAATGATAATTTGAAGGAAAGTATGTATATTTATATATATATATATATATATATGTGATTTTTAATAGTTAAATAATTAAATTAACCTTTTACACTGTAAAGCTCATCTCAACCACACACTGATAATGATTTAGCATGTACTTACTGAGCATTGTCTCACCCCAAATATTATCTCATATTACAGATAATTATGCAGAACGCACTGAAATTCAGAGTGACGCAGCGAAAGCGCAGGTGGGATTAGAAAGAGTTATTTAGGATAAATATTAAATTAATTATATTTTTAATGTTTTGGAATTTTTGAGGATGTTTTAATATTGGAAATATTGATGTAATAAAGTTAATTAGTACTCTAGTATAATGCATTTGAGGTTATATTTGCTTCTGCTGTAAAATTATTTATAAGTTCGGGTCACTATAATATATGCTATTATGACTTGACTTGATCTTGTCATTTTAAATTTCTTTAGGATTAATTAGTGAAATAAGGAACTTTAGACGCCATTTAGTATCACTATCAAAAATTAAATGAAAATAAGAAACGATAGATATGGTGTGATCCCAAGAGGAGGGTGAATTGGGATTTAAAAATATTTTGCTAATTTATACTTCATCGATTCACCACATTAAATCTCATTTAAGAATTAAAGCATGTATGAAAAATAAGAATGACAATAAATAAACATTCATACACATGCGGAAATTAAAGTGTGGAATTTAAATGAGATAGAAAGAGAGAGGCACACACACAAGATTTGTTATCAAGGATCGGCCAATCCTGCCTATGTCCTTGTCTCAAGCCAGTCCAGCTTAGAGGATTCCACTACCTTTGCTCATTTAAAAGGTGGAGCGAGACCGTTACAACCTCTCCTCAGGGGCTAAGTAAATCTCAACTCAAATTTCGGGACTGGGCCACAACCAACAACTACACCTTACAGGACAGTCCTCCTAGTTCTCCTAACCGGGTCTAAACCAATCCGATGCATGTTACAGGTCAGTGCAATCTTCTTCCGACCACATGCCGGGAATACAACAGTAATAAAAATTTGCGCACAAAGAGAATGCTTCTTAAATAAGTAGAGATATACACAATGAAAGCTCTAAATATGCACTCTCAAATGATTTAAAAATGAAGCTCAAAAATATTTTTCAATAAAAAGTGAGAGTATGGAAAATGATTTCGTTTTAAAATGACCTTTCTAAACACTTTCAAAAACTAAAAGACTTCCAAGCAAAATAATTGAATTGAATATGTGCTCTATCCTTTTCTCAAGAAGCTTATCAAGCGAAATGTATATCAATTCATACATGCTCAAAGCTTACTTGAATACCCCAAAGAATTTCTCTAAAAAAATATTTTTCAAATAAAAGAATATGATAAACAAGGAATTTCTTTTCCAAATGATTGACCTTCAAAAATAAGGCTTTCAAGCTATATATATATATATGAATGATGATATAAGCTTGAGCCTTTTCAAATAAAGTCCTAATAATATTTTTCTCCGAAAAGATATTCAAGAAGAGTAGGAGAAATATTAACTTAGATTTTCAAAATAATAAGAAGGCTTTCAAGCTATATATTATGAAAGTGAATATAAGCTTAAGTCATCCAATAAACCCTTAAAAGGTTTTCCCCTAAAAATAAATTTTCAAATAAAAGTAGTATGGAGAAATTTAAACTTTGAAAATTATACAAAGATAATATATGCTTAAGCCTTTTAAAACAAAATTACCTCAAGAAAAAAGAAGCCTTCGAAGCAAGAATATATGAGTGCAAAAACCTTTTTTTGAAATGAAAAACTCCAAAGCAAGCTTTTCAAAGACCCTTTCATGTTTCTTCCGTCTAAGCGATGGGCATTTTTCTCAATAGATAAATTATTATCTTAAGAGATTTTCAACACAAAAGTTATGATATTTTACCTTAGCTTTCTGTTGATACCAATAACATTCAATTTGGAGTTGTATCGAAAAAGTTATGTTCAAAATAATGAAGGGTGTCCGCAGTAGAAAAACTCCCTTCATGTTTCTTTTGTCTCATTCATGAGCAATTTTCTCTATCGAAAGCTCCTTATCTTAAAAAGTGTTCAATAAGAAAGTTGTGTGATTTTCTCTTAGATCTCTGTTGATATTAAGATCATCTAATTTGGAGTTGTATAAAAAACGTTATGTCTGAAAAACCGAAGGGTGTCCGTGCAGAAAGCGCCACAATAGCCAAAAAATGGCTAGTTTTCAAATTAAATTATATTTTAATACTCCAACGGCCATAAAACGGCTAGTAATAAGTTTTCCCTATAAATAAAAGCCAAAGACACTTGAAAAACTGAGGAGAGGCATCTTGAAAGCATATCTACACATTATTTGTTTTTCCCTCATTTTTCATACCCCCCTTTGTGCATTAAATTTCATATTTCTCCTACTCTTTCATTTAAAAAATTCTTTTTTGGATAAAATATTGTGGGTTATTGAAGGAAGCTTGGAGCATATATCCACTCGTATATTTCTACTTCAAAGGCTTCTTTTTCTTGAGGTAAGTTTGAAAAGGTTTGAGCATATATTCAAGTTTACATATATTGCTTGAGCCCCTCTACTTTTTAATCTTGTTGTTTTTCAAAGATCAAATTTCTCATACTCCTCTTGAAAATATTTTTGGAAAAAAATATTTTGAAGATTTTATTTAGAAAGGCTTGAAATTATATTCAAGTTTATATATATAGCTTGATAGCCTTTTTATTATCATGTTCTTCAAAGATAAAATTTCTCCCATACTTTTTATTTGAAAATATTTTGGAGAAATTTATTTTGAAATTTTTTTGAAAGCTTAAACATATATTTAAGCTCATATATATATTGCTAGAAAGCTTTGTTGAATTTTTTTTTTTTATAAAAGTCAATCATTTTAAATGAAAACCCTAACTTCTCCCATTTATTTATTTTGAAATATTTTTACTGGAGAAAATCTATAGGTTAGTCCAAGAATACTTTGAGCATATATATTCATTGATATATATATTGTGCTTAAGAAACTTCTTGACAATGGCTTGAACTAATATTCACTTTCATATATTTTGCTTGAAAACCTTATTTAAACTAAAATTTGAAAGGTAATTTTCATAAAGAAAATCATTTTCCATACTCTCATTGGTTTACTTGAAAAATATTTTAAGAGGAATACCATACTTTACTGAGCTTCATTTTAATATTATATGAGAGTGCATTTTAGTGCTTCATATTGTACATCGTCTGCTTAGTATAGAAGCACTTTTATTGTACACAAAATTTATTTATCTATTGTATTCTCGGCGTGTAGTCGGAAGAGGATTGCACTGTCCTATAAAGTGCACTGGAGTAGCTCAAACCCAATTAGGGGAGTCAGGAGCACCGTCCTATAAGGTGTGGTTGTAGGTTGTGGCTCAGCCCCGAAATTTGAGCTGGGGAGACTCCGCCCCATAAGGAGATGTGTAACCGGCTTCTGCTCCGCCCATTTAAGTGAGCAGGTTAGTGGAATCCTTGAGGGTATGCCCAAGGTGGGGACGTAGGCAAGATTGGCTGAACCTCGATAACAAATCTTGTGTCTCTCTGTCTCTCCCTATCTCATTTAAATTCCGTACTTTAATTTCTGCATGTGTATGGATGTTTATTTATTGTCATTCTTATTTTTCATACACGTTTTAATTTTTAAATGAGATTTAATGTGTGAATTGGTAAAGTTTGAATCAGAAAAATATTTTTTAAATCCCAATTCACCCCCCTTTTGGGATCACACTGTAACTCTCAATTGATATCAGAGTCTAGTTGTAATAAACTTAAACGTTTTTGCATAAAGATTGCAAGGGCTCAAATGTGTGGATCCCTATTTTGAGAAGGTTAATTCTATGCATTTCCTCCACTGTTTTTGTAGTATAGATTTTACCGTTTGAAATGAAATATAATTTTTTTTAAATGAAAAATAATTTTTGTAAAATCAATTGAATGAATTTGGAAAGTGATTGTTAAAGAAAATTTTATATCCCAAATGTTTTTAAAATTTATTGTTTCCCAAACTTTAAAAATAAATTGAATGAGTGTGACATGGTTAATAATGCATATCATTTTTTATGCCATGCATATTTTTATTGTGCCTTAGTTACTAATGCATTTATAAAGTTTATATTTTGTTTTAAGTAATAAGGAAATTTTTGGGAACTGTTGGCCTAATAAAGCTTACAATTCTTATTTTGATGATAACAAATCAATGATGTGTTTAATGCAAAGCTCAAAGGAAGTTTTTCAGGACAAATGCAAAGCTCAAAGGAAGTGACAAAGCTCAAGAACATAAGGAAGCCATGGATTAAAAAGAAATTTTGAAGAGCATAATAAAGCTTGTGGATTACAAAGAGATCTTAAAGACCATAAGGATTAAAGATATATTGGTGAAAGCTCAAAGGAAAGATTGAAAACTCAAAGATGATGGAAGAACAAGATTGAAGAACAAAGGATCATTTTTAGATGTTCTAAATGTAAGTACTTCAAGTTAATTTCAAATATAAATTGGATTGAAGCTCTAAAAAATTCAAAAATATATTTTTTATATACTCTAAAGAATATTTTTATAATCAATAAAAATAAAGGGTTTTGAAAAAGAAAAATTTTTGAATTAAAGAAGGGTTAGGCGATTGCCATGATATGGCAGGCGACTGCCAAATTAAGTAAGGGGTTTTTCAAAAAGATAGTAGCAAGACAGGCGACTATCTAAACGTGTTTGGTGCCTGCGTGAACATGTCAGGCGACTGCCTTGGTTCTGGTAGGCGACTGCCACTCGAACGTTGGCTTAAAAACTCTTAACGGGAAGATTTTTTAAACAAAGTTTTTGGACATAATTATTTTAAAAAACTTGGAAACTATTTTAAGGAAACTTTGGGGGTATGGAATTGCTTCTAAACATCTATAAATAGCCCCAATCTTCAAAGGTTTGAGACATCCAAGAAATTTTCAAGCAATCAAAGTTCTCAAAGGCTCTCAAACTGAATTGCTACTGATTCAAACTCCGAAGCAAAGCTTTCAAAGTCAGAATCTTTCATATTTTGGAAGATATTTGGTGATTCATATGAAGTATCAAGCTTTAAATTCTTTAATATTTGAATTGCTTTGTAGTATTATTGTGCTGATTGTTATACTAACCTACTCTGCTGTGAGAGTGTTTTCTTGTACACAAAATCTCTTTATCTTGATTCTAATTAGACGATTCAAGGCTGTAGAATCATTGGACCAAACGAGGGAATATCGTTTGGAGAGGCAGGCTCTAGCTTAATGGAAGGAGTGTTTTGTAATCAATATTATTCCACCCGTCAACGGAACTAAACTAGTGAATCCTTTAGTGGTTTGCCAAAGGCGAGGACGTAGGCTGGGTATAAGCCGAATCTCATAAAATCTTGTGTCTCTCTTCTTCCTTACTCTTTACTTTTTTAGAAAAGACTTATAATCTGCGTGTAAGCTTTTAATTGATTAATTCTGAGTGTTTAGTTGTTAAATAGACCAGAGGATAATTTGTTTTTGGTTTGATCAGCATTGATTGCGGAAACCGAAAGGGACTACGTTGGTTGATCAACCTTATTAATCTAAAAGTTTGTTTAAAAGCTAAACATAAGGAAGACTTATGAGTTTGGAATAAACACTGGGCTTACACAAATTCAGCAATTTATTATAGGGCTATTGAGATAAAGATTGAGTTTTTGATTATCTTGATTGGTTGTGGTTGAATTGTTTTTATATTTAATTGTTGATTGATTGAATTAAAATTAAAATAATTTTAAAAATACCAATTAACCCCCCCCTCTTGGGAAGCTATCCTAATTTCAGGAACCATAAGAGGTACGGGAAAAATCGAAAAAGAGGAGAACGTCACTCTAAGGATTTCATGCTTAAATGATTAAGAAAGAGTAAAATCGAAATGGTAAATCTTCCTCCTTCTATTTCATTGTATAATTCTTGTCATGATTCATGTGATATTTATGTTAAATTTTTTATTCAATCATGTATTAAATTTTGATAATGGTATACTATCTTATGAGATTGTAAATAGGATTTTTTTTTTTACTCATAAGATTTTATTTAGGATGAGGTATAATGCTTTAAATGTTTAAATAGTGTTTTGTGCTTAAATTCTTAAATTTTAAGTATACACTATTGTTTTACTAAAAACTGTAAGGATGCTAGCCAATATGAAAATTCTTGTGAAACATTCAATCTATTTGCTTAACGTATATATATTATTATGATTGGTTATAATATAAATATATTAGCTATTGCATGCTTGATCTTGTGAATTCCCTACAAATGGACAAATTGTCTATTTAATTCATAATGCTATATATGCTTAGAGTTTAAATATTTTAAATATAGCATACCTTTGTCCACCATATCGAATCGGGCTTTAGGGAATTAACCATATATTGTATATCATATAATCCTAAACTCATCATTGGGCTTAAATAATTAATCATTTTCAAATATTAAATTAAATTTAAGGAATTCATGAGCTCATCCCCTTTGTAGAAAATAATGACTTAAAACTAAGAATGAAATACCATTTCAAAGCCAAAGTTAATTCATTGAAAATTTAGAATGTGTTGACCTTATAGGTCACACCCGGTTTTGATTATGACAAATACTCATGATACGTAATGGGTATTTGAGATTACATGTAGGAACCTAAATCTTCAAGATCAAGATGCACGTAAAGCAAGTGAAGATTGAAGACCATATTTCATTGTATTGTAATATATAATTCATTCATGTAGTTGGTTTGTAATAGTAAATTAGGATGTTTACTTGTAATAATCATACACCCCACGTGCATGGTCTAATACGTAAGCTCATAACTCAAACATAAATAAAACTGGTCCTAGAAAAGACCTAAGACATTCACCATTGCACTTATATGTGTTAGGCACTTGAATAGGGTGATTGTGAATTAAAACAAGACCGAAATGCACACTTTATGCACTTTCGGTCGATCGACACATGCAGTTCATTCTGCCCCTAGTCGACCGAATCCGGTCTGGGTCAACCGGTTGACCACAGTCTGGTCGACCAAGCCCCTAAAGGTTATTTGACCCTGGTTGACCAAACCACTTGGAAGTCAACAGTTTGACTTCCTAGTCGAGTGAGAGGATTTTGAACTACACCAACCTGGTCGACCGAGTTCCTGTGTGTGGGAACCCAACTGCCTGGTCGATCGACCAGTCAGTTCATTTTCACCCTGGTCGATCGAACCACGCTCTTTTGAAAAAATTGCCTATCCTAGTCGACCAACCCTGAAGTCCAAAATTAGCCTGGTCGACCGATCTATGTGAAATTTGGTCGACCGAAAGTCTTCTGGTCGACCGGGTCTCTCAAGTTGCCCTGTATTTTTTACCATGGTTAAATAATTTTAACAGCGTTAAAATAATTAAAACGCCATTAATCTTTTTTAATAATACCAGCCTTATCCCCAACGATGATAATTCATGGGGTGTCTATATATACCCCTTCATTTGGGAAAATTAACACAATGATTAGCAAAAGAAATTGAAAAATCTCTTTCAAGCCAAAAACCCTCTGCTGCTCATACTCTCACTCAAACTTACACTCTTAAGGTCCTAAATCCTCTATAAGTGTCTTGAGTGCTTGTGCAAATAGGTTTGCTCTCTTATTGTTGGGTGATTGAATCGATTTTCAACAAGAGCTAAACCTAAAGTGCTTTTAGGGGGCTTTGCTTATAAGCCTATCCTAAGAAGACTTGCCTAAGCTTCTGGGTATTACATTTGTGTTGCAATATCTTAGGAAGCTTGTATTTGTGTTTTGGGTTACAAAATGTTTTCAAAACTTACTCAAATATCTTGTGGAATTTACGTTGACATATTTGTGAAAAGATATTTTTGTTTGTGATACTGATCTTTGTTGTAATATTCACTCAAATACATATCACTTGCTGAATACAAAGATTATATATCTCTCGCAAGCCAAGCATATACACTATTTACGTGATTGATAAATTCTATTCTTTGGAATATTTGAAACCTGAGTGATATCTTTGTTTGAACACCTTGATTGAGAATATCCTAAAATACAAAGATTACTTGTTGACACTCTCACGTACACATTACATAGATAGTGTATATATTTGAGAGTTGAAATATTAGACCACAATGAGCTTACATATTAAATCATTCTTTGGTGTTTGTGACTGAGCGCATTTGGGTACATTTCTGCCTTACATGAAGGTACAATCACTGTACCATTATTATTTGATTGTAAAATTTGAGTGTTTCCATGCATGGCCTGAGGGGGCGGTAATCCAGCCCGATAAGGATTGTTGTAAAGGTTGAGGTCAGCCCTGTGCTAATTGACTTGGTTTGTTTAGGTGTCGCTCCACTCGTTTAAGTGAGCAAGTTATAGTGGTAGTCCTTGTACTTGTTAGCCAAGGCGGGGACGTAGGAAATTGGCCGAACCTCAATAACATTTATGTGTGTCAACTCTACTTCACTGCTTTCTGGTGCATGTATGTTTGATTAATTTGTTTTATTTACTTTCTGGTATACATTTACATTACTTGCACTAGATTGACCATAGGGTTGTGAATATACTAGTGTTAGGAGATTGACCTAGGGCTTAAATTTTAAAAATGCCAATTCACCCCCCTTTTGAGATCACGGTAAAGCTAACAATTGGTATCAGAGCCACGTAGCATAGACTAGTTGTTAATTTGCAAAAGATCACATATGACTCATAACTCTGTGACTCCTTTCCCTGAGGGACCATCTTCCACATGACCTCCTGTTTTCAATGGTGTTAATTACACCTTCTGGAAACAGAGGATGCGCATCTACCTTCAGAATACTGATTGGAAGGTGTGGAGGATTGTCTCTAAGGGAAATTATGTCCCTATGAAAACTAAGGGTACAACTAGGGTTCCTAAGACTGAAGAAGAATATAATGATGATGATATGAAGGTTGTTAGTTTAAATGCTACTGCCATGAATATTTTGTACTGTAGTCTTGATGTAAATGAATTTAACTGAATCATGGCATGCTCTACTACTAAAGAAATATGGGATAAGTTAGAAGTTACATATGAGGGTACTAGGGATGTGAAAGACAGTAGGATAGACATGTTGACCAGTGAGTATAAGGCTTTTAGGATGAATGTAGGTGAGTCCATTCAAAGCATGTACACTAGATTCACACACATCATAAACTCACTGCATGCATTAGGAAAGACCTATCCCACATATGAGATGATTAGGAAGATCCTTAGAGGCTTACCTCCTGTTTGGGAAGTTAAGGTTACGGCCATTGCTGAGGGTAGAGACCTTAGGCCATGACTCTAGATGAACTGATAGGTTCCCTGATTACTTATGAATTAACTATAAATGAGAGACTTAATGAGTATAATAGGGCTAAGAAAGTAATTGCATTGATAGTTTCTACTAACACTTCTAGTGAGTGCAGTGAATCTGACATGGATGATGAAATGGCTATGCTAACTAGAAAATTTAGCAGATTCTTCAGGAAGAACAGGAAGCCATACAAAAAATACAGAGAGTCTACTATTGAGAAGGGAGAGTCCAGCAAAAGAAAAGAAAAATCGAATGCTCCTACGTGCTATAACTACAACAAGGTCGGGCACATCAAACCCGACTGCCCACTGCTGAAAAAGGAGGGTAAGAAAAAGAAGAAAGCCATGAAGGCTGGAACATCATGGGACAAACTTAGCAGCAGCGACTCAGAATCAGATCACAATGACTTAGAGGTCGCTAATTTGTGCTTGATGGCACATGAGGATGAGATATCTTCTTCAAGCTCATTGTCTTCTTACTATTCATCTGATGATTGTGATTCTGATTGCATGCTTACATTTAGAGAGTTACAATTTGAATATATTTGTGTATCTAAACTGTTAGGCAAAATGATAAAAGAAAATAATGACTTGAAAGAAATGTAAAAATTGGTCAAAATTGTTTAATATGGCAAAAACCTCTCATGCTTCCATTTTAAAAGAAAAAGACGCTAAAATTGTTGAGTTTGAGAGAAAATGGATAGCTCCAAAATCATTTTCAAATTCACCGAGGGCAAACGCAACTTTGAAAAACTACTTGGTGCCCAAAGAAACTCCTTAAGTAAAGAGGGTCTTGGTTTTAATGGTATTGAAAATGTTAGATGACCTGAGTCAAAGTCCCATATCCCTCCTAAAGAACCTAAGTGTAGATTAAGATGTTTTAAATGTAAAAAAATTGCTCACATTCAGTTTGACTATCCACTTAGGAATAAACATGCTAGAATTAGGAAAGTATAGGTAGTTAAGGGAGATCTTGCCACTAACCCCCGTGGACCCAACAAAATTTAGGGACCAGCATCAGTTACTTAGCTTATTTTGCAGGTATGCCTAAGATTGTCCTCCTCCAAGGAGCGGTGGTACTTAGATAGTGGATGCTCATGGCACATGACCGCCGACAAAGGAAAATTTACTTCAATTGTTCTTAAGGATGGAGGCTATGTAACATTTAGTGACAATGCAAAAGGTCGCATCATCGGGGTAGGTAAGGTTGGTAAGAATTCATCTCTTACTATTGATATTGTTTTGTTGGTTGATGGGATGAAGCATAATCCACTTAGCATAAGTCAATTGCGTGACATAGGATATAAAGTATCTTTTGAAAATGATAAATGCATAGTAGAAAATAAAACAGATCACAAAGTTCTTTTTACCACCGATCGCCATGAAAATGTGTATACTACTTCTCCTGATATTTTAGCTTCACAACAAGTAACATGTTTTTCTATTGTAAATGAAGCTAATTGGTTATGGCATAGATGGTTAGAACATGCAAGCATAGATTTATTGTCAAAACTTGTTATAAAAGAACTCGTAAAAAGCTTGCCTAAAATGTCTTTTGTAAAAGATAAAATTTATGATGCATGTCAAATGGGTAAGCAAACAAAATCTAATTTCAAGAAAAAGAAATTCATATCCACTACTAGACCACTTGAGATGCTCCATTTAGATTTGTTTGGTCCTAATTTTGTGCAAAATCTTGGTGGTAAATCATATGCTTTTGTAATTGTGGATGACTTTTCTAGATTCACATGGGTATTATTTCTTACACACAAAAATGAATCATGTGAACAATTTACCAAACTTTGTAGGAGAATTTAGAATGAAAAAGGATACAAGATAACTCATATAAGAAGTGATAGAAGCACCAAATTCAAAAATGAAAGCATAGAAAAATATTGTGACTTAGAGGGCATATCTCATAACTTCTCTGCACTTAGGACACCTCAACAAAATGGTGTGGTAGCAAGAAAGAATATGTCACTGCAAGAAATGGGTAGAACTATGCTAAATGAACATAACTTACCTAAATATTTTTGGGCTAAGGCCATTAATACTGCATGTTATGTTATGAATAGGGTGTTGACTAGACCGTCAATTAATAAAATCCCTTATGAATTGTGGAACAATCATAAACCTAATATTTCCTATTTCCATGTTTTTGGTTGTAAATGTTTTGTGCTTAGGGACAATGAACACTTAGGAAAATTTGACTCCTAGGTTATGCACTTAATAGTAAAGCATATAGGGTTTTCAATAAAAGAACAATGACTGGCATTGAATCTATTCATGTTGTGTTTGATGAATCTAATCCATTTTCTAATAAAGATGATGAAGAAGATATTGATATTAGAAAATTCTTAGAAAAAATGTCTATTGAAAACAATGCAAGTGAAAATCAAGAAGTAGATGAAAAATCATCTGAAGATAATGAAAATGAAAATCAGGAGTTGCCTAGAGATTGGAAATTCGTTAGGGTTCATCCTATAGATCAAATCATAGGTGAACCATCCATGGTGTAGCCACAAGATCCTCCTTGAGAAATCTAGTGAATCATTCTACTTTCTTATCCCAAGAAGAACCTAAAAATATTAAAGAAGCCATAGAGGATGAGTTTTGGGTGATGTCCATGCAAGAAGAACTTAATCAATTTGAAAGAAGAAAAGTGTGGACTCTAGTTCCTAGGCCTAATGATCACACAATTATTGAAACTAAATGGGTATATAGAAATAAGAAAGATGAGAATGAGGTAGTAACTAGAAATAAAGTTAGACTAGTTGCCCAAGGGTATAACCAACAGGAAGGGTTTGACTTTGATGAAACATATGCTCCTGTTGCTAGATTAGAAGCCATTCGTATGCTACTTGCTTTTGCCGCTTTTAAAAATTTTAAATTGTTTCAAATGGATGTTAAAATTGTTTTTCTAAATGGCTTTATTAATGAATAAGTATATGTAGAACAATCATCCAGTTTTGAAAATCATAAATATCCAGATCATGTTTACCAGTTGTCTAAAGCCTTGAATGGATTGAAACAAGCTCCTAGATCTTGGTATGAGAGGCTTAGTGGTTTTTTATTAGAAAATGGGTTTACCCATGGCAAAATTGACACTACACTCTTCATCAAATCCAAAAATGATGTTTTGCTTCTTGTTCAAATTTATGTGGACGATATCATTTTTGGAGCAACTAATGATGAGTTGTGTAATGAGTTTGCCAAATGCACGCAAAGTAAATTTGAAATGAGCATGATGGGTGAACTTAGTTTCTTCTTAGGGCTACAAATTAAGCAAGCTATTCATGGAACTTTCATATGCCAATCTAAATATATTAGGGACTTGCTAAAGAAATTTAATATGGAAGATTGTAAAATTCTTGGTACACCTATGAACTCTTCCATTAAGCTTGATAAAATGAGCAAGGAATCCCTGTTGACGTAAAATTGTATCCCGGCATGATTGGGATTCTCCTATATCTCACTGCTAGTAGGCCTGATATTATGTTTAGTGTGTGTATGTGTGCTAGGTTTCAGGCTGCCCCTAAGGAATCTCACCTAAAAGCTATTAAACGAATCCTTAGGTATCTAGTTGGGACTATAGAGTTAGGTTTGTGGTACCCTAAGCATACTACTTTTGAGATTGTTAGTTATACTGATGCTGACTTTGTCGGTAGTAAGGTTGATAGAAAAAGTACGAGCGGCACTTGTCATTATTTAGGACAATCTCTTGTCTCTTGGTTCTCCAAGAAACAAAACTCAGTTGCCTTATCCACAGCCGAAGTAGAATATATTGCGGCTGGAAGTTATTGTGCCCAAACTTTTTATATGAAACAACAACTTGTGGATTTTGAATTGCACTATGAAACAATACTGATTAAATGTGATAATACTGGTGCAATCAACATCTCTAAAAATCCTATCTCACATTCATGAACTAAAGACATTGAGATTAGACATCATTTCCTTCGTGATCATGTGCAAAAAGGAGATGTGGCTCTTGAGTTTGTATGCACCAATGAACAGTGGGCAAATATATTTACTAAACTACTTCCCGATGATAGGTTCATACAAATTAGACGTGAATTAGGCTTAATGCACAGTAGAGAAGCTTCTTAGAAGTTTCAAAAATTACATAAATTTAGGGGGAGCTCTCAAATGAACTTTTCTAAGCAACTAATATTATTGTTGACTTGCCTTCTTGCTTTAGACTTTGTGAAAGTTGATTATTGATTATGTGCACATGTATTATATCTATAGCATGATAATATTGGATGTAATGGATATTGATCATTGCTTGTGATGCACAATTCCTTTGTCCACTTCATGATGATATTGAAGTTTTACTTGATTGTTGGACCATACTGAACTGTTTGAGTAGTTGTGGATAAACTGTTAGGAAATATTTAAACTCAAACAGATTACACTTATACATGATTTATTTTGGAAAGTCCGATTTACAAACGACACTCTGTCGAAATATTTTTAAATCTTTCCAAAATTCATAATGTATAAATGTAACACTTATCTATTGCCTAAAGTGTTAATTCATATAGCCCTTTTTGCTGTTGCCAAAAAGGAGAGATAGAAAGGGGCAAAAATAATGGGTAGAATAATTTGGTAAAAAATAAAGTAGATGCATACTGATAGGCAGAGTCTTCTTAGGCTTAAACCCATATTTTTGCTGATTGTATATGTCATCATCAAAAAAGGGGAAGAATGTTGACCTTATAGGTCACGCCTGATTTTGATTATGATAAATACTCATGATATCTAATGGGTATTTGAGATTACGTGCAAGAACCTAAATCGTCAAGATCAAGATGCACGTAAAGCAAGTGAAGATTGAAGACCATATCTCATTGTGTTGTAATATATAATTCATTCATGTAATTGGTCTGTAATAGTAAATTAGGACGTTTACTTGTAATAATCACACACCCCAAGTGCATGGTCTAATAGGTAAGCTCAGAACTCAAACATAAATAAAACTAGACCTAGAAAATACCTAAGACACTCACCATTGCACTTATATGTGTTAGACACTTGAATAGGGTGATTGTGAATTAAAACAGGACCGAAATGCACACTTTATGCACTTTCAGATGACCGACACATGCAGTTCATTCTGCCCCTAGTCGACTAAATCCGGTCTGGGTCAACCGGTTGACCACAGCCCAATCGACTGAGCCCTTAAAGGTTATTTGACCCTGGTCGACAGAACCACCTGGAAGTCAACAGTTTGACTTCCTGGTCGACCGAGATGATTTTGAACTACACCAACCTGGTTAACCTAGTTCCCACATGTGGGAACCTAACTATCTAGTCAACCGACCAGTCAGTTCATTTTCACCCTGGTCAACCGAACCACGCTCTTTTGAAAAAATCGCCTACCTTAGTCGATCAACTCTGAAGTTCAAAATTGACCCGATCGATCGAGCCATATGAACTTCGGTCGATTGAAAGTCTTCTGATCGACTGGGTCTCTCAAGTTGCCCTGTATTTTTTACCGTGGTTAAATAATTTTAATAGGGTTAAAATAATTAAAACGCCATTAATCTTTTCTAATAATACCAGCCTTGTTCTCAACGGCCATAATTCATGGGGTGTCTATATATACCCCTTTATTTGAGAAAATTAGCACAATGATTAGAAAAACAAATTGAAAAATCTCTCTCAAACCAAAAACTCTCTACTGCTCATACTCTCACTCAAAATCACCCAAACTTACCCTCTCAAGGTCCTAAATCCTCTGTAAGTGTCTTGAGTGTTTGTGCAAATAGGTTTGCTCTCTTATTGTTGGTTGATTGAATCGATTTTCAACTCAAGCTAAACCTAAAGTGCTCTTAGGGGGCTTTGCTCATAAGCCTATCATAAGAAGACTTGCCTAAGCTTCTAGGTATTACATTTATGTTGCAATATCTTAGGAAGCTTGTATTTGTGTTTTGGGTTGCAAAACGTTTTCAAAACTTACTCAAATATCTTGTGGAATTTACGTTGACATATTTGTGAAAAGATATTTGTGTTTGTGATACTGATCTTTGTTGCAATATTCACTCAAATACATATCACTTGCTGAATACAAATATTACATATCTCTTGCAAACCAATCATATACACTATTTACGTGATTGATATATTATGTTCTTTGGAATATTTGAAACCTGAGTGATATCTTTGTTTGAACACCTTGATTGAGAATATCCTAAAATACAAAGATTACTTGTTGACACTCTCACATACACATTACATAGATAGCGAATATATTTGAGAGTTGAAATATTAAATCACACTGAGCTTACATATTAAATCATTCTGTGGTGTTTGTGACTGAGCGCATTTGGGTACATATCTACCTTTCACGAAGGCACAATCTTTGTACCGTTATTATTTGATTGTAAAATCTGAGTGTTTCCATGTGTGGCCTGAGGGGGCGGTAATCCAGCCTGGTAAGGATTGTTGTAAAGGTTGAGGTCAGCCCTGTGCTAATTGACCTAGTTTGTTTAGGTGCCGCTCCACCTGTTTAAGTGAGCAAGTTATAGGGGTAATCCTTGTGCTTGTTAACCAAGACGGGGACGTAGGCAATTGGCCGAACCTCGATAACATCTCTGTGTGTCGACTCTACTTTACTGCTTTCTGGTGCATGTATGTTTGATTAATTTGTTTCATTTACTTTTTGGTATGCATTTATATTACTTACACTAGATTGACCATAGGGTTGCGAATATACTGGTGTTAGGAGATTGACCTAGGGCTTAAATTTTAAAAATACCAATTCACCCCCCCCCCCCCTCTTAGGATCACAGTAAAGCTAACAAAATATTTGGCTAAAGGGTTGAAATATAAAAGATGGAAACCTAATACTTAGGCTACATAATTAAGGGGGATCAACATAGTGTTAAATTCATCCTATAAACGCTTAATTGCATTGTGCATAATTTAGAAATATTTTATAGCTTCATTTATGTTGGATGTTTTGCAAGAATTAAATGCCACTATCCATTGCTTGGTAAATGTTATACTATTTGATGGATATTTTATATTTATTTTGATCTATACTGATTTGCATACTTGAGCTGAATGCCATCTGCATGGCTAATATAAATCCTTGTGAATTGCATGCTGATAGTTAACTAGGATCTTGCATGTTGCTTTGAATGATCATATACAGTCATACATACTAGCTAGTTGACTGAAATCATGACTCCATAAGACTTATTTTTAAAAAAAAAAAAAATCTAAATTCTTTCCCCAGTCTTATGTAGTTCCAATATAGTGACCATTTTCAAATTCAACATTTTATTCTTAAGTGATCACTCAGACTATTGCATGCTGGTTGAACTTTATAAAAATATTTGTAGTGCATGCAAAATATTTGAATAGGTTAGTATATGTTGAATCCTAAGCAGTATGTACTAAACTGAAAAACATGTACTTTCTTCATAATCCTTGAATTTTCCTAATATTCTACAAACCTAGGAAAATCTAGTTCATGGACTCCATTTGGTCCTATCTTTGGATTCACTACTTAACTTGGGACCTAAATGGTAAAACATCATCCTTGTAATTAAATGTCACATGTATTGATGATGGTCCATAGGCTAGGGAAATTGCATGACTTAGGGGGAGTTTTCCATTGTATTTTGAGTCGTGTCATCTTTATATTGAACCCCTATTGCATAATTTGTGAAAATAATCTTGATTGGCTATCGAGTGCTGAATTGAAATGCAATGTCATGCCTATGTGCTAAATGCCTATATTTGCTACATGCTAAAATCTATTTGAAGGATGAACATTTGATGAATGAATGAGCTTTTAAATAAACATCATCCTTGAACTAAAATGTATTCATGTGTGCATGCAAATATACAAGGGAGTTATGCCCCATCATTAAAAATAAAATAGAGCTTTATTATAGTATTCTTGTGGATTCATGTGCATCATTGTTTTTGTTTTTGAGTCCTAATCTTTTATGGATCCATGAACATCATATCATATTCGTTATAGAATTATACTATGATATGGATCATTCTTGAATATATGAACATCATTGTAGGACTAAATTTCAATTTTCTGATGCATGTAAATTATGTAGAATGATTTTACTGGTTCTATGAAATGCCAAATCTTTATCCAGTAAATTTTTAAAATAATTGCTGCTTATACTATCGCAATGAATTTTTCACCATTGGTATCAGTATAAGTAGATAAAAGCATCTAAGTTAGGGTTCAAATCGAAAGGGGGAGCATTTGAAAATAACTTTCTATCTTGTGATACTCACCAACATTTTTGGCTTAAATCTATTTTGAAATTCTCTGTGACTTGTGTACTTTAAAGCATGATGATTTTATTGAAAAACTTAAGTGACATCTTGTTGCTTGCCGCAATCTTTTAAAATTTGCCATATGATTTTATTCTAAAATTTCAAAAAAAAAAATTAGATCTATATGGTTGGGTTTTCTAGTTATATTATGGATTGTTCTTAAACGTATACCAGAAAATTCTTTGCTTGCTTGAGTCCTTACGTTAAAGTTTCTTTTTCAGCAAGCATTGTCCCCAGAACTTATTAGTAATATCCAAGGGGGAATTTGTTTTAAAATTTTTATGGAAAGAATGATCTTATAATTTCTAAATGTTATCTCTTGCTTATGAGCTTAAATGCATTCATGACATGTTTTACTAAAATTTGTTTGTACCATGAAATTTTACATTTTAAGGGCTTTACAGTTTTAAATGGTCTTCTTTTCAAAGGAGATATATATATATTACCCTTTTGCTGGTGACAAAAGGGGGAGAAGATCTATGAGCAAAAATAAAATTCATTCATTCTACAGCTTTTGTTTTTCAAAAATGGAAATTGATAAATGTGTTTAATTGAATATTTTTTATGTAAGCTTCAAATATATACTGCACATTGAACCACTGAACTTAAATGTATAACTTGGAAATTTCTAATGTCTTCATTTGTGAAAATGAACTTTATTGAATATCTTTTAAATTATGCACAGTGTCAAGGGGAGCCTTGTCAGGCGAACCCAATTTTGTTCTTGTGTTTGTCATAATCAAAAATGGAGAAATTGTTGACTTTTTGAGTCCGATCCTTGTTTTGATTATGACAAACAACAACATCTTACTTGTGTACTTAGTGAATTTACAGGTTTATAATTCTGGAAGCACAAGTGAAGGATGCAAAATAAAGGCCGTTGTCGACACCCCAATTTTAACCAGGTCATTTTCGAGAAATCCTGGCGTAATAAAAGCTGACTTTGAGTCCCGAAAATTGGAGGACCCTTTTTGAGAAACCCAATTGAGTCCCAGTATTTTAATTGAGTCCCGGTGTTTTAAGTCGAGTCCCGATATTTTAAATTGAGTCTCAGTATTTTTAATTGAGTCCTGGTATTTTAATTGAGTCCCCGTGTTTTAAGTTGAGTCTCGATGTTTGAAATTGAGTCCCAGTGTCTTAAATTGAGTTCCGATATTTTAAATTGAGTCCCGGTATTTTGAATTGATTCTTTTAATTTTAAATTGAGTCCTTCAATTTTTAATTAAGTTTTTTTTTTCATTTTTAAACTGAGTCTTTTGATTTTAAAATTGAGTATTTTATCGAGTCGTCTTTCCGAGTCTGAGTTCTCCCAATTTTTGGGAATCAAGTGTTATTAAATTAAATTTCTCATTTTTGGAAAACAAAATAGGGCAACAAAAAATCAATAATAAGAAATTCAAAATAAGAAAGGGAAAAGCATGTAAATAATTCCTCCTTAACAAAAAGCACATGCAGGAATATTTTTCGTTGAGATTTTTTGCTGCTTCTCGCAGGCCATGCGCGCCCATTTTCCACCATCTGCGCTCTCTATAAAGAGAGAGGATCACACACGTAGGTAGGGGTGAGCATAATTCGGTGAAAACCGAATTAACCGGATTAACCGGCCGAAATTGGTCGGTTCGGTTCGGGTAAAAAATCCGGTTCGGTCGGTTCGGTTAAAAATCTACAAATTTTCGGTTAATCGGTTTCGGTTCGGTTAACAGTTAAAAAAATATCGGTTAACCGATTAACCGAATTACTAATACTTTATATTTTTAATATAATTCATAATAGGGCAGTTGGGGGTGGCCGTCGGGCTCGGGCGACTCGGTTTCTCAGTTTCTCTGCACTCTGCCGAGTGCCGATCTGCCCTGCACGACGCACCTCGAGTCCTCGGTTGTCTCTCCATCGGAGTCCTCGAGTCCTCGAGCTCTTTTGTCTCTCCATCGGAGTCATCGACTCATCGGACCACCTCTCGGAGAGTCAGAGTTGGCAAATCCCATCTGGCCTCTTCGTCGTCTTCGGCAACTCGGCTCTCCAGAGTCCTCAGCGTCTTAGACACTCAGCCATTAGCTCGCCGTGCAAACCCGAACGGCTGGACCCCAGTAACTCAGTAAGTCTTCCTCTTCTCCTCCTCCTCGAGTCCTCGGTTCCTCCTCCTCCTCTTCTTCTTCTTCTTCTTTTGTATAATAATCAATTTTAAATAAAATCGGTTAAAATGGTTAACCGAATTACCCGTTCGGGTAATTCGGTCGGGTCCGGTTCAGTTTCCGCGACCAATTTGGTCGGTTCGGTTAATGCTTTTATTTAACCGAATTTTTCGGTTAATTCGGTTAATTACCCGAATTTGGCCGAACCGACCGTTTGCTCACCCCTACACGTAGGCAAGGGGTTTCCATTTTCCATTTTCACTACTCACGCAAAAGGAATATTTTTTTGTTCATCGTCACCTTTTTCCTCTGTCACCCTCTAGGGTTCTCCCTCAACCTCCATAACCTCTCGCCTCTCCCACGACCTTTGCTCTCTACCCGGCAACCATCACTACAGCTCTCTCCCACTCTCCCTCACCCTCATCTGCTCAACATCATCATCCTCACCATTATCATCACGCACAACCTCCCTCTTGCTTTCCCGATTTTCCATTCACTCTCCTCCACAGACCACCACCACTGTCCTTCATCTCCCTCAACCTTCGTAACTCCCTAATCCTCACCACAGCATCCAGGGATCTCTCATTCTCCCCATCCCATACCCATCTCTCTGCGACACAGCATGGATGGCATCCGCCATATAACATATTGGCACCTCTCTCACACCGCGAACCACCACGTGCCGCCATCACCGCCGGTGCTCTTCCATGTGAATGAAAACCTTCAGAAACCACGGAACTAGCTGCTGAGCACCAGCACACCGGTCGTCGCTGCTCTCCTCTCGCCTCTTGCTAGCTGTCGTCGCCCTCACCGGCTGCCCACAAACACAACTGCACTCTCTCTCTCTCTCTCTCTCTCTCTCACACACACACACACACACACACTACGCACACCTGCGCACACACTAAAACACACGCACACACACATAGTACTAACTCCCACCCACCATCTCACACACATTTGCACACACTGAATGTTTAGGCACGCATTTACACACACTGAACACACATTTACACACGGTAGTACGTACAAAAACACAGACACATGTCACACACATAAAAACACACATGATTGTGAAAACACTACTCTCACGGCATAGCACCGGCTAGCAACACGTCCGGCTCCGACTTCTCCATTCACAACCACCAGAGCAGCCACACGGCCATTCCCCCTTCACAGCACTAACGCCATCCTCCCAGCTGCATTTCCAGCCATACACAGCACCACTGTCACCTTGCACACAGCTCCAGCGACTAACCCAGCGACCTCCATTCTTGCATGTGATGATGGTGCCTGCTAGTGCTCACAAGGTGGTAATGGCTTGACGGCTCGCGGTATCGTAGGAAGGTGGCCATGGCAGTTTTTAAGACTGACGAAGTTAGCTCGCATAGATATGGCAAACTGTGGATTACCCGGCGAGATTCCACCAGAGGCCGCTGGAGAACCCAACGTTGTTGAATTTGTTTTGAATAAGCCCCACGACTAGCTGCTCCTCACGGCCATGCAGAAATTTTCGTATACTTCTACATCTCTCCTTCTCCCTTCTGCTTGCTGTGAAATTTGGTTTGTAGGAAGGGTGTTTGATGAAAAAGAGATTCCGATTATTGGGGCTGTTGGAAGCTTCAACAATAGGATATTTACTCAGTTTTGATCTTGGGGTTTCTGGAAGAAGGGTTGGAGACAAATCTGAGGTATCAAATTCTAATCTAAAAGTTGAGCTTTCCACATTTTGAACTCAGAACTATTTTCATGAATTAATTCTAGTTGAGTGTGTTCCAATTATTATCTTAAGACTATGAATTAATTCTAAGAATGGTAAACCACACAGCCTCTCCACCACCTACTTGATAAAATGCCCAAATCAATGCTGCTTTTAGACCATACATGTGTTTGAATGCTAAACACCTACCACCTATTTGATAAAATGCTTGAACTAGACTTATCCAATTATGTTTCTTTGGTTTCCATAGTGTTTGGCATTTTGGGTATTTGTGCTTGTTCAGGTTTATTAGAATTGCTACATCAAGTTTATGGCATGTTGGTTTTGATTGGTTTAGGGATGAGTAGTATAGTTCACAATGCCTTGTTGATGCTTTCGGAAAATGTTTTAATAATTTGGGAATTTGTCCGATGCATGCAAACTGTTTGATGAAATGCTAGAGAGAGATTTTGAGTTGTGGAGTTGGAGTTTGGCACCACTTGCACACACTCATGCACACCCTAGTCTTTACACACACTCATGCACACATTTACACTCATAACCATGCACACTTTCACATAACCACATGCATATATACATACATTCTTGCATGCGGGCATAGAACATCATCCATGACATTATCCATTCATGCATATGCATACCCATCACACATCATGCATGCATGCAGGTTCGTTCTTATCCATGCACGCACATATTCATGCATCACATCATTATATGTGTCATTGTTCATTAATGCATCCATGCATATGTATGCCCGTTCACACACCATGTGTAATGACTCGGAATTAAAATAAGTAGAAAATATGATAAATAAAATGGATTAATGGATAATGAAGGAAAAAGAAAAGAAATTAGAAAGAAAAGCAGGCCTCATTGACGAATGTCCTGTATTCGTCAAATAGTGTCCTTTTAAGCTCGTCGACGAAGTTTGCTTCTCGTCGACGAAGGAATCCCAAGAGAGCATATTTGGAACTCTGAATTTCATCGACGAAGATATCTTCTTGTCGACGAAGTCTTTACAGCGCTTCGTCGACGAATCGACGTGTCTCATCGATGAAGCCCTGCCTATAAATAGAAAATTCTTTCATTTTCAGTAAGAAAACTTGAGAACCCTCTTTCCTCTCTCTCTTTAAGACGACTCCCCCACCCTTCTCTCCTCGATTTCGAGCTGGTTCTGACTCGGTTTGATGATTCGGAGCCGCCATGAGGTTCGTAGGATCATTATCTACAAGGCTGTAGGAGCTGATCGTTGCTTTGAGGGGTTTGGGAAACGTCCCAAAATCAGGGTAAGTGAATTATTTTGAGATTTTCTTAAGGAATAATGTTATATGGAGCCTAAGAAATAGTAAATAGGTATTTTTCTTAAGATTCAAGTTAATTGGAATTTATTTTAATAAAGTTAGGATTTTTGGATTTAGGGTCCAGGTGAACGCCGTGTGGGTATCAGTTCAGGGATCCTACAGGCGTAGTCTGAAAGTCAAGTAAGGGGGAAATTTATATATTAAATCAGGTTTTTCATGAATTAAAATGGATTGTGTGTTATTTATGTATATATGTTTATATGTGGGTTTAAAATGCCAACCATGAAATTTATGTTTTCTGAGCCTATAATTGTTTATATAGTTATGTATATGTGAAAATAAATGAATGAAAGTGAAAAGGTATTTTTCTAAGGAAGTAAGGAATGAAATGTATTTTTGGTATATAAATGTTAATTATGAGTTGGCTTATTTTGTAAGAGATGTATATGAATTTACTGCTAAAATTATGTGGCATGAGATTCTGTGCAAATATATGTTAGATATATGAGATGCAGGTTAAGTAAGTAAAGCTTATGAATAAAATATGATATGGATAATGATGCTTGTGTATGTTAAATGCAACCATGTAAATGTAAGACAGCTGAAAGACAGTCATGTTAGCAGATCTAGTACACTTCTGTGTAAACTAACTTATGATAGTTAAAAGGAGTTGTGTTAGTAGATCTAGTACGTTTCTACATAGACTAACTAATGATGGCTAAAGACCAGCTGTAGTACGAAGGAATGAAATGAAAATGTTATGCAACGAAATGACAATGCAATGAAATGAAATGTGAAATGTGAACGATACGAATAGGAAAGAGTTACTTAAAGTGAAACGAAATGTAAAGTTAAGTTATGAATAGGAATGAGTGTGTATGAATGTATAATGACAGAAAAGAATGATGTATTATGATTTTAGAAGTATGTATGTACGTAAAACATGTTACGATTGGGCAAGGCTAACTCTTCGCCTGAGGGCTTGCTGATAAAGGCGAGTGCACTAGTAGCTTCAAATGTGGCAGTAGTTGCATAACGTACTAGGGCAGAGGGAACCTATTTGTATGGACGGCTAGATTTCCCTATCCTTAGGGTCTTTGCCGGTAAACTATTGTTGAATGTGTGAGTACGAGATTAATCTAACACTTGAGGGCTTACTGAGTAAGGTAAGTGCCCCGGTATGCTTTAGTTATGACCTTAGGGTTACTTATGTATCAGAGCAGAGGGGTGCTACTTGTATGGGCGAGTAATCACCCGTATACTTAAGTAATCTTGTGGGTTAAAACTCTGCATGTGATTGTTTAGGTTCAGAAAATGATTTCAGGGTTATGTTAATGATTTGCAAATGTAATTAAAATGATATCTATTTACCTCATGTTAGCCACACGCTGTTTTCATATGTATACTTCTTCCCTTACTGAGTTGTGTCTCACCCGAATATGAATGTTTCTTTTTCAGGACATCCTTGAGATCGGGCTTAGGAGCTCGAGGGTATTTTTAGCATTTTTTAGGACTATATAAGAAACAGGGTATATAATGATACTATTTTGGAGATGTAAATAATAATGTTTTATGTTTTATGTCATTATGTTTTAAAGATGTTGTAAGAGAATTGATTGTGAACATACTAGAATGTTTTGCAGATGTATGTATATATGGAAATGCAGGTGTTGGACAAATTTTATGGATTTCTAGACAGGTTATAGAAAACTCTGGTATTACGGTATTATGGAATATGATATGTGGAGAGTATGTTTATGTTTTCCACTGCGTATGTATGTTAATGATTTATGATTTAATAGGATAATATTAGGTATAACGCACCGGACCCGGGTTTAGGGGTTTGGGACGTTACACCATGCATACATGTTCATTCTTGTCTATGCATACATATTCATGCATCACATCATTATATGTGTCATTGTTCATTTATGCATGCATGCATGCATATGCATGCTCATTCACACACCATGCATGCATGTTCGTTCTCATCCATGCATACACATATTCATGCATTATGTCATTATCCAGGTCATTATTCATTTATGCACACATGCATATGCATGCCCATTCACACACCATGCACGCACGTTCATTATTATCTATGCGTACACATAGTCATGCATTCATACTTATTACATGCATCATGCATCATTCATGCACTCTAACATACACTTGAACACACACAACCCACGCGGAAGGCAACGCGTGTTGACTTTGGTCTTGACCAAGACCTTAAATTGGTTTTCCCCCGAACCGGTCAATGTTTGACCGAATCACCCCTCCCAAACTGGTTGGCACCGGTTTTCTTCATTTTATTTATTTAGTATCATTTCAATGTTTGAAAAGTTCACCAAAAAAAAAAAAAAAAAAATCAGAAAAATCGCAAAATTATTAGAAAATTTGAAAAATATTTTCAAACTTTGACTTCCATGATTTTTGTCTTAATTTTATTTGTTCTATTTTGAAGTTCGGGAAAAATATTGAAAAAATCACAAAAAAATGTTTTCACACTTAAAAAATATCACAAAAATATTTATTAGGCCTAGAAAATCGTTTCCATCCCAAACAAATTCTAAAAACTTCCCAGAATATTACTTTTCACTTAGAAAATTTATAAAAATTTTAAAAATCCGGGGAGCATATTTTCCTAACTATTTTCTCGATTTTCCATCCCTATGATTTAAAAGGGAGGCATAAGTTCTTCGGAGTACGGTATACCACAGTTCCGAGGGAATATCTATATAGTATTTTATTTTGTATATTTTCTTCACACTTTTTAGGGAGTAAAATAAGGAAGCTTATTAGATTTATTTTGGGATAATTTTTGATTAATTAGGTATCGTTCGTAAGAACGGGCATGTAGGGGTTGCTCCTCACGTAACCGAACTCTCATGCCCGACTCTGGTAGAGCAAACTGATTGTACCCTTAATTGGGTAGTAATCAAGTGTTCTAACCACACTCCAAAAGGTTAGTGGCGACTCCATACACCATGTTTTCCATGAAAATATTCTTTTTAACATTCACACCATCAATTTTTCCCAATTCGCAGCCGCACCTGCGCCAATGTTTTTGGCAGGTTCGAGACGTCGCCACAGCTTGGCAACTTCGCTGGGGAGGTTTGAGAGTCGAGCCAGTAATTAATTGTTGATTATCCTAATCTCAAATATAATAAGCCTTTTGATTACTCCACCATATTTTGCACATAGTGTTAATATTTGATTGTTGTGATGTACATATGTGCCATATTTTGATTGATTGTTGCTTCCATAGTTGTTTGAATAAGCATGTTGATTGTGAATATTTCCCATATTTTTGAATAAGCATGTTGAATTGTAAATACTTGCTTTCACATTTTTGAATAAGTATGTTGAATTATGAATATCTGTTTCCATATTTTGGAATAAGCATGTGAATTATAAATATTAGTTTTCATACTTTTGAATAAGCATGTGAATATCTGTGTGAATATTTGTTTCCATAGATTGTTTGAAAAAGCATATGTTTAATTGTGAATAAATGTGGGGATAGTGGGATTAGACTAACCTTGTAAATTCACACACTTTCATGAGCCTTCTACTCGAGCTTCACCCTTTAGGAATAGAAAGGAGCACAGTACCGTTAACCCTCATGGGACATGGTCCTTGGAGGCGCACAAATCACTCTGCATAGTGCGAGCTTTTTTCGAACCTCTGTGAGGGAGGATTGAGTTTCAATTTAGGAACCTGTTTTTTATAGGGATTAGAGTCTACCCGCACATGGTTGTTTAGAATCCCCCGCCTAGGATAGAGCCTCGGAAAACCCTGTGCATGTACTTACCCCGGGGTTGGGACAGAAGCAACATCCTTCTCTACATGTTAATCCATTTGTTGTACATGTTTGGCATATGTTTTGTGTTGTGTTGTGTACATATGCTTTGTGTTGTGTTGTGTACATCCTGCATACATGTCAGACATCCATATCACTTGGCCAATATTTCGAAGAAAGCCCAATTCATTTATGAAAAAAGTCAAATTTTGTCTCCCAACGTACCCAGCCATGGGGAAAATGGATCATTCCTAGGATCATTAATGGATAAAGCTTTTCCCGGAACTCTGGCCAAATTATTATTTAGGTTGCATTACATGCATACATGCATAAGTTCACATATGATGCATGCATGTTCTTCTCCAATGGGCCAATAATCATATTCCGATTTCTTGTAAAATCAGGCTGAATCAAAATTCAGGATTCGAACATTGAGCCCACCTCTGCCCTCCTTTATAACATCAAAAGCAAAATAAAGATCATGGCAGAACAGTTAGAAAACAGAGTCCTGGGCAATAGGCCATTCAATCGAAAAATGTTGGTTTTTCAAGTACAAGGTACAAGCCTTAAGGAATGTAGGGTGGTTGTCTTTTGATGAAAATTCACATGGTAATCCAGTGCATACCCATGCCGAATCTTCAAGAAAGGGAAAGGAAAAGCAGCATGAGAAAAAAGGAAGTACTTAGGAAGACTGACTGTTTATCAATGAAAAGTTGAATCAAATGAGTGTTATATGTAATGGACAATAACTTATAAAATCTTGATTGAATTGTTTGGAGTTTTAAATTGAATGAAATGCATTTCAATCTCAGCACATCTCCTAATGCCGAACTTTGTCTATGTTAGCTTGCATAGATTTCTTCAATAACCCATAAGATTTTCTTTCGAGAAGAATTTTCAAAATGAAAAAGTAAAAGAAATATGAAATTTAAAGCATAAAGGGGTATATAAAAATCAGGGAGAAACAAATAATAAGCAAGTTGTTGACTTTTTCAGTCCGATCCCTATTTTGATTATGACAAACAATAGCATCTCACTTGTGTACTTAGTGAATATACAGGTTTATAATTTTGGAAGTACAAGTGAAGGATGCAAAATGAAAGCCGTAAATGCACTTCAAGCTCGCACCAATTGGCGTATTCCATGGGAATCAGGAGAGCAAGCTTGAAGACTTTATTTATTTTTGGGTTGTAATAATTAATTAGGTTTAATTGTACATGTATCTCATGATTTAATTTAAAGCTCATATTTGACCTTAGACTGACCTTAGGCACTTTCTATTTCATGTAAAATCATTTCACAAATGTGTAAAAATTATTTCAAGTGCAAAAATCTTTTTTTGAAATGAAAAACTCCAAAGCAAGCTTTTCAAAGACCCCTTCATGTTTCTTCTATCTTAGTGATGGGCATTTTTCTCAATCCATAAATTATTATCTTAAGATATTTTCAACATAAAATTTATGTGATTTTATCTTATCTTTCTTTTGGTACCAATAACGTTCAATTTGGAGTTGTATAAAAAAAAGTTATGCTTAAAATAATGAAGGGTGTCCGCAGTAGAAAATTTTCCTTTATGTTTCTTTTGTCTCATTCATGAGCAATTTTCTCTATCAAAAACTCATTATCTTAAAAAGTGTTCAACATGAAAGCTGTGTGATTTTCTCTTATATTTCTATTTATACTAATAAAGTCTAATTTGGAGTTGTATAGAAAACGTTATTTCTAAAAAACCGAAGGGTGTCCTTGCAGAAAGCGCCCTAACGACCAAAAAACGGCTAGTTTTCAAATTAAATTATATTTTAATACTTCAGCAGCCATAAAACGGCTAGTAATGGGTTGTCCCTATAAACGCAAGCCAAAAAAACTTGAAAAATTAAGGAGAGACATCTTGAGAGCATATCTACACATTCTTTGTTTCTCCCTCATTTTCCATACCCCTTTTGTGCATTAAATTTCATATTTCTCCTACTCTTTTACTTTGAAAATTCTTTTTGGGACAAAATATTGTGGGTTATTGAAGGAAGCTTGGAGCATATATCCACTCGTATATTTCTACTTCAAAGGCTTCTTTTTCTTGAGGTAATTTTGAAAAGGCTTGAGCATATATTCAAGTTTATATATATTGCTTGAAGGCCTTTACTTTTTATTCTTGTTATTTTTCAAAGATCAAATTCCTTCGACTTTTCTTGAAAATATTTTTGGAGAAAAATATTGTTAGAGTTGGTGCAATCCCAACAGGGGGGGGGGGGTGAATTGGGTATTTAGATTTATCACATAGGTCAATTGGTTTAACAATAGTATTACACAACCTAGGGTCAGTCTATGCGATTAACAAATAAACATGCATGTGCAATAAAAGTAAAGTGTAGAAAAGTAAATAGTACACGCAATATGTCATCGAGGTTCAACCAAATTGCCTACATCCCTACCTTGGCTAACAAGTACATGGATTACCATTAGAGGCTCACTTAACGGGTGGAGCGGCACCTAAACAACCAAGTCAATTCAAGGGGCTGACCTCAACTGACACGCCTTAACAGGATAGTGCACCTAACTTTCCTAATTGGTTCTAAATCAATCCAGGACTATTCCATAGGGCTAGTTTCCCTTTCCAGACCCGTGCCTAGAATACAACCAATGTGTATAAAGTGTTTGTACATGGAAATTTGCTTCTAGACAAGTAGATGTGTGCACCAATATAGCTCAATCAATAATGCAAGCACAAATGATATATAAATATGTTCAGTGCTCTAATGTGTGCTTAAACACTCAATCACGTATAAGTTTTTAGTTCAAATCGAGAGTGTATACCCAAGTAATATTTGAAACACACTATGTAAATTATACAATATAGCAATATTTGAAACACACTATGTAAATAATACAATATCATATCAGAGTTTTAAAATATGCTAAGCAAGTTCAAGCAAACAAACTCAATAATAAATTCCAATATTCAAAGTACACTAGAGTTATTTGAAGCACTAGCTTTTGAGAAGGATTTTTGCACACAAAATCCTAGTTTAGGTATCTTGCAACAATTATGCAAGAACCATAACCCTCAAGGTTTTTCCACACTAAATTTATCAAATGAAATTGGTGGAAGAACCTTAATGCTAAACTCTCACAGAAAATCAATCAAGCAACAATGTAAATGAGAGTTCTAGCAAATGTGATTAAACACCCTAGTCTTACAAGACACTTACAATGCTTTTTGAGAATGAAGAATATGTGGGTGTTTAGAATTGGTATTTGGCGAATATGGGGTTTTGAAAGTTGAGAGAATTTTTCCCTAATCAAGTTTGCTAATCCTTGCTAATTAAGACAAATGAATGAGTATATATAAGCAAAGAGGAATTTTTGACCGTTGGGGATATAGTGGGTATAATTAAATTTGTTTAAAAGACCATTAAGAATATTAACCCCTTTTTACCCCATTTAAAAATTCGGTAAAAATATTTTAACCCGCGAGATTCGGGTGCCCGGCCAAAGGTTCAGGTGCCCGAACAAACACAGTCAAAAATTCATCTTTTAGAGGTTCGGGTGCCTAAAGGGTGAGTCGGTCAACTGAAACAAAGTCAGTAGCAATTATTCGATAGTTCAGGTGCCCGACTCACAGTTCAGTTAATCGAACTAGGCTGTTCAGTCGCCCGAGCCACCTTTTGAACGTAAACTTTCGGTCGCCCGAGTATTTGAAAAATGCTCTGACAGGCATTCGGGTGCCCGAGGAAGATGCATTCAAAATAGGTTCGGGTGCCCGAAGACCAAGTCAACATGTTGACTGGTTCGATCGCCCGAGCCGCTTTACACGACATAGGTTCGGTCGCCCAAACCTTCTCATCTTTTCCCATTAAGTGCATTTTAGTCTTATTTTGATTCCCCTGGTTATGATAAGTGATGTAGGGGACTTGTGTTCTTAGTGTAGGTACCTAAGGTCCAACTATGGTCGTTTTGAGCATACCTAACTATCATGCATGATGCAAGATATTACAAGTCATACAAGCGCATAGTTTATAATAAATTACATCCCAGAATGAAGAAGTAACAAATGAATACAAAATACAACACACAGATCTTCATTCTTTGGCACGCACACCCCATGTCATCATGATATGTCTTTTAGTCTTGAAGCGCGCACAAGGTGAACTTGCATGCAATTCTTAGTACAACCATTAGTACCAAGAGTATTTGTCATAATCAAAACTGGGTGTGACCTATAAGGTCAATGATATGCCCAAAATAAACTAGCCAATAAGAGCAAGACAACACCTAACCTGTAATCCCCCCTGAAGTCAAATAGTCTGACGAGAGCAATTAACTCCGACTCAATAAAGAGGAGGAGAGATCTACGCCAGTGGCTTAAATGGCTGAGTGATGTGCGCAACACTTGTTGACCCGGGAGCAATTCAAGCTCCGCGCAATAAAGGCAAATCAACCAAAGGGTCAACTCTAACTCCTATAAGAAGGGGGGCGAAGAAGAGGCTAAGGTAGGTCATTCAACTCATTCTACTGTTGCATTCAGCCTTTCTAAAAGCATTTCTCTTACTTAGGCATCGGAGTGATCCCCTGGAGTTCACCCCGAGTCCTCCAAGCCTTTCTTCTCTTCCCCTTTCAGGTCAGCGGAAGTCGAAGGAGCAACCCTGCTAATTTTACCCTGCAACAGTTGGTGCCGTCTGTGGGAACCTGCTTTTGAGAGGTGATCATATCTTGCTCTTGACTTTCGACATTCAGGCAATGCCGACCTCACATAGTTCTACTTCCATACCTACTGTGAGAAAAGAATTGTCCCAGTCCATCCACTCCACACCCACAAAACCATCGGGTGTCAGCAAGGAGGAATTCCTTGCTATCCAAAAGGAAATGAATGATATGCTCAACCAGCTCTTACAACAAAAGAGTCAGGAAAGGCACGTCCTCCACCAATGGCAAGAGAGCCCCAATACAAATAAGAAAGCTGACAAACCAAAGGAGAATGAGGAAAAAATCTACCTCAACAAGAAGGTAGAGGACGCACACTGCGTAGATGTCAACCAACAAAGATCCACGAAGCTCAAAGAAAGGATCAAGAAAATAGATCACATAGAAAAGATGATGAAAGAGGGAAAAACCAAACCCTTCTATGGGGAAGCGTCCCTAAGGTCCTCAGAGCCGCCATTCAACAAAAAGATCATGGAGGCTCCACTACCAAGTAGATTCAAAATGCCCACCTTCGAAAGGTACGAAGGTCTGTCCGACCCAATTGATCATCTAGACACCTTTAGGATGGTAATGCAGCTGCAAGGCGCTCCAAACACTATCATGTGCCGAGCTTTTGCAACAACCCTTAAGGGTACTGCCAGAGATTGGTACCAAACTCTGAGACCCGGATCGATCGGTTCCTTCTCAGAGATGGAACAACTGTTCACCGGCCACTTCCTTAGTAGCCGGAGAATTACTAAAACAACGGGCCATCTCATGAGTATGGCACAAAGAGAGCAGGAGACTCGAAAGAAATTCATGCACCGCTTCAACACGGCAACCCTAGAAATCTGCAACCTAGAGATGGGGGTGGCTTTAGCAGCCTTGACAACGACTCTTCAGCCCGAAAGTTTCTTATACTCTCTAGGGAAAAGGCCGCCGTTGGATATGGGGGAGCTGATGGATCGAGCACAGAAATACATCAACTTGGAGGAGATGATGGACACAAGAGGAAGTCGCATAGAACAGAAAAGGAAAAGTAGTAGCAGGGAGACGGAAGAATCCTATAAATCCACAAAAAGACAAGAGACTAGTACACTACACGCAAGCCCAAAGATAAGAGGGCAACCCAGTAAGTTCTCCACCTACACACCCCTGAATGTACCGCGCTCAAAATTATTGATACAGATTAGAAAGAAGGACTATGTCTCGTAGCCCGAACCCATGTGAACACCTCTTCAAAAGTGAAACATGTCCAAGTTCTGCGCATTCCATAGGGATCATGGCCATGACACAGAGAAATGCATCCAGTTGGAAGCCCTAATAAGAAGGGGATACCTGTCAAAGTTTATAAAGAAAGAAGATCCACAAAGGGAACCTTTCGAGTAGAGGAGGCCCAGCGTAAAAGAGAAGGAAAAGCAGGTCGTAGGGGAAATTGCTGTTATCTTCAGAGGATCCGCTAGTGGAGGAGATGGTAGGGGTGCTCGCAAAAGATATACTAAATAGGTGCTCTCGATGGAGAAGGGGGAAACAAGTAGCAAGTGAAACAAAAAAGATGATGACATAACCTTTGACAGCGGAGACGAAGAAAGGGTACAACAACCACATGATGATGCACTAGTGCTCTCCCTACTGGTGGCGAATTACAAAGTCAGACGCATATTGATAGACAATGGGAGCTCAGAAAAGGTCATGTTCTGGTCGGTCCTAGTCGGAATGAAAATTGGTAAGGAACGACTCAAACCAGTCTCAACTTCCTTGGTCGGATTCGGTGGATACGTTCTTCACCCCTTGGGTATAATCATGCTATCGGTGACAATGGGGACGACCCCACAGCAAGTTACTATGCTGACAAAGTTTCTTGTGGTTGACTGACCTTCAGTGTACAATATCATATTGGGCCACCGTTTCCTTAATGCAGTTCGGGCTGTAACGTCAACATACCACCTTAAAATAAAATTCCCTACACCGCATGAGACAGGGTTTGTCAAAGGAGATCAAGCAGCTGCTCGGAGCTGCTACGTAATGGCTCTGAAAGGAAAGATGGAGGCAAGAGAAACCCTAATGGTGGAGGACCTAGAAGTAAGGGGCGAGTATCCTCAGATCAGTACAGTGGATGAAGACATCATGCACATACCCCTAAATGGGCACTAGGAGAGAAGTGTGTAGATCGAAAATCACCTGCCCGACACCTTGAAAGTGGAGCTGAGCGAACTGTTGAACGAATTCTCTGATGTGTTTGCTTGGTCGGCCGCAGACATGCCAAACATCGATCCTGTAGTTATGGAGCATAGGCTGCAGGTTGACCCCAACCATTGACTTGTGAATCAGAAAAAAAAGGAGTTTCACAATGGAGCAGATCAAGATAATCAACGAGGAAGTGAAGAAGCTAGTGTAAGCCAACTTCATCAGGGAGGTAGACTACCCGGAGTGGCTGAGCAACGTGGTTCTAGCAAGGAAGCCGAATGGAAAATGGCGCACTTGCATAGACTTCACAGACTTGAATAAGGTGTGCCCAAAGGACAGCTTTCCTCTCCCTCGAATTGACCAACTGGTGGACTCGACCTCTAGGCACGAACTCCTTAGCTTCATGGATGCCTACTCGGGATATAATCAGATCCCTATGAGTCGAGCGGACGAAGAAAAAATATCTTTTATCACCGAAAGGGGCCTGTATTGTTACCGGGTAATGCCCTTCGGGCTAAAAAATGCAGGAGCCACGTACTAGAGATTGGTGAACAGGATCTTTAAAGATCAGCTCGAAAAAACAATGGAGGCGTACGTAGACGATATGCTGGTAAAAATCTTGGAGGCAAGGAAGCACTGTAAAGACCTGAGGGAAACATTTGAACTCCTTCGTAGGTACCAAATGAAACTGAACCCATCGAAGTGTGTGTTCGGTGTTTTTGCAGGGAAGTTCCTTGGCTTTATGGTGACCCACAAAGGCATAGAAGCCAACCCGAAAAAAATAAGAGCACTGCTAGATATGGAGGCTCTGCGAATGAAAGAGGAGATCTAAGTCTTGATAGGGAGGATAGCCTCCCTCAGTAGGTTTGTCTCCTGCTTGAGAGACAAAGACTTACCCTTCTTCAGAGCACTAAGGAGGAAGGGAGAATTTGAATGGGGGGAGCAACAGGCCAAAGCCTTCGAATAGCTCATGTAGTACCTCGGTTCCCCACCCCTTTTAATGAAGGCAAGGACAGGAGAAGACCTCTACCTATATATAGCATCTACGGAAAATGTCGTCAACTCGGTCTTGGTCTTGGAAGAAGGCAGGAGGCATCAGCCCATATACTATATTAGTAAGGTGTTGGGTGGAGCCGAAAAGAACTATTGTACGGTGGACAAAGCGGCCTTCTCCATCATCTATGTTGCGCGAAAATTGAGGCCCTACTTTTAGGCCCACAAGGTAATTATGTTAACAAACCTACCAATAAGACAGATTCTGTAGCGGCTGGAGAGTTCGGGAAGGATGACGAAGTGGTCAATCGAATTAAGTGAGTTCGACATACAATACTAACCAAGGCCCGTGGTCAAGGCCCAGGTGCTCGCTGACTTCATAGCCGAAAGGCTCCCCGAGTCAGCTACTAAGTAAGATGTATGGGCGCTACACGTTGATGGGTCATCTAACACGACTGGAGGGGGAGCTGGATTCATCCTCTCAGCCCCAGATGGCAGTGAAACGCTTTTCGCACTATAACTAGAGTTCTCAGAAACCAACAACGATGTGGAGTATGAAGCTTTGTTAGCAGGTATACGCTTGGCACTAGGGGTGGCACGGATCAAGGTATCGAGTGATTCCCAGCTGGTGGTTGAGCAGCTGAAAGGAGAATTTGAGACTAGGGATCAAGAAATGAAGAAGTATCTCGCCAAGGCCCAAGAATACGCAAAAGCGTTCGATCATTTCGATATAGAACACATACCAAAGGCCGAGAACAAAAAGGTCGATGCACTCGCGAAATTGGCCTCAACAACTAGCTCGGAATGGAAGGACGCTATTTATCTAGAGCGGATAGGGAAGCCCTCATATGAGGAGCACAACATTAACTCATTAGAATCTGAAATCAATAAGGAGGATTGGAGGGCGCCTCTATTCCTGTACCTCTGGGACGGATCCCTACCAGAGGACAACAAGGAATCTCTAAAAGTAAGAAGGAAGGCAGCAAGATATATGCTGATAGGCCGGGAGCTATACAGACGATCCCTAACATTGCCATACCTTCGTTGTCTAAGCAATGAGGAAGGGAAATACGTACTAAGGGAAATCCACGAAGGAGTGTGCGGAAACCACCTTGCCAATAGGGCCTTAGCCCACAAAGTCATGCGGCAGGGATTTTATTGGCCCACAATGAAGAAAGATGCGCTCGAACTCGTCAAACGATGCGACAGTTTCCAGAGACGCACAATAGTACCACATGTACCTTCTAATGTCCTCTCCCTTCTTACCAGTCCCTGTCCCTTCACCCAGTGGGGAATAGACATCGTGGGACCTCTACCGTAAGTAACTGGTCAAAGAAATTTTTTGGTGGTAGCGATCGACTATTTCACTAAGTGGGTAGAGGTCGAACCCCTAGCCACCATAATAGAGCGGAAAATTACGTGCTTCGTGTGGATATCAGTGGTTTTCCTGTTCGGAATCCCATGGGCAATAGTTATCGATCACGGGAGGTAGTTCGACAACGAGCGCTTCAAAAAGTTCTGTTCGGACCTATCTATTAAGCTCGTTTTCGCGTGAGTGGCACACCCCCAAAGCAATGGACAAGTAGAGAACATGAACCGAATGATACTGCACGGCCTGAGGACGCGACTCAAATCTATGCAAGGTAGGTGTACAAAGGAACTCTCGTCTGTTATATGGGCATACTACACCACCAAGATAGCGGCAACAAGGGAAGCCCCGTTCATGCTCGTATTTGGCGTAGAAGCGGTCATCCCAGAAGAAGTAGGGATCCCCTCCTGGCGAAGGCAATACTTTAACAAGCAGGCCAACAATGAAGAGCTCAGATAAAAAATAGACCTGCTGGAGGAGAGATAGGATCAGGCTAGTCTAAAAGTTGCAGCATACCAACAAAGGGTAGAAAAATACTGTGGTCAGAGCCCTCACGCGCTGCGAGGAAGACTCCATAAAGAGAGCGGAATATGGAGCGAATGAAATGAAGAACTACCAAACAGATCAAACAGACAAGTCTCCCACAAAAACAAGGGAGATAAGACACCAAAGGAGATCAAACGAACAAATTTTGTGAGAAAAACAACAAAGCTATCATACAAAGGAAGATTAAACAAGCAAGATTCTATCAAGAACAGTGAAGAACAATAAGACAAACATGCAAATCAACACAAAGACGGAGAAAAACAAGGAGAGAGGCCGAGCGAGAGCGTACCTAGCAAGAGGTAAAAACCCTTCGAATGAGATGGGGAGCAAATGAAGGGGCCCTGCCTTTATAGAGAAAGGCCTGTATGGATCCCCAAGAGAGTGGGAATCTCGAGAGAGCTCCTCTGTAGGGTGGGATTGCATCTTGAGGAAAAGGATTAAAAAATACTCGTACGTATGAAAGTCTCCGTAGACTTTAACGTTACACCAATATCAAGGACTCGCAGCTTTCCAAGGTACGACTGATTTAAACAGGTATTTATTACACTTTTGCAGGAAAGATGGTGCCTCGTCAGGCCAAAAACAGCCCAGCAGATGAGCACGACTCATTAGGCACAGAAGCCAAACTAACGAGCACGACTCATTAAGTATCAAAGGCCCAAATGACGAGCACGACTCGGAAGGCCAAAAACAGCCCAGCAGATGAGCACAACTCATTAAGCATCAAAGGCCCAAATGATGAGTACGACTCGTAAGGCCAAAAATAGCCCAGCAGATGAGCATGACTCATTAGGCACAAAGGCCAAACTAATGAGTACGACTCGGAAGGCCAAAAACAGCCCAGCAGATGAGCACGACTCATTAAGCATCAAAGGCCCAAATGACGAGCACGACTTATAAGGCCAAAAACAGCCAGTAGATGAGTACGACTCAATAGGCACAGAGGCCAAATTGACGAGCACAACTCGGAAGGCCAAAAATAGCCCAGCAGATGAGCATAATTCAGTAGGCATAAAAGGCCACGAAGCTGCTTAGTAAGATCAGTTCGGCAAAATTCGCCCCATGAATCAGTTCGGCACGAACCGCTCGACAAACTTGAGTCCCGATATGAAAAATTGCTCTATGAAGTTGCTCAGAAAGATTAGTTCGGCAAAATTCGCTCCATGAGTCAGCTCGGCACGAACTGCTCAGCAAACTTGGTCGACAAGCCTTGCCCCAAAAAAAAAAAATTACTCCATGAAGCTACTTGGTAAGATCATTTCGGCAAAATTCGCTCCATGAATCAGCTCAGCACGAATCGCTCGGCAAACTTGAGTCCCGCTCCAAAAAATTGCTTCATGAAGCTGCTCGGTAAACTCAGTTCGAGACATCAGCTCTGAACATGAGCTCAGAAAATGTCCTCCACCACTCAGCTCGGAACATGAGCTCAGAAAATGTCCTCCACCACTCAGTTGGAAACATGAGCTCAGAAAATGTCCTCCACCACTTAGCTCGGAACATGAGCTCGGAAAATGTCCTCCACCACTTAGTTCGGAACATCAGCTCGGAACATGAGCTTGGAAAGTGTTCTCCACCACTCAGCTCGGAACATGAGCTCGGAAAATGTCCTCCACCACTCAGTTTGAAACATCAGCTCGGAATATGAGCTCGAAAAATGTTCTCCACTACTCAGCTCGGAACATGAGCTTAGAAAATTTCCTCCACCACTCAATTCGGAACATCAGCTTGGAACATGAGCTTGAAAAATGTTCTCCACTACTCAACTCAAAACATTAGTTTAGAAAATGTCCTTCACCACTCAGTTCGGAACATCAACTCGGAAAATGAGCTTGAAAAATGTTCTCCACCACTCAGTTCGGAACATGAGCTCAGAAAATCTCCTCCACCACTCAGTTCAAAACATCAGCTTGGAAAATGTTCTTCACCTCAGCTTGGCAAATCATTTTATATATATATATATATATATATATATACATACATCTGGGGACTAAGAGTGCAGACACAACAATTTTTCAAAATTCCATCTAAAAATTTGAAACTGAGGGGGGGGGGGACAACTGATATGCCCAAAATAAACTAGCCAATAAGAGCAAGACAACACCTAGCCCGTAATCCCCCCCCCCCCGGAAGCCAAACAATCTGATGAGAGCAATCAACTCCAACTCAATAAAAAGGAGGAGAGATCTATGCCAGCAGCTTAAATGGCCGAGTGATGTGCGCAAACATTTGGTGACCTGGGAGCAATTCAAGCCCCGTGCAATAAAGGCAAATCAACCAAGGGTCAACTCTAACTCCTATAAGAAGGGGGGCGAGGAAGAGGCTAAGGTAAGTCATTCAACTCATTCAACTGTTGCATTAAGCCTCTCTAAAAGCATTTCTCTCACTTAGGCATCAGAGTGATCCACCGGAGTTCACGCCGGGTCCTCCAAGCCTTTCTTCTCTTCCCCTTTCAGGTCAGCGAAAGTCGAAGGGGCAACCCTGTTAATTTTACCCTACAACAGTCAACAAATATTTTAAAGATTTTATTTAGAAAGACTTTAGCTTACATTCAAGTTTATATATATAGCTTGATAGCCTTTTTATTATCATGTTCTTCAAAGATCAAATTTCTCTCATACTTTTTATTTGAAAATATTTTGAAGAAATTTATTTTGAAATTGTCTTGAAGGCTTAAACATATATTTAAGCTCATACATATATTGTTAGAAAGATTTATTGAATTTGCTTTTATAAATGTCAATTATTTTAAATGGAAACCCTAACTTCTCCCATTTATTTGTTTGGAAATATTTTTATTGGAGAAAATCTATGGGTTAGTTCAAGAATGCTTTGAGTATATATAATCATTGATATATATATTGTGCTTGAGAAACTTCTTGACAATGACTTGAGCTAATATTCACTTTCATATATTTTGCTTGGAAGCCTTATTTAAACTAGGTTTTAAAAGGTCATTTTCATAAAGAAAATCATTTTCCATACTCTCATTGGTTTACTTGAAAAATATTTTAAAAGGAATACCATACTCTACTGAGCTTTATTTTAATATTATATGAGAGTGCATTTTAGTGCTTCATATTATACATCATTTGCTTAGTATAGAAGCACTTTTATTGTACACAAAATTTATTTATCTATTGTATTCCCGGTGTGTGGTCAGAAGAGGATGGCACAGTCCTGTAAAATGCACTGGAGTAGCTTAGACCCGGTTAGGAGAGCTAGGAGCACCGTCATGTAAGGTGTGGTTGTAGGTTGTGGTCCATGTAACACCCCGACCCCGAGGGGCCTGGGATATTAACTTTTTACTACTAATTTACAGCGGAAGCAAAATAAACTCAATTTTTATTAAACTAGAGCGCTAATCATCCATATTACAATTATTTATTTCAAAAGAAGAAAAATTACACAAACATAAATATCTGAAACCATACTAATATTTCTAATCAATCTTTATTTTTCTAATCCCCACCCGCATGCTTGCTAAGCTTGATTTTCGACATGTCCTTCAGAGTTATCTGAAATAAAATATGATTGGGGTGAGACGACGTTCAGTAAGTAAATAAGATTATTATTAGTGTGTGGCCAAAATGAGCTTTTAAAGAATTTTGTAAAACAATATTTAATACTATAACTTCAAGACTGCTTTTAGAATAAACATAAATTTAAAAATTTCTTCATAAAACTTTTGTCATCAATTTCAACAGTAAATTTCTACAATCATATACTATAACTGTTAAATTAAACTTTTAACTTTAAAACTGTAAAAATATTTAATGATAAACATACATATACTTTTCCTTATATGTTTTCTTTAGATCGTCATTTAAGCACCAAAATGATCCTTTTCACGTAAACTTACACTTTTTCTTCAAATCATCAGTAACTTTGTACACGTAATTAAATATGTATAAACATATATTATAAAAACCACCCTTAGGCCTGTTTGCCGTAAGTCATGTTTACCCCCATGACTGGGTTGTGCGGTCCGAAGACTGGACTTAGCTGGCTGGTCAACCAAACTAAATCAACGTACGTAAACTTTAAGTGAGATTTTCCTCATTAAGTCCTGGTCCGGAACCAAGTGTGCATTCAGGAGAAATCCACTAACATAAATAACCACTCTGTAAACAGTGTGGGTGCACTCTGATCCGTATAAACTTTAAGCTGCGGTACCGAGCATCTGTAACTTTGAACTTTCGTTGCCATAAGGGGTTTTAAAATCATCTTATTATAATTTATGCAATTTAAAATAATATCGTAAAAATCTCATCTTTTCTCATATTTACATAAAATTGTAATGTAGAAATAAACTCATGCCACACAATTTTTGTGTTAAAAATATATATAATTTTATTTTTAAATAGAAAGAAATGCTGAAAATTTACCCAAGGGGATTAGAACATTTCTTAACCCAAAAATAGATGCAAGTATATTAAAGATAGAACTGGTATAATTAAATACGCGTAAAAATAAATTCATGGAAATTTTGTGGAACTAATTAACATAATTGAAATTTACTTATAAAATAAACTCGGGTATAAATTTTAAATAAAAAAAAACTAACATAATTAAAATTTACTTACCTTCTTCTTTTACCGTGTTCTACGAACACAATAACTATCTTTAAGAAATGAGATCGGAAAGAGTGGGTGATTGAGAACTTATTTAAAAATTTTCTCTCCACCACAATTTCTTTCACTCACTAATCCTTCTCTTCCTTGGAAAATTATTGTGAAAAATGAAGGTTGAGAGCTCCCTATTTATAGGAAAATTTTGGGGAAGAAATGAAATTTATAAAAGTGTGGGGAGATTGGTGAAATTATAATTTTTAAAAATTAAAGAATGGGCAAGGTATAGGTTGAGTATGGGATAGGGATGGAGATCATGTGGGAGTGCTTGCCACCATTCCCACTAAATAATTTTTTTACTTAATTACTTACCTAATTAATTAATCAATAACTTAATTAATTATTCTATTATTTTATTATTTTTTTCTAATCATTATTATTATCATTGTTATTAATTTTAAACTACTTTTAGTATTTATTTATTTTATTATTTATTTTTGAACAAGAATTAAATTTAAATTTTGAAAACTCATGTGGGCCCCACATGGTCTTGTGGGCCCCACACAACTTCGAGACCCGAATGGATCCTACGTAACTCGAATAATTCTTATACGATTTTATGCATCCTACATAGCTTTGAGACTTTTGTAAACCTCCATACGGCTTCGGGACTCATGTGGGCCCCACACAATCTTGTGGGCCCCGCATAGGAAATCTATATTATTATTATTTTATCATATATTTCTTCAAATTATATCAGTTAAAATATTATTTTATGTACTTATTTACGTATATAAACAGTGTCTTGTGGCTCCAGGACTCATGTGGACCCCACATAGTCTTGTGAGCCCCACATATGATACCTATATTATTATCATCTTATTATGTATTTCTACAAATTATGTTTGTCAAAACACTATTTTATGTATATATACTTATTTACGTGTACAAACAGTGTCTATCCTATTTATCCTATGAAATTCCATTTTGACTAGGCTGACCTCCAAGGAGCGACTGAGCCGCAATGGTCTCTGAGCACTCGCTAAGACAAGGTCTTTCTTAAGCATCAAACATGGAATCAAGGATCCTACAGAAAAACACTTCTGTATTGATATTAACTTAATGACTATTTTTATTATTTTATTATTATTGTACTTTAATCATTTATATATATATATATATATATATATATATATATATATATATATTTTGGGTCATCACAGTCCAGCCCCAAAATTTAAGCCAAGGAGACTCCACCTCGTAAGGAGATGTGTAACCAGCTTTTGCTCCACCCATTTAAGTGAGCAGGTTAGTGGAATCCTTGTGAGTATGCCCAAGGCAGGGACGTAGGCAGGATTGGCCGAACCTCGATAACAAATCTCGTGTCTCTTTGTCTCTCCCTATCTCATTTAAATTTCGCACTTTAATTTCCACATGTGTATGAATGTTTATGTATTGTCATTCTTATTTTTCATACTCATTTTAATTTTTAAATGAGATTTAATGTTGTGAATTGGTGAAATTTAAATTAGCAAAATATTTTTTAAATCCCAATTCACCCCTTCTTAGGATCACACCATAACTCTCACAAGTATACTCTCAAGGAGTTTCTTTTTTTTTTTTTCATATTTTTCAAGTGCTTAGGGTTGATATTTATAGGTTAAAACCAAAACTAGTCGTTTTTATGGCTATTGGAGGAAGATATAATATTTTAATTTGAAAAACTAACCGTTTTTGCCCGTTTGGGGCGCTTTCTGCGTGAACACCCTTAAGGTTTTTGAGCATAACTTTTACTATAAAACTCAAAATTGGATGTTTTTAATATCAACAGAGAGCTAAGAGAAAATCCCACAACTCTTATGTTGAATACTTTTTATGATAAGAAGTTATGGATTGAGAAAAATGCCCATCAATGAGACAGAAAAAATATGAAGGGAATTTTTCTGGTAGGTACACCTTTTAGTGTTTTGACCATAACTTTTTCTATATGACCCCAAATTAGATGTCCTTAGTATCAACAGAAAGTTAAGAGAAACTCCCACAATTTTCAAGTTGAATACTTGTTAAGATAAGAAGTTATAGATTGAGAAAAATACTCATTTATACCGTCTAGTTGGCTGGCTAGTCAATTGACGCCTTTGTAAAAATTAGTTTTTACCTTTTTTTAATTTTAAAATCATTTTAAAACATTTGTATAAGTTAGGCATTTTATGAAAAATGTTTTTCATATTACTTGAAGGTCTTATGGTTAATCTAAGACCATATTTGAGTTTCAATTAAATCATATGTAATGCATGCACAATTAATCCCTAATTACTATTACAACCCAAAAATTAAACAAGTCTTCACGCTTTTGCTTCTCGAATACACCATGGAATATGCGGGGGTTTGCTTGTGTAGGCACTCTTATGGCTTCCATTAGGCATCCGTTACTTGTACTTCCTGAGATGTAAACCTGTTTACACTTAATATACAAATGAGATGCTTGTTGTTTATCATAATCAAAATAGGAATCATACTCAAAAGATCAATAAGAAATAAAAATTAAAATCTAGAAACAGTAATTAAAAATTAGAAACTAGCCACCTATTTGATTTAAAAAATGTATAAAAACTGAATTAAACAAATTCTTATTTTTGTCCTTAAATCAAATAACAATTAAAAAATATAATTAAAATAATATTTCAAAAACTACTTTATAATAACAATATTATACATGATAGTTGAAAAATAATAAGAATATTTTGTAAATGACTCTTAATAATTTCTTTTTTTTTTTGAAATTTTATGGAAATTTTTATTTTAATATATTTTAGATTCAAATGATTATTTTTATTTTTATTTTAATAAAAAGTATGCATAAAATGACTGATTTAATGTAAAAAAAAGTTAATTCTGAATATTAAAATATTTTGAAATAGGATGCCAAAACAAGTAAAAATTATAAAATATAATTTTTATTTCTTTTTACAAAGAGCTGAAAGTCAACAACAAAAATAGAAGATTGACAATATAAACAAATGTGTTTTCATAAACTATTTCTTCACATAGAGAAATAAAAATAATAAAATAATAAAATTGAAATGATACCAAACAGACACTTAGAACTCGTTTAGTTTGTGGAAAATAGTTTCATTTTACAATTTTTAGTTTTTTTTTCAAAATATTATAAAAATTTGAACAAAAAAACACTGACCTCCCATGATATTTTAAAAATCATAAGTACCTTCCTTGAGGTTTCAAAAAATTCCACAAAACCTCCCTTGAAGTTTGTTTAAGAGACACTAACTTTCCCTTGTATTTTACAAAAAAAGACAAAAATTTTGAGGAATGTTTAAATAAAGAGTTTGTTTAAATGTGTAAAATAATTTTTTTTTATTTTTTTATTTTTAGTTTTCAAAATAATCATGAAAAATACAACTTATTTTTCAAATTTCCAAAATTATATAAGATAGTATTTAAAATTATAAATTTTGGGGTATGAATTTGAATTTGTGTTGATTTAAAAGAAAGTCTATATATAATCCATGCAAATTAAAGCTTAAGATCCGAATTCCATACTCCCATATAGAAAATAAGAATTACAAATTTGGAAAAATAATAAATTTTTTTTCTAACATTTTTGTATAAATTTTGAAAATTAAAAAATAATGTTGTATTTTTGTAATTAAATAAAAAATAAACTATTTTTACAGTTAGTGTCAAAATTATTTATTATTGTCTATTTACTTCATACAACTAAAATTGAAAAATTTACTAATTTTTTGTAATTTTTTTAAAAAATTAAAACAAAAAATGAATGTTATTTTTCAAAACTAAACAACTCTTAATTTTTTCATATATATTTTTGGTATCACACTACATTTATTCCTTTTGAGGCATACATAAAATCTTTTTCCTCCATAATTGTTATTATTTGATTTTAAATCTTGATTCATTTAAAGGTAACAAGTCATTCTCATCTTTATTTTGGTATTCAGAATATAAACTTCAATTATATATGAGAATGACTGATCTATTATTTTCTTAGTTTATGTCTAATACATTTATTTATTTTTTATTTCATTCTTAAGATGGTGGTTTGCATATTTAGATAATTTTTTTTAAAATTAAAAGTACAAAAACTGCTATCTTAAATAATCCATTAGGGAGTTGGTATCCTAATTTGCTTCTAGAAAAGCCTGCAATCTTCAACAAACTCAAAACCAAATCATAAAATTTGGCTAAGAGATTCCCAACTAGGCCAAAATAAATGTATTGCAATCATTATTAATTTGGTTTGGTACCCTCTTCAATACAAAACCTCATTCACTTTCTTTCTTCCTAATTAACTTCGTCTTCACGTAAACCTGCTCGCGCAGCCGTATGCTCTTTTAACCAGAGCGAGATCAAACCCAATGGGCTGTCAATGGCTGGCGTTGTACGCTCCTTTCGGAGCACTTTCTCTGAGCAGAGGAACACGAAGATCCATGGAGGTTTGGACGCACACTCGAAACGCTGCTGCCTCGGAATGACGTCGCTTTCAGCTGAGGTATGCGAAAAAGTACATTTCCGCTGTCTATTTGAAACACAACAAAACAAAAACGAAAACCCAGAAATTTAAAAGAGAATATTTGCTGTTGTTTTCTATCAGGAAGTTTCCCAATTCAATCGGTTCAGAGTTCAAAGCTTTCAACTCTTTCTTGTTGGCTTGTGAATCCCACTCTGTTTCCCAGAAATATCGGAGTTTTCCGGGAGCTTCCAGTTCAGGGGTTTGTCAACATTGTTTATGAACTGCAAGAGAAAGGAGGAGAGGAGAGCGAGGGTGTCTGGGTTTGAGCGTTTGTGTTGATCAAGGTGTATGGCTTTGCATGCTGTTCATTCGTGGACGTTAGGTGCTCTGGTGGGGGCTTTTCTTGATCTTGTTGCGGCCTATATCCTGCTCTCCGTATCCATTTTTGCTTTTATTGCTTCGGAAATTCTGGGCCTTTTTGGGGTCTGCTTGCCCTGTATTTTCAATGAAGTTTTTGGGTTTTGGGATGGTGGTATTTCCTTGCTGGAGCTGCTGTTTGATTGGCCGAGACAGAAGATCTCGACTGTCCAAGCGACCGCCAAAAGCAGGTTCCCTTTCAGTTCGATGTGCGTAAAGAATGATGAATTTTGCCACATGAATGTGAAGTTAATTGAAGATAGAAGCAGCAGCACTGATTGTGGAGCAGTTGAATTCGAGGGAGAAGTCTCTGAGCAATCTTTTGGGCACGGTAATTTCTTTTCTAAGCATTCCTTGGGTAGAATGAGATATAGAGCTCCGGCAAGCTTCGTTCCTGTAGATGGAGGGGATGGTTTTCATGGTAAGTGAGAATTGTGCCTGAACTTCTTGTTAAGTTTATATGTTTGTTGATATTTCATTGTTTCATAGTGTGAATCTGTGCAAGGATTGAAGTCCAAAAACTTGGGCCAATTTTTACTTCATCCATGGGTACATTCACTTCCCAAAAATATATAACAGCATCCACGTCTAGGGGTGTGCAATCAGTCGGTTCGGCCAATTTGACCAATTAACCGAATTATTTCGGTTAACTCCACCTCATAACCGAACCGACCAAATTGGTCTATTTAACCGAACTGAATTCTCAAGTAATTCGGTTAACTGAATTTAAAACAACCAAGTAATTCTCAAAAAAATTTCATCCTCCGTCCTTTTATCTTCTTTCTGTCCTTCTATGCTTTTGTACTAAAGAGAATTTTGCATCCACTAAATGAAGACAACTCATCAGACAAATTCTCAACTCCAAAAAACTTTTCCATGATACGCAAACAAGGGTTATTGGTAAGGGCAGGGAAGAACTGAAGAAGAAGAGAACAGGGTACTGGACTTTGGGTACAACAAAAGTAAGAAAACACAAATATAAAAAAATAAAAAAGGAACAAAACTCAAATTCAATGAACATTCAAACAAATATAAAAAAATAACACAAAGAAACCCATTTTAAAGAGGGAGACTGATCAACATGAATATAATAATTTGGAGGAAATATTCTCTCATACATTTAATCAAACACATTGTGCTCATCTTAGGGTATTGTAAAATTTCAATAAACATCAAACTACAAAGGCTTTTGAGTTTGAACACAAGGGAAAAATGAAAAACCTGAAGGATGGAAGGTCCGAAGGAGTACTGCGAGTTTGCAAGAGTGTGAGTTGCGAAGCTGGGAAGGTGGAATCCAAAGTCCGAAGGGGAAGACTGGATCTGCCAATCTAGAACAAGAGGTTTGAACTCACCGACTGCGTGCAAACTGCGAAGTGGGAAGGGAAGGTGAAGTTGAAGGGAACTGGGACTGGGAGTTGGGCAGTGCCGGCTGCCGGCAAAGTTGCAACTTGCGATCTTCGAACTTGGGAAGGGAAGAGCCAAAGAGGGAAGAGGGTAGAGAAGAGGGAAGACTGGATGAGGCAAATGGGAAATTGGGATTTAGGAATGGTTGAATTCCAAATGGAACCCTAGCGGCCAACCTAGCCTAAAAGTTAAAATCATAAGTAATATAATTTAATAATTTATATTTAATTATTAATTAATTAAAAATTTGGGTAATTCGATTAACCGAAATATAAATTACCCATAACTAAATCAAAAACTGAATACCCGAAATTACCCTATTCAAAATTGAACTAAACCGAACTATAAATTACCCGAACTGAACCGATTGAATTCGGTCGATTAATTCGATTAATTCAGTTAAAACCAAATTATACTCACCCCTATCCACATCCCAAAATTAGTCAAGTAGGGACTCCTTGCCAAAGTGCCATATGCCAATGATTAGATCTGCTTGCCCTTCATGAACAAAAACTACTTGCCCAAGTGTGACATGGTGTAATAAGATTTGCTTGTCTTCTGCGAGCAAAGGCTCCTTTCCAGAGCGTGACGTAGCAACAATCAAATTTCCCTTCCTTATGTGAGCAAGGCTTCCTAGACGGAGTGTAATGTAGTGATGGTTGCCCTTTGTGAGCAAGGACTCCTTGCCATAACCATAGTTTGACATGGTAGTGATCACATCTGCCTCCCCTCTATGATTGAGGTCCACTTGTTGGAGTGCGATGTGGCTGCTGTGATAAGCCCAGCGTAAATGCAAATATAGCATTCTCGAAAATATTCTCTTCGGGTGAGAATGTACCACAATTTCTGGAATAATTTTTCTCTGCAATAATTTTTTGCACTTCATTGATAACCCACAACTGCTTAAATAGACACCATGTTCAGAATACGGAGAATGCTGAAAACAGAGGAACAACCTAAGGCCACTACTAGTAACCAACACCTAACAATTGAATTAATAGAAATTGACTTCACGTACTAATTGAAAAAAAATTCTGAAAAAAAATGCAGAAAGATAACATCAAGCATAAATTTCTCCAACTGCTGTGACCCAGTCCATGCACTCATGCAAACCATCCCCCTGCATGATGCCATTACGTCAGTCCATGCATTGCAAGTCTAACCTCCTCCCCCCTCTCAGGCCTAACAAGCTGTCAAGTACGCTTGCCCTCCATGAGCAGGGACTCCTTGGGAGTGAGATGTGATAGTGGTAAGATCCATGAATCATTATGTCTTCTCAAATGTCACTGCTAGAGTAGAGGACATATGTTTTTTTTTTTGACATCAGTCACTGGTAATGTGCCAGACTTGACAATCTGCATTGGAGATGAAATCACTGTGAATTCTATCATCCAACGTGTAATCAACCTATCATTCATCTTGTTATTCACTGGAGTGAAGTGGTAGAAATCAGATTTGCTTGTCTTCAACAAGTAGGGACTCCTTGTGATTGTATGGCTTAGTGGTGACAAGATTTTCTTGCCCTTTGTGATCAAGCACCCTTGTCGGAGTGTGATATGGTAATGATTAGACCTGCTTGTCCTCTTTGAGTAAGGATTCCTTGCTGAAGTATGATGTGGCGGCAATTAGATCCAAGAACACAAGGTTCATTAGAGAAAAAACCCCAACTGCTAGGAAAGCTTGGGGGAAATTCTCAAGGGCAGCAAGCCCAAAATGGGCATGAACCGGGAATGTGAATGATCAATGATGAGCCAAGAATGGAGATGAGCTCAAAATTGGCATGAATCTGGGGTGGGAACGATGAGTTTAGAATGGGCATGAGCTTGAAATGGGCATGAACTTGGAATGGCATTGATGAGCCCAAAATGAGAATGATGAAATCGAAATTGGCATGACCCTGAAATGGGCATGAACCTGTAACTGGAATGATGGACCGAAATGGACACGAACTCGAAATGAGAAGAATGACATAGACCTGGAAATATATATACTTCCTTTATGCAAGAAGAAAAAAAATTTTCTAAGCCAAGAAAAACCAAGCAATCCTAAGACATAAAACTTGACAAAGGGGCATTCATAAGTGGGAGAATAACCATCGTCATACTAATCAGTGAGGGATCCCAAAGGGAAACCCTAGGCTCTTAAATACAACCCATAATGGAGGAGTAACCTCCCATAAGCCATAATGGAGTAGTAACCTCCCCACAAGCCATTATGGAGGAGGGACATCCCCATAACCAAGGTGTTAAATTTCAATTTCGACTAAAATTTTGAAGCTCCAAAAATACAGAAATTTCAATGGAAATTTTGATTTTGATTTGAAAAAAAAAAAATGATGGGAATTAGTAGTAAAACATGGAATTCTTTTATGAAAATTTAGAAATGGTTAATAGACATAATAATGTAAGTTTTAGAACTAATATATTACAAACTAAATACATCTATGTTGTGGATGAAGTGCAATAGTTGTAATATAATATGCGTGTAAAACATATTCCATTAATATAATTGAAATTCATAAATCAATTAAATATTATTTATTATTCAAATTAAGATAATTTAGACATGAATGGTTAAATAAAGTGTTGTAAGTCTAATTTTTTTCACATATATAATCTTTTGTTTCAAAAACAGAAATAAGATTAATTAAAAGAGAAATTTCACTTTGTGCAAAACTGTTAAAATCCCAATCCCAAGTATCATTGTAAATAATACACTAATTAGGAAAGTGGGTAAATGTAGAGGATTTGATTTTATTCAGTAAGGGGATTGTTTCCTTGTTTAGGATAGGTAATAGTATTATATATTGGGATGTACATATGAACAAACTTATGCTTGAATAAAAGATTCAAAGCTTCCGCTTACATGGTATCAGAGCTAGGGTTTATCAACCTTAGCTAACCATGGCCAACGGCACCGTCAACAGCAGAGGGTCGACCTCTTCGGCAAATATTGACAGTGACTCAGAGGCCATGTTTGTTGGGGGTTCGAATGGGCTAGATAACACAGCCTTTCCACTCTCATTAGAGAAATTAAACGGAAAAAATTTTCGTGAGTGGGCTCAATCCATAAAATTGGTGATTGAAAGAAAAGGGAGGCTAGGTTATCTTACCGGCGAACGGAGGAAATCAGACTCCACCGACGTCGTAGCCTTGCAAAAATGGAGGTCCGAGAACTCCATGGTCACTGCTTGGCTTGTCAACTCGATGCAACCGTCAATCAGAAAGGTCTACTTGTTCTTGCCAACGGTGAAGGACGTCTAGGACGCCGTTCATGAGACATACTCCGACGTCGAGAGTTACTCGCAAGTCTTTGAAATCAAGACCCGATTGTGACAGATGAAGCAAGGTGAGAGAGGAGTTACCGAGTATTTCATGGAGATGACCCATCTCTAGCAGGAGCTCAACCTGAGCATCGTCGAGGAGTGGGAGTGCTCCGGCAATAGTACGCGATACCGAAGGAGACTTGAAAACGAAAGGGTCTTCAAGTTTCTCGCCGGCCTGAACCTAGAACTTGACGACGTGAGGGGACGGATCCTTGGCTGGCGACCTCTTCCTTCCACCCGAGAGGTCTTCGCAGAGGTTAGGAGGGAGGAGAACAGGAGGCGTGTGATGCTGCCCCAGAATGATCGTGTTGGGCTGGATCATCTACCCGCACTCGTATCTGCCCAAAAATTAGATAGGCACACTAATGGGCCTGATGTTTCGGCCCTTGTATCAAAAGGCCTAGGGGGATCTAGTCAACGACCACAAAAAGGTAAATTATGGTGTGAACATTGCCGAAAAACAAGTCATTTAAAAGATACCTGCTGGGAGATTCATGAAAAACCGGTAGATTGGAAGCCGAGACAACACCAAAAAAATCGTGGGTACCAGGCTAGCTCCGAGGAGTCAACTGAAAAATTACACGGAGAAAAAATCAATACTTCTTCAAGTAGTGCATTCAGTCCTAAACAGTTAGATCAGCTGTATAAAATGCTTTCATCTATTCAAACATTGGGTTAGTCTTCCTCTGGTTCCCTGGCTCACCGAGGTAATTATTTGGCAGCTTTAAATACTACATCCTGTTACAAATCTCCATGGATAATTGACTTGGGTGCATCTGATCATATGACTAGTTCTTATCAATGGTTTTCATCCTACTCACCATATGTTGGGAATTTAAGAGTAAAAATTGCAGATTGCTCTCTCTCACCAGTTGCTGGAAAAGGAAGTATTCGCATATCAGACTCCATAACTTTACAATCTGTCTTACATGTTCCCAAGTTATCTTGCAACTTGTTATCCATCAGTCAGTTAACAAAAGACTCAAATTGTTCTGCGAAATTTGTTTCCTCTCATTGTGTTTTTCAAGACCTATCATCGGGGAAGACGATTGGTACTGCTAAGGCGTATGAGGGACTCTACTACTTTGAGGAGGCAAGCTTGAGTGAACTATGTAATACTGCAACTTGTGATTCTGCATCTATTTCTAGAGATAGTGAACTTTTGTTATGACATTCTATGGCATTCAAGGATGGGTCATCCCAATTTCCAATATTTAAAACGTTTGTTTCCTTCTATTTGTTCAAATAAATTGTCTTTTGAGTTTCAATGTGAAGTGTATGAGCTTGCAAAACACCGTCGTACTTCTTTCCCATCATCCATATACAAACCGTCTCACCCATTTACTATGTTTCACAGTGATTTGTGGGGCCCCTCACGTTCCCTCAATTGCACCAATACAAAATGGTTTGTTACCTTTATTGATGATCATACTCGTCTTTGTTGGGCCTACTTACTGAAAGAAAAAACTGAAGTCCGCTTCATTTTCATTAGTTTTCATTCCATGATACATACACAGTTCCAGACTCATATTCAAAATTTAAGTATTGATAATGGTACGGAATATTTTAATACTATTCTGGGGTGTGGATACCCCTCAACAAAATAGGGTTGTTGAAAGAAAAAATAGACATATACTTGAAGTAGCCCGGGCATTAATGTTCACTACCAATATGAAGCATTATTTTTGGGGCGATGCCATCTTAATAGCCACACATCTCATTAATCGAATGCTGAGTCGAGTATTTTCCTTTGTCACCTCTCTTCAGAAATTCCAGGAATATTTTCCTACCTCTCGACTCACCTTCAGTTTCCCGTTGAAAATCTTTGGTTGTATTGCTTTTGTTCATGTTCAAGCACACCACCGAGATAAATTGGATCCTTGTGCCATTAAATGTGTCTTCCTTGGTTATTCTCCTATCCGCAAAGGCTACAAATGCTATGATCCGGTCTCCAGAAGACTGTTTGTTAGTCTTGATGTTACGTTCTTTGAAACCACTCCTTATTTCCCAAAGCCCTCTCTTCAGGGGGAGAAATGGAGTGAAGATCGGTTCTTTGACCTCTTTACTACTAAGTCTGCACCAGTACCACCTATTGAACCTCCTGTTGCTTCATTCCCTGACCCATCTATCGAGTTTTCCATTGCATTACTTCCCGACTTGCCAAACACAACAGAATACTTAACCTCAGGGGGAGATACAGGAGAGCAAAACAATGCAGACATACTTGTTTACTCAAGAAAGCCAACAACAAAGAATAGGGAGAATCTCATACTTGAGGCACCAAGAGCGTTGGAACCGGTGATGGCTCCGAATAACCATGAGCCCACGCCTAATCCCGATCTGGTAATTGAGCTTTCTTCTGATAATCGTGTACCTGATGATATCAATTTACTTATTGCAATCAGAAAACAAATCAGGTCATGTACTCAATACCCTTGGTCTAAATACATGTCTTATAAAAGCTTGTCTACAGGGTATCGTGCGTTTGTCTCTAACCTTGACAGGATGAAAATGCCAAAGAACATTCAGGAAGCTCTAGTAATACCTAAATGGAGAGAGGCAGTCATGGAAGAAATGCGAGCCCTAGAAAAAAATGCAACTTGGGAGTTGACAAATCTACCGAACGAGAAGAAGCCAGTGGCTTGTAAATGGGTTTTCGCAATGAAATATAAATTTGATGGAACAGTTGAAAGATATAAAGCCAGACTTGTTGCAAAATGTTTTACACAGACTTACGACATTAACTATACAAAGACATTTGCACCAGTGGCAAACTTAAATACAGTTCGAGTTCTCTTGTCCTTGGCAGCCAATTTAGATTGGCCACTACAACAACTTGATATTAAAAATGCTTTCTTAAATGGAGAGTTAGAAGAAGAAGTATACATGACTATATCACCAGGATTCAATGGGAAAGGTGAAGAAAACCGGGTGTGTAAACTCAAGAAGTCCTTGTATGGACTCAAACAATCTCCTAGAGCATGGTTCGACAGATTCGCAAAAGTGATAAAGAATCAAGGTTATCGACAAGGGCAATCAGATCATACACTGTTCTTCCAACAGTCTGAAAGAGGTAAGAGAACAATACTAATAGTGTATGTTGATGATATAATTCTTACTGGTGATGATACTATAGAAATGGAGAGATTGAAGAAAGTTCTGGCTGCTGAATTTGAAGTTAAAGACTTGGGACAAATGTGGTATTTTTTGGGCATGGAAGTGGCGAGAATGAAAAAGGGAATTAGTGTTTCTCAGCGAAAGCATATTACTGATCTCCTAATTGAAACTGGCATGCAAACCCAGCGAAACCCCGATGGAAGCGGTAAAGAGAGCCGAAGACTGTGGAATACCAGTGGAAAAGGAGAGGTATCAGAGATTGGCTGGTAAGCTAATCTACCTATCACATACTAGACCAGATATTGCATTTGCAGTCAGTGTAGTAAGTCAACACATGCATTCACCAAAAGAAGCCCACTTAGATGCTGTGTACAAGATGCTTAGATATCTCAAGGGATCCCTGGGAAGATGACTTTTCTTTAAGAAATGTGAAAGCAAGAAAGTAGAGATCTTTATGGATGCAGATTGGGCAGGATCAGTGGAAGATAGAAGGTCCACCACAGGTTATTGTACATTCGTCTGGAGAAATCTGGTAACTTGGATAAGCAAAAAACAGAACGTGGTGGCTCGTAGTAGTGATGAAGCTGAATTTAGGGCAATCGCTCAAGGGATATGTGAAGGACTGTGGTTATGAAAACTCTTGGAGGAATTACAGGTTCCGGTGAACTTTCCTATCAAACTCTATAGTGACAATAAGGTAGCTATCAGCATCTCTCTCAATCCAGTTCAACACGACAGGACTAAACATGTGGAAGTGGACAGACACTTCATCAAAGAGAAAATTGAAGAAGGGATTATTTGTATGACATATGTACCTACCAAGGAACAAACTACAGATATTTTCACCAAAGGGTTGGGACGACAGAACTTTGATGATCTCATTAGCAAGTTGGAAATGATTAATACTTATGATCTAACTTGAGGGGGAGTGTTAAAATCCCAATCCCAATCCCAATCCCAAGTATCATTGTAAATAATACACAAATTGGGTAAATATAGGGGATTTGATTTTATTCAGTAAGGGGATTGTTTCCTTGTTTAGGATAGGTAATAGTATTATATATTGGGATGTACATATGAACAAACTTATGCTTGAATAAAAGATTCAAAGCTTTCGCTTACAAAAACTCACATTTGAATTCCAAGGATATTTCATTCTATAGTTAAAATTTTGATAAGTTTCGCTAAAATTTTGAGATTTTGTTGAATTTTGAATGATTTGTTGAAATTTCAACAGAAATTATGCAAGATGAAATTCAATAGCCATTTCGATTTTGAGGGTGATGGAAAGCAAACATTCTGACAGAAATTTCAACAGTTTAGTGAAAATTTAAGATCATGCCCATAAGCCATTATGGAGGTGTAACCCTTCATAATGTCAAGGATAACTCCCTTGGTGACTTGGGCATTACACTTCCTTAGAATAAGCCTATATAAGGGCAGCTAGGGGGAGGGGAAAGGTTCCTTAGAATAAGCCTATATAAGGGCAGCTAGGGGGAGGGGAAAGGTAAGTAATCTATACCAAAGCAACAAATGGTCATTCCCTATTTCCTCATTTTCCATAACAGACTTGAGCACTGGAGAAAGACCTAGATGCCACTGGGTCTCCTAACTATGGTTGCAAGGGTAGCAGGTGAATGCCATTCGACCATTGGTGCAAGGATCAGAGTATGACTTGTGCTGATTTTCACATCAACCCAGTTCTATTTGTTTTACTTTTGTGATACTTAAACTGTTGGGGTTATCCCACATCGGTTGTAGAAGGGGCTGGTGGTTAGTTATTAAGTGTGAGGAAAAACCTCACCCCATGAGCTAGCTTTTGGGATTGAGAAGGCCCAAGACCATCTATCACTGGTATCAGAGCCATGGATCAACATTCTCCTCGGGATGCCGGGTACATGGTGCCGCCGATTTGGTGCCCGATGTGTGAGGGGAAGATTGTTGGGGTTATCCTACATCAATTGTAGAAGGGGTTGGTGGTTAGTTATTAAGTGTGAGGGAAAGTCTCACCCCATGAGTGAGCTTTTGGGGTTGAAAAGGCCCAAGACCACCTATCATAAACCGCATTGTTTTTAATTTTTTTTTGCCTGTGTGTTTGTGATGTTGCAGCGTTGCCTACTTCCATTGGAAATGCTGTAAATTTTTTGCAAAATATTGAATTGTGGAAAATTTTGAATGACTTGAGAAATCAAAATTAAGGTCTAATTTTATACTTTGGGCCACTGTGGCAGATACAGCTATTCGTTTTGACTATTGCAGTATAATTCATACTGATGTTTATGATGATGCTTTTCAGATATTAGGAATACTCCAACTTGTGCAAGTACTCAGCAGATTATGAAATTGAGTGGAACAATTAGTGATGTTGAGGCAGTGGACAAGGATTCATCGTCTGCCAAAGGCTTCGTCAAAAATCCTCAAGATAGAATGGGGATTTCTCAAAACAAAGTGAATGCAATTAGAGAATTGGAACAAGCACTTGAAGAAGAGAAAGTGTTTTGTGCAGCTCTTAGCATTGAACTGGAAAAAGAGAGAGCTGCTGCTGCCACTGCTGCAGAGGAAGCTATGGCCATGATACTTCGCTTGCAAAAGGAGAAGGCATCAATAGAAATGGAAGCTCGCCAGTATCAAAGGATAATAGATGAAAAATCTGCTTATGATGAAGAGGAGATGAATATTCTCAAAGAGCTCCTTTTTATAAGGGACAGGGAAAAACATATCTTGGAGAGACAAGTTGATGCTTATAGGCAGATGACATTTCTAGGGAATGAGCAGGTGGGAGATGACATGCATGATATGGAAATTAATTGGGGACAGATGCTTGCATCTTCCCATTATTTGAATGAGGAACCTCTACTGTTGCAGCAACAGATTGATGAATCCATAAGTGACAAGGAAATGGGAGAAAATATTCTCTGTTCTTCAAATAATGAAGCTCTACATGTTCAGAAACAAAGTCCTAGCTGGAATTTACATGGTGATATTGTGAAGCAAATAAATCTGGAGAAAAAAGTTGGAGAAGGTGGGGACCAGATAGGCAGCAATTTGCATGGTTGCAAGGTTGATACAGCGTTAAATGTCCACGAAAATAAACCTATCCTTGCAGATGAAGGAAGTGCAAAAGAAAGTGGATCATCTGTATGTGCTGCTTTGGGTGGATCTAGAAATTGTGCTCCCTCAACTGGAGTTTCTTGTGCCAGCTGTGGTAGAATTCTAAGTGATTTTCCTGGCATGGGCATGCCAGAAACTGAGCATGGAATTCACAGAAATAATTCAAATGTGAGTAGTGGGTCATTGGTGATAGTTAATTCACCAGGCCAAACCCTTTCTGTTGATCCAGGGTGGACTTGTACACCTGCAGTTAGTGATGAAAGGATGAAAATTGAAGCTGAAATTGAATCTTTCAGAGGAAGGCTGCATGAAGTTCATGAAGGCAGGGATAAGTATAGCTTTTCCTCAGAGCACTTGCAAGTGGAAAAAATGTTGAAACTTTTGGTGGAGATAACAGATGAGCTGAAAGTGATTCGACAGCTAACAGGACCAAGAAAGGCTGTGCAGCCAGCTTCTCTACCTCGACCACCTTCTAAGGTGCATCCTAGAGTTCCCATTTTATAACTATTTACTTTTTTTTTTTTGTGAGTTAGCTCATGCTTTCTGCTTTCGTAACATAATCGTGTTGACAGCCACATGCTTCTATTAATAAGATCCTGTTCTGTAGATTTCCCTTCTCAGCTCTTGAAATATTTGATCTGGTTTTATGTAACAAGGACTCAAAATATGAGTGTTGGTGTTTGGCACCATTATAAGTATGTAGACAAACATAGGCAAGTCTTTTTCTTCTTTTCCTTGTCTTCCAGTTGATGAAAGCTGTTATATAGCACCATTAGGCAAGTACTCTCAATAGTATAGTGGTAGTTTTATTCAGCCTTTAGAATTTATGAGTTATGAGTTATTTAAACATTAGAGTATAAAGATTCTATATTATATGCTTTAGCGCTGGTGTCCACCATCCCAGATGCTCTTCCCATTGATCCACAGATCCACAAACATTACCCTTTCGCCTGGCTAAATTTTGGTTCTTTTGCCTGCCTCTCCAACGCATTGAGTAACTGCAATGCACCCATCCTCGAGGTTTCCTCCTCATCCTCATCATCTCTTTGTGCCCATTCCGCAATGCAAGCTTGCAAGGCATTGAGTCCTGACTTGTGAGGGCAATCCATAAAACTACCAATGAAATGGAATATTATCTCTTCTAAATTCTTATTAGTGTCTTAAAGATATAATCTGTGGCTGAACAATTTCTAGCTCTTTATATTACACATTTAAGAACTTTTTTTCACTTGCCATTTCCAGATTTCATCATGTGAATTGGAATGGTTTTCAGAATATTTTTGCTGATGCATGCTGCAGCCTTATGTCTTAATGTGCTGAAACATTTAATATTTCATCATATCCGCAGAAAAATAAAATCAGCTTTAAGTAACATAAATATGCAGGAAAATTAATACACACACACACACAAATATTATAATATCCCTTGATTCCCTTGACTTCATCCAAGGACCTGAAGTTAATACTTTTGGCCACCTGGATTTTTGTCATGTTACAACTGTTTTTGTTTTTTAAATATTTGACCCCTTTTTCTAGGGTTAGATCTTCTGTTGAAGCTTCATCTTCAGATCTTTTCCCAAGATTTTCTTTTTAGTTTCTCTTTGTCTTGACGCTATTTTACTTTTTATGAGGTGGTCTATCTCATTTATGCCATTGCTGATATAACATAGTTTCAATTCTCAATTCCTTTCATTTCTGTTGCCTGTTTACAATTAAATGTTGCTTACTTTGTCTCTTGGTTTACATGCTTTCTTGTGAATTTTTTTTTTTTTTAATAGTAGAAGAAGAAATTCATTAAGAAAGAACTACAAAGAAGAAGATAAACCATCACAAGACAAAGGGAAATTGAAAACTAATCTAGTTATTGTGAAAAATAAAAGCAAAAGCCAAGGTAAAAAGGCGGCCAACCAATCACGCTGAATTTGAGAGAAGGCCATACTAGCAACACTTGGTAGGCAGGCAAAGAGGCCACAAAAGACCCACAAAGGGGCCACAAAAACTATCTGCCTGAAATTAGATCTATTGATGATGCTCTTGATCTGCATCTAATGGCTAGTAGATAATTATGCAATATTTTTCTTACAAAAATTTGCAAAACCTGATGTCACACTCATCTGATGGCTAGTAAATACTTCTGTGATTCATGTGACTTGTGTGGTTGCCCTTCATCAAATAAGAGGGATTGTGATATCATGACAGGGACCTCTAATAAACTTAAATTCCACATTGCCTAGTGCAGATTGAAACGCCCTTATCTTACATCAAATAGGCAGTAAATGATTGTGATTCTCAATTTCTGTGAAAATAACTAGCAACATGGGATTAAGAATTTTAGACTCGAGCCGGGTGAGGGCATTACATACTCCATGAATGGTAGGACGCATACCAGTAAAACCAACACTTACCTGGAACATGTTTTTGCTGAGGAGACAAATGGAAAATCCTAGAGAGCTTGAGAATGCAGCCACAGCACACTGTAATTGAAAGAGACCTCAGCCACAGGAAAAGCGTTGGGTTCAACCTCCATAATTTATGGTTTATTTCGAAAATTATGAAAAAAAAAATTAGAAACGAAAACTAGAAACAGAAATTTAAAAGAAAAAATCAGCAATTAATTTGGTTAATATTTCTAAAACTAAAGCAAAGTTAAAATTTGATTGAACAAATGCTCATCTTTGTCCCTCAATCAAATAACAATTAAAAAATATGATTAAAATAACAAAATTACAAAAGAATACAAGTTAAAAATATTATAATCAATATAAATTATTACAATTGTTTTACTTAATCATTATATTTAAGAATAAAATTATTAAAATAATAAAAGTACAAAAGAATACAACTTTAAAATATTATAAATAAAAATAAAATTATTATAATTATTTTACCTAACTATTCTATTTAAGAATTCACTTTGCATGAACAATCTTATTGTACATGACAAATGAGAAATTGTAAAAAAATAAAAAAATAAAAAAATCTAAATTAATTTATTATTTTTAAAAAAAATTTAGAAAATTTACGAATATTTTTATTCTATTATATTTTGAATTCATATGTTTATTTATTTTTATTTTAATTAAAAATTATGTATAAAATGAATGTTTAATCCACAAAATTTAATTCTAGATAACTGACAATGTAAACAAACACATTGTCATAATTTGTTTATTTACTTTACTGTATAGAAATTAAAAAAACAAAAATACTATAAAATAGATCTTTAAATTTTTTGTGATAAACTTAAGGAGGCTATCATGTTGGTGGATGAGAAATGATGGATACTAGAATGGCAAAGGAATTAAGGTCAAATTCTATGAGAGAAACCGCTTATTTCCCAAAATCACCATGGACGAAGAATTCATGGAGGCTTTAAGCCTTCTGTGGAAGAAAGCTCTTATTGTTAAGCTTTTATGTTTACTTGTTGGATACCAGTTATTAACTCATTACTTAGAAGGATTATGGAACCATGGAGGCCAAATGGGGAAATAGAGATGTTGAATCTAGGAAATGATTTTAGTTTTCTTGTTAAATTCACTCTTGAGGATAGGCGAAATGTGTCAACAAGGAGATCCATGGCCAAAGTCATTACCGAACCATACCTCAATGCAATTTAGACTTAGTGGCATGGTTTTAAACAATTGTTGTGGGTAATGTCGTGTAATGGTCATAGGTGTTGTGGGATGCAGGAGAAGCGACTGTACCTAGCAAAAAGCGGATTGTACAACGAGCATGAACTCTTCTAAAAAATGATTTTGAATGAATTTTTTGGCTACTTTTATTCAACCTACAAACACTCTTTAATCATCAATATGATTTTTATATTAATTGTAGTGGGCTATTTGCAAAAAAAAAAAAAAATTCATATATATATATATATATATTGCAGTTTTTGATACTCTAATTACTTAAAAATTTAGAAATATAATAGAAATTGAAAACCATTAGAGACATAAGTTGACTCTATATACACACACAGACATGAAATTCATTACAATATAGTAGTCACCACCATATAGAATGACATAGAAGCTCTTCATGGTCTCCATCTCTATTGTCAAATAGGTTTGGGACCAAGAGTAATCTTCTTACTTTTGTGGAAATACACAACTAAATAAACCTAAGTTCACATCATTTCACCATTGCTCCTGAAAATCCATAGGTGGCAAAAATCCAATCAATAAGGGAAGTGCAAACTCTCCTCCTTAGTCATACCTTCCATCATATGATTCATATCCATACCTATTGGTTGGGGCTAAGACTAGGACTGGGGCTAATCTTCTCCTTAACCATATCTGGGATATCTGTAACTACTGGTTGAGAGAGCTGGGTAGTGACTGGAAGTGTTCACTAGACCAATTGGAACAATGATATGCAAGGTGTGGATTATACTAACTCTGAGGCGGTGGAGGTGCATAATAATTGCTGCATGAGATCCATGTGACTCTGGGAATCATGTAATCCAAAATCTCCAAAAATATGAACAACACCAGACAAATCTGTAGAAGGAAGCGTCATGATATCAATGGTGGGGTTTCTTGTAGCTATGCCCCTACCCAGTACTAGTAGCACTCCTCCTCCTAGGTTGTGAAGATTGGTACTGTGGAGGACCCTCATAATTTGTAGGCACATCTTGTAATCTATATTCTAACATGACTAGCATGATATGTGTTCTACAAATGATGTCCCTATGTCATTCCTATAGCCTTTTGTTTGACTTTGCCTGATGTTGACACCCAACTTTTTTTAGGGTCAATTTGATTAAACTCTTAACAATTTTTTCATTAATTGGAAACTAGAAAATAACTAATTGATGGCTCTCTATCATTCTCTAGACCCTTGCTAGCACAATTCAAGCTTGAGCTTAGGTAGAGCTTCGATTTGATATTTGTAAGGTTGAAAACCCTTATTGTTTTATTATTTAAAATAATATATTATTATCCTTAATTGAGTTAGGGATTTCACATTAGGAATGAGGGAAGCTTGCGCCCAAGCACCCTTGTAGGACAAGGAAGATTTACTCCTTGAGCTATGAGGATACTTTTGGAAAGGAAGGGATTAGGGAAGCACCATAGCTTTCAAAAGTTTATAAAAATGAAGCTAGGGCTCCCAAGGAGGACACACATTACATTCAAGAGAAAAAGATAGCACACACAAGTTGACTTTGGAAAGACGTACTTCATGTTAAGAGAGGGAGGGAGGGAGAGAGGCATATGGGAGCAAGTTGAAGCATACTTTTTTCAAAGTTAGAAAGCTAGAGAGCTAGATCTTCTTGGTTTTTTGTGAGTGTTCTTGCTTGGCCCTTGGAAGAAATCTTGCAAGGTACTTTTTTTTTTCTCTCTTAAAATTCTTTGGTGTTTATCTATGTTGACATGATTATAGGATGTAAACTTGGGTTTTATTGGGTTCTTGGATGTTTCGTGTCAATCTTAGTCTAATAAATCTGTAATGATTTTTTTTTGTGTTGCATGCATAGACCATTGATTACAACATTTGAATCCCAAATTATTCTCTCATCCTACTCTCTTGTATGCTCTGTTTCACTGCTTTTCTTTGCTTTTTAAGTGATTCTTTTTGGGTTTTATTTGGTAATTAATTCAAGTTGCTCAAAGGGGAGAAGAACCAAACTAGGTTGGAGAGTGGGGATGTGCAGGATTTGGCTTGAGGCTATATGGGAGAAAGGAGGTTTGATGGGGAAGTCTTGTGGCCATCTATGATAAAACTGAAATAGAAATGGAAGAAAGATCGAAGAAGTAAGAAAATTTTGCTGTGTTTTTATTTCAATTTGTACCGGCCCTATTTATACAAAAATGTTCAAACAATCTGTACACTAAGATTGACTTTTCTGTACGCCAAGATTGACTTCTCCCTACGTGATTTCGGCTGTGATTTGAACGCCTGATTTGCGGCATTTTTCAATGCTTGATTTATGCCGTGAAGTGCGGCATTCTTCAACACTCCCCCTCAAGTTGGCGTGAATATTTATGACGCCCAACTTGCTAAGTAAATAATTAAACTGTGTGAATCCAAGAGTTTTGGTAAAAAGGTCAGCAGGTTACTGACTTGTATGCATGTAAGCCGTTTGGATGATCCCACTTTGGAGTTTCTCTTGAACCACATGACAGTCTATATCGATATGCTTGGTTCGTTCATGGAACACTAGATTTGAAGCTATGTGAATAGCAGCTTTGTTATCACAGTACAAATTGATTGGTTGAGAATGCATTACATCAAGATCTAAGAGTAGAGACTTTAACCAAGTGACCTCACAACATGTGGAGGCCATAGACCTATATCCTGCTTCGGCTGAGGAGCGTGAAACCGTTGTTTGTTTCTTGGTCTTCCAAGAAATGGGTGATTTTCCAAGTAGGATTGAATACCCGGTGATCGATCGTCTGGTATTCCTACACCGTGCCCAATCTGCATCACAATATGCATGGAGCTGAATTTCACTAGAAGCTGATAAGAAAATTCCTTGACCTGGGGTTTTCTTAAGGTACCGTAAGACTTTGTGTGCTCCATCCAAGTGTGGTATTCGTGTCTTGTCCATAAACTGACTTAGCACATGCACCGAATAGGCTAAGTCGGGTCTTGTGATGGTTAGATAAATTAATCTTCCAACAAGTCGCCTGTATGACGAAGGATCCGAGATAAGTTCGCCATCACTCTCGTTAAATGCAAGATTTTGATCTATGGGAAAGTTTCCAGATTTAGCTCCAAGGAAGCCTGTATCTTCTAATATCTCGAGTGCATACTTTCTTTGGAATAAAAATATTCCTTTGGCTGAACGAGTAACTTCGATTCCCAGAAAGTATTTAAGAATTCCAAGATCTTTGAGTTTGAAATGATCGCTTAGATATTTCTCGATCTCATTGTTTCAAGCTATTTCCTGCAACAATAATGTCATCCACATAGACTAGAATGATAGTGAAATTACCCTCATGGGATCGGATGAATAGTGAATAATCTGCCTTGGATTGTTTGTATCCTGCATTAATGAGAGTAGAAGAAAGTTTGGCATACCATTGCCTTGAAGCTTGTTTGAGACCATACAAAGACTTAACGAGTCTACAAACTCTAGTCTCCCCCTTTCGTCCAAATCCCGGAGGAAGCTGCATATAGACTTCTTCAGCAAGGTCGCCATAGAGAAAGGCATTATTGACATCAAGTTGATGGATGTGCCAATTGCGAGTGGAGGCAAGGGCCAAAATGGTACGGATGGTAGTCATTTTAGCAACCGGAGCAAATGTCTCATTGTAGTCAATGCCTTCTTGTTGACTGTAGCCCTTAGCAACTAGGCGAGCTTTATATCGGTCGATGGATCCATCAGAGTTGTATTTGATCTTATATACCCATTTGCAGCCAATGGGTTTCTTACCAGGAGGAAGATGAGTAAGTTGTCAGGTGTTGTTGAGTTCAAGAGCATCAATTTCAGCACGCATGGCAGTACGCCAGTTGGGATCTGTCATGGCCTGTAAAAATGATTGTGGTTCTTTGGCAAGAGAAAGAGCTGTGGTGAAAACACGGTGAGAAGGAGATAGACGAGAATAGGATAAAAAATCCGTCAGACAATAAGGGTTACCTGACGAACGAACCATTGCAGAATCAGATGATTGAGCGGGCCGAGATGGTAAGACCTGTTCCACATGAAAATCTTGCAAGTATGTCGGTGGCTGAGTAGGGCGATGAGATCGTCGGGGAGGTGGAGAAGAGGGTAAAATATGAGATGGGGATGGGGTAGAGTTTGGTGGTGAAGATGGTGATAAAGGTGGAATGTCAGTGATGTCAAGAGAAGAAATAGGACATGGTAAGACGGGTTCCAGGGGTTTGGGAGTAGATGAAGCAAAAGGGAAGGAATCTTCATGAAATAGGACATCTCGAGATACAAAGACATTGTGTGTTGCAAGGTTATAAAGTCGGTAGCCTTTTTGGCCATATGGATAACCAAGAAAAACACATCGAGTAGCTCTAGGGTCAAATTTTGATGGATTTTGTGAGTGAGTGGAGGCAAAGCATAGGCATCCGAAGACTCGCAAATGGTTGTATGTAGGTTTGACATTATATAATTTTTCATAATGAGACAAACCATCTAGAATAAGGGAAGGAGTTCGGTTAATGATATAAGTTGCAGTAAGAATGACATCCCCCCAAAAGTGTTTAGGCATATGTGCTTGAAAAATTAATGCACGGGCAACATTAAGGAGATGACGATGTTTGCGTTCAACTACTCCATTTTGTTGGGGAGTGTTGATGCAACTAGTTTGATGTATGATGCCTTTGGGTGCATAAAATGAAGGCATGTCAAACTCAGGCCGGTTAATTGGTTTTCGATAAGGTGGATATAGGATTGCAAAATAGGGCGCGTGTCAGATTTGTGGTGCATTAAGTAAACCCAGGTACAACGGGTATAGTCATCAACAATTGTGAGGAAATAGTGTGCACCACTAGTAGAAGCAACACGATGACTCCCCCAAATGTCAACATGCAACAAGTCAAAAGGTTTAAGAGAAGAAATGGAACTAGACGGAAAAGGTGCACGAGTTTGTTTTGCCAATGGACAAATTAAACATGGGTCTGAATTAGAATTACAAATTTTTGGAAATTTATTGGAAAGAAAAGACAAGTTTTTATTAGACAGATGGCCCAAACGACGATGCCAAAGTTGGGAGGTGGGTGTGGATGTAGCCACTTGGCAACTAGCATTCCTGGTGAATCGGTATAACTCATCTTGCTCAGTTCCCATCCCAATCATCCTCATCAAGCGTAGGTTCTGAATGAAACAAAAATCAGAAGAAAAAATAATGAGACAATGATGAATTTTGCACAATTTACAAACAGAAATTAAGTTGAAATGGAAAGTCGGGACACAAAGGACATTGTCTAAAACAAGATCAGAAGATAAGTGAACTGATCCAATATGAGTAACAGTGGCATGAGATCCATCTGGTAATTGAACGGTATGCCCATGTACGGGGATATACTGTGTGAAAGTGGCAGGTGAGTAGGCCATATGGTCAGTTGCGCCACTATCAAGAATCCATAGTAAATCATTATGAGATTTATCTGATAATGGTGACTCAACACTACCCACTTGGTGTGTCATGGGTTGAGTGGGAGCAGAGTTGTTAAGGATGGCGAGAAGCTGCTGACACTGTTCAGGAGAAAAAGGAGAGTTGCTAGTAGATGGACGTGAAGAAGCTTGATGAGCACTATGCTTGGGACCTTGATTAGGTTTTGAATTGCGATGCCCTGGAGGGAAGCCATGGATACGATAGCATCGATGTATAGTATGACCTTCTTTGCCACAGTGCGTACATTTGAAAGACTTCGTGGGTGGACCAGGTCGTCCTTCCTTTCGTGTCTGATGGTTGGTGGTAGCCAAAGCAATACCACCAATGGATGGTGGAGACAAGATGCTGCGATGACGTTCTTCTTGAAGTACAAGAGTATAAGTACGGTTGAGAGTAGGAAGTGGATCAATTAGAAGTATCTGCCCACGAACTGCAGTGTAGCAATCGTTGAGCCCCATTGAGAACTCTAAGACATGGTCTAGTTCTTGCTGTTTGAGGGTCTCCTTGCCTGCGCTACAAGTGCAAGTAGATGTTCCTTGAATTGCGCATAATTCATCCCACAAACTCTTCAATTTAGAAAAGTATGCACCAATGGATAAGGATCCTTGAACAAGATTAGCAATATCTTGTTTAAGCTTGTATAGGCGAGGGCCATTGACTTGGGAGTAGCGATCCTTGAGATCGTCCCATATGGCATGTGCAGTTTTATAATAGATCACACTGCTAGAGATTTCTTTTGAAATAGAATTGAGAAGTCAAGAGATTACCATAACATTGCATCGTCTCCATTGCGAGTATTCTGAGGAATCAAAAGGTGGTGGAGATAGTGTGCCATCGATGAAGCCAATTTTATTCTTCGCTTGAAGTGCAAGAATCATTGCACGGCTCCATGTAGAATAATTATCTTCCGTAAGCGGTGAAGAAATTAAAATCAATCCAGGATGATCTGATTGTTGGAGATACAAGTGATGATTTGGATCATCATATTTTTCCATTTTGGTTGCCTCTTGAGCCATAAAGGTTAACCCTCTTTTTTTTTGTAAATACTAACTTTTATAATAAAACAATCACTCAGTACTATGTATCCAGCAAATGCCTATTTGCTGTACATCACTCTTCAGCCATATAATATTCAGAACTCATATAATAGTCTTACAATAATAATTCCTATTATCAAAAAAAGGCATGCTCCCTTAGGACCCTCACCAACTTTATGCAGTGAGCAGCAGATGTGCTGTAGCTGAGACTACGGAGAATGGAAGAGACGTCGGAGAAGGAGAAGGAGAAGGAGAAGGATAAGGAATCGGAACAATAAATACCAAAGAGATCGGCGGCGAAGCACAATTGCGACAGCGACGGTTCCGATTTGGTAACCGATGATCGTCTCTGTGTTGGTGCCGCTGTAGTGATCGGCAGCGGCTGTGATAGTAAACTGATTCCAAAATACCTTTACCGATGAGGTAATGAACAGAAATATATATATATATATATATATATATATATATATATATATAGAATCAAATAATTGGAACAAAGGTTGTAGAACTTTACTCTGATACCATGATAAAACTGAAATAGAAATGGAAGAAAAGATCGAAGAAGCAAGAAAATTTTGCTGTGTTTTTATTTCAATTTGTACAGGCTCTATTTATACAAAAATGTTCAAACAATCTGTACACCAAGATTGACTTTTCTGTATGCCAAGATTGACTTCTCCTTACGTGATTTCGGCTGTGATTTGAACGCCTGATTTGCGGCATTTTTCAATGCTTGATTTATGCCGTGAAGTGCCGCATTCTTCAACAATCTACGACGGGGTTGGTAGCCAAAATGGCGTGTGGTAGCAGGCCAGGTATGCCTACATATGGAGAAGGTGTGAACGTTAGCGACACGGCTTGAGAGGTATTGGTTGTAGTGGATGTAGATGATGCCATTAAAGGCAACGGGTGAGGTCGTCAGTGGACATGCAGGCTTGATAGGATGGTGGTGCAGTGCTACGGCAACCTAGGGTTTCTAGCTCAGTGATGAAGATTGGTGGAGGAAGGGTGGCGCTCGCGTGCGCTACATGTGGCCATTTAATTGATGTTGAATCAGTCCGCACCCCAGTACGCGTTGGGGCAGCTAGTTCTCAAATTTTCTTTTCTTTTTAATAGTTTTGTATTATTTTCTTTTAATGTTTGTTTAAAATTGTTAGAAATACGTAAAAAAACAAATCTCAAAAAAAAAAAAAAAAAAAAAAAAACCAGAAAGACCTAAAAAAATCCTGACTTTATTATGAGGGTTTGTAAATTTTTTATGTTATTATTATTATTATTATTATTATTATTATTATTATTATTGTATTTCTCTAAAATAATAAAAAATGATAAAAAAAAAACAATTTTTTTTTTACTATTCCCTATTACATAAATTTGCATTTAATTAATACTACAGAACTTTTATTTTATTTTATTTATTATCTTCAATTTTTGCTATAAAAATGATTAAAATCCATAAATATGCAGAAAAAAATAGTAGGAAAAATTCTAAGGAAATTATAGAGTAATTGTTAAGGTTCTAGGGTTTATTTGGGCTTCTTTTAATATGTTTTCTAAAATTTGGATCTCTTATCCACCAAAATTGGTAAAAAAAATGAAAAAGTGAATATTTCCTTTTTGCAAAAATGGAAGGTTGATCTTTTGGCATCTTTAGACTTAGGAGAGAGACTTCATTGTGGTGCCTTAGAGACTTTCTTTTAGCAAATTGCGTGAGATTCCCATATCTTTGGACTTAAAATATGGTGGTTTCCCTCTCTTGGTATGCTTATCTTTGTTATTAGGTTGCTTTTCCATGTTTATTGGATATGGTATGACTTATATTTTTTATAATCATGCATCTCCAGGGGAATGTGCTTGTGTATGTGTGTGTTGGATATAAACCCTAAAATATTAAAATCAATTCGACGATGGACCTCAAGGTTATGTCTTGTGCATGCCTTTGAGGATCTTGAGGAGTGTGTTTTTTGTCTTGTGTGGGGCCACCAAAAATTTAATGGATGGGTAAAATTTCACTAAAACTCATATGTCAAAATTAATCTAACGATGGATTCAAGAGGTTTGTCTTGTGCATGCTTTTGTGAATCTTGAGGTGAGGATAGTAGCTGGCTTGTGTGGGGATATCCAATATCATAAAGGTTGGTAAATATTAAAAAGGAAAGAGTCCAAGTCATGATGGGTTTCATTCAAAGGAAGTGTTAGGCTAATCAAGTACCATTCATAGGATAGGTGTATAGGGCTCGTTGGTACCTTCCCTTGCATGATCGTACTCTCGAACTTGTCTCTGGTATGCAGAGCTTGACTATCAATTCCTTGGACCCTAGGTGTAGTTAGTTGACCAATCCATTGATAGTAATTAATTAGATGTTCTAACCTTACCTAGGATAAAGTAGGTTAGGGACAATACTACTAGTATATGTTTTGACCCATATCTCAACCCCATTCAAAATTTTCATCTTGAGTACACCATTTGTTTTGGAGATTCACCCAGCAGGTGGTGGTCCTCCAGCACGTTGCAACTCCTACAAGCACAATTTGTACCTTCAACATTAGCACTAGCACTAACACCATAAGCACCACCACCACCTTCACCCGAGCACCACTATCACCACCACTAGCTTCATCATCATGACTTGGTGGGCTCATACCTTGATTATCATCACTTTGTTTACATTCAAGACTTGAACTTGAATCTTGCACATTTATTGGTGGTTGGTCACTTGTTTTTGTAGTACCGCCAACTTATTCATCTAATTATCCTAACCATTGGCATGGAGCAATGGGGTTTCTCTCCCTTCTAGCCCTAGATTCAAAAAAATTATCTTCTTCAAAGATGTAGTCCAAGTTAGTGGGGTTAAACTATCTTCTTTGTATTGTTTGCTTCTCCTCATCATTTCATTTTATTATGAGTGAAAACAAGTTTTTGTAACTTTATGCACCTTAGCCTATTTCTTGTTTTGTGTGAATGAGGTTAAATGTGCACTAATTAGATTCACAGTTTGAAGATCAAGAGCACACATGCCATAATAAATCCACCATTTGGTTGCACTGAATTGTTGAATAAAAACATATCTCAGTATAGCTAAGTTTTGAAAGTAAAATTTAAACATAGAATAAAAATAGGTTTGAAACATCCTTAAATTATCAAGATTAACTTTCAATAAGTTTGTAGATTTGAAGGAAAGTCATGATGATGCTCACAATGACTCTCTTTGCCATCTCCCTCCTCCAAGCTTGCCACCATGGCAGGCCCTCTCAACGACCTAAACCTTCAACTCCCTTTGATGCCCCCCTCTTCACCTCTTTCTCCTTTCACCCTCTCCTCCTTTTGCGATAAACCCTAAACCTCCTTCCCGTCTTTCTTTTTTAAACCTACAACTTCTTTCCACCTCCTCTCTTGCTGTAAACCTTAAACCCCCAACATGCTCACTGTTTAGACTTCAATCCCCGCATCTTTGACAATGGCCAACAGAAAAAGAACAATTATGTTCGAGTGAACGTCCTTCGACTTGGTCGTCGAAGGTGAGGACACCAACATCATCGAGCTTAAGGAATACTGCAGAGGCAAATGAACCTCCATTATTTTGGAGCTTGAGGAGTTTGTTTGGTTCCTTCTTATTTGGGAGGACTTTTGGGCGACGAGAAGAGACAATCTCAAGACATCTTAATGGTTTTGTTGGAGCAAAGGCAAGTCGCTAATGCCGCAACTAAACTTGAACAAGCATGGAAAATTTCTTACTTTCCTGTAAACCAATTGCGGAGGATGGAGAAAGTTGATCTTTCCAAACAGTCATGAATCAAAAGAGGTGACTGAAAATTTTTGTAGCAGCAGCTGAACTGGGTTGCCATGTTCTTCCACCTTCTAAATGGAAGCTCAAGGCCATTGCGCGTACAGGACCATCATCGCACTTGGAGAAGAAGATACCAGCCTCCCTGAAAGTCCTTTGCTATTGTTTAAGCCAACTCCTATCTGTTCTTGCCTCCTATGTGGTAAGATGAAAAGTTGATATTAAGTAATGACCAGACGCAAGGCTGGCAGGGGTTGGGGAAGATGAATGAAGCCACGCACTCGTTCATGAGTGTTGTTATTAAGAGCAGCAGAATGCTAAATTTGAATTTCTTGGGACAAAGACTTTCAAGCCTAAATCCTTCTCCTCCGCCGATATTCGGATGGGCCTTGAGGTGGACTTGAGCAACTTGAACTTGGAGGGTTTTCCTTCAGCCTCCCAGCCCATAAGAATTTCATGATAACACAACCCAACTCCTTTAGGTCCTTCAAACTCTGTGAACGTCCAACCAAGATAGTAGAGAAGGTGGTATGGTTTGGGGAGACTACCCCTCTCCCCCTTGCTATCAGCAACTCCTAAAGTAGAGGACAACCTACAAGAAGAATACCACATTCCACAAGCTGCTATCAATGACCTTGCTCTGGTTTTAGCCCCCAATTATCATTAATCACAGTGAAGCTATGCACTTTCAATCTCAACCTAGTGGTTGTGGAGCACAACTTAGAAATTATGAATGGGCAAAGATTGTTTGGAGAAATTTGGAAAAAAAAAAAAAAAGGGAGAATAGAGGATAAGTGTCATAGGCCGAATATTTCACACCTTTGTGAAAGGACCGTGCGGTGCTAGATAAAGTCTTCTTATTTAGCTAGTCAGCTTAGCCTTTACCAAAATTATCAACAAAACACTTTCACTATCATACAAGCAAATATAAGCGGAAGCAATAAGCCACTTATGAAAGCAATGACACTTAAGCAGTAAACATTGAAGCAACATGATTCATTATCAACACCTCTATTAACAATGTGTGTCTAGCGAAGGAGGCAAGTTGTAACGACCTCGACCCGCCACGTGGGTCCGGAATGCTACTTTAGTGACATTTGTGTATCTAATACCTTATTCATCATGTATAAAACACATATATGTAACGGAAATAAAATACAAAATCTTCAAATTACATACCAGAGTTCTAACTATCTTTATATACAAATATATCCATTTTCACATAATTACATCTTGTAAAACTAAACAAAAATAAAATCTCTATCTACACACTACATATGTAAAATTTACACTACTAGCTCGGCTCCTATAGCTTGCAAGACCCAATTTCTAAGATTTTCTGAAAAGACAGTTTGTAAAGTAGGGGTGAGACACATGTCAGTAAGGGAAAAACTAAGTTAATGTCAGTGTGTGGCAAGCATGCATTTAGTGTATAGAAAATAATCAGTTCAGTAAGTAAATAAATACATTTATGAAAACAATCTTATTTTACACACACACACACAATTAGCCAAGGATAGGGAAGATTACCTGCCCATACAAGTAGTTTTCCTATACTCTAATACCATTACTACTATTAGGGTACTCGTCTTTTTCAGCAAGCCCTCGAAATTATCTTATTATTTATTCGTATTCACATAAATTAACAGATATGCATATAAGACACTCATTGTGATAAACACGCCATTTACATCCCCCATAGCACGGGTTGTGCGACTCGAAAGCTGGACTAATGTCTTGGGGGATCCACTCAGACAGTAATCATTTATACTGTAGTGATCTAAAAATAAAAAATAAAAAAAATGAATTAAAATTAAAATTAAAATTAATTAAATAAAAATAATAAATTAAATGATAATTATTATTAATTAAATTATATAATATAATATATTAATATAATATAATATATTATTATAATACATATATATATATAAAGGATCCTAAAGTTGGAAGCTTGAGGATAAATTTAGTTTACAATAACAGAACAGAGAAAGCCCCCCCCCCCTTGAATTCTCCTGCGGCATCTCCGTCTCTTTCAATTTCTTGACGGATTTGCGGCGGATTAGGAAACAGAAGGTGTCGTTAGATTGCTAACTCTGCCACCGATATTTTTACTAGAGTAGATTTGTCGTGAAAGTGGCGTAGGCACCATTCTTAGGGTAAGGTAATTTTTCCCTAATTTCTCAATTTCTCTTTAAATCTGGTGCTAAATCGACGATCGGACACTATCATGTGATCCTAGTCGTGATTGTTATCATTTTGGCGTGAGTAAATTTTCAATTTGGGTTTTCTAGGCCCACTCTAAAGTGAGTGAGATTTGAGAAATTAAGTAAATTGGTTATATTTGAGGGTATAACTATTTATTTGAAATTTATGACCATAAAAAATATTAAAATAGTATTTTATTTATGATTAATTTAATGAAATTAGGGTTTTTGAGTCAGGATCCGGGTGAGCGTTGCGGGCATCTGTGTGGGATTCCTGTCAGTGCAGTTTAAGAATTTGTATATTAAATCAGATTTTATGAAATTAAATGTAATAAATTATGTTATATTTATGTATATCTTTTGGTGTGGATTATTAAAATGTCAATCATGTAAATTAGGTTTTCTGAGCTTGGAACCATTTATTTAGCTACGTATATGCGAAAATGAACTGATGAAAGTGGAAAATATTTTCAGGATAATTATATAAGAAATGAAAGGTATTTTCAGTATATAAACATTAAATGTTGATTGACTTATTTTACAAGTAATGTATGAATTGTTTTTGTTAAATTATGTGACATGAGTAAATGTAAATTCTGTACAAATATATGTTAAATGTATGAGATGCAGACTAAGTAAGTAATGCATTGAGAATAAAATATGATATGAACCATGTTGTTTGTGTATGTTAAATGCAACTATATAAATGTATGACAGCTGAAAGCCGTGTTAGCAGATTCTAGCGCATTTATATGTGAACTAACTGATGATAGCTAAAAGGAACTGTTTTAGTAGATTCTAGCGCATTTTTATGTGGACTAACCAATGACGGCTAAAGAGTGGCTGTAGTATGAATGAATGAAATGAAAATAGAATGAAATGACAATGAAATGAAATGTGAAATGTGAATGATGTAAATGAGAAATAGTCACTTAAAGTGATATGCAATGCATTGTTTAAGTTATGGATCAAAACAAATATGAATGGTTGAATAATGACAGAAAAAATAATGTATTATGATATTAGAAGTATTTATGTTAGTAGAACATGTTACGTTTCGGCGAGGCAAATTCTTCGCCTGAGGGCTTACTGAGAAAGGTGAGTGCGCTAGTAACTTCAGATGTGACAGTAGTTGCATAACGTACTGGGACAGAGTAAACCTACTTGTATGGGCAGGTAGATTTCCCTATCCTTGGGCATTCGCTGGTAAACCTTTGTTTGAACTGTGTGAGTACGAGATCAATCTAATACTTGAGGGCTTACTGAATAAGGTGAGTGCCCTGGTATGCTTTAACAACGATCCTAGGGTTGCCTAAGTATCAGAGCAGAGGGGTACTACTTGTATGGGCGGGTAATCACCCTTATCTTTAGGTAATCTCGTGGGTTAAATCTTTTACATGTCATTGATTAGGTTCAGAGAATGATTTCAGAAATTATGTTATAGATTTTCAAATGTTAAATACTACGTTATATAATCTCATGTTAATCATACAATGTTTTTAATATATTTTTTCTTCCCTTACTGAGATGTGTTTCACTCGAATATGAATATTTCTTTTTCAGGACATTCTCGCGGTCGGGCTTAGAGAGCTCGAGGGTTCATAGCATTTTGAGTATTATAAAGAGAAATTGTATATTTTGATAATATTGTTGGGTTGTATAAAGTTTAAGTTTATGTTTTTATGCTTTATGTTTTAAGTCTGTTGAGAAAGAAATGATTGTGAATACTGGTTGTGGATTAAGTTTTTGAGGGTTTATGGAGTTGTAAATACAGGTGGATGAATGGTTAATATGGATTATATGTAGAAATAGTAAACTCTGGTATTATATTTATGTAGATTATGTTTATGTTTTCCACTGCGTATATATTGATTTATGAATTATTAGGATTTTATTAAGTATAACGCACCAAACCCGGGTTTAAGGGTTCGGGACGTTACATATACTCTCCACTAATATACTCTGCGGGTATACACAGCTCCAACTGCTGGTCTGATTGCCCTCACCCAGGGGGGACGCATTCACTTCAGGTAGGCAAATCGGATAAGGCCACCCTACACCTCTTAATACAGGTGTGGGTGCACACGGCTACATGACAAATCCCTAACAACGGTACCGTGCTCATAATACATTAATCCCCAGGGTTCCGAAAGTATATCATGCAATTTAGATAATAAAAAACACAATTTAAAACATCAATTCACATATATTTTCTGTTATTCCAAAAATTCGGTTCCCGGCCATAAATACAATTTTGCTCATGGCCATTTAAACAAAACCTTGGCCCTCGGTCGTCATATCAAATCCCTGCATTATTCACAAGTATTTCCAATATTTCACAAACAATTTCAGTTTTTCAAAATCTCAAATCTAGATATACAATAATCCATACTAATTAAATCATTTGCCACACGATTTTCACATTTTAACATAACCATATAAACAAATAAACTTTTTACCGTTCATTTTATTCAAAAATGCCATAACATATATCCTAAGTTTGTAAAGTCCATTTCGAACAGTTGGTTTCTAAAATAACCTTTAAATTCTTAAATGAATAAATAAAAAAATAAATTTATGTAAACATAACAATTAAATTAATTCAAATTTCATAAAATTACTGACTTAACTTAATCCTTTTATCTGATTCCTAAAAAAGCCCGCTAACATCCTGATCTACGCCCCACGACGTTGCAAATCCCTAAAACCCTAAAATTCAAATTTCACTACATTACTCATTACAATTCCTAGAATAATTTTTCCTAAAATTCCTCTAGGTTTTAAATACCCTAAATAGCCTAGTAAAACATAAATTATTAAACTTACCTCCGATTTAGGATTGGTATCCCGGAACTCCAATTCGAAAACCCACTCCAGTTAGATTGTAAAGAATCTCTCCACGAATCTCTTGACAATTTGCGTTCGTTAATTGGACTTATAGTTTAAGAGAAATTAAGATAAGTTTGAAAATTGACCTTACCCTAATAAATATGCTCCCACGACAGATCCGTTCCAGTAGAAGTGTCGGTGGTGGCGAACAAAGCCCAACGGTATTTTCAGATTTTCGATCGGGCAAATATTAGAGACGAGATTGAGAAGGGTGGGAGAGAGGAGACAAGGAGACGAAGGATGCCAGACTTATGTGCGCAGAATGAAAAAAAAAGAAAGAAAAGAAAGGGAAGGTTTGATCCTTCAAGATAACTTAACATATATATATATATAAAATATTTTATTATATATAATATTATATTATTTAATTAATAATTAATTAATTAATTATTTTTTTAAAAAATTAATTTTTATTTAATTTTTATTTTTTTAATAATAATTTTTTAGATTTAAATTTAAATTTTTTTTAGGATTACTACATTTTCCCCTCACAAAAATTTCATCCTCGAAATTTGTTAACTATTACCAATCACATTCTTAACTCACTACCCATGTCTACAGAAGAGTCGGTAACCACTCATATAGCGGCCTTATCCCACGTTTATTAACTACCATCACTTATGACGAAGGAATACCGTGATTACAATACTATCTTTGGAAAATTATAATAGTCATAACAAATTTTCTCAAAGACAATCCATGATTAAAACTACACACCACTAACTATACAACCTACTCTAATCCCTCCATATACAACCATACCCTTACCCGTCTGGCACTAGCCCTCACTGCAAAGCTGTGGGTACTTCTAGCGCATTTCCGCTTCTAACTCCCAGGAAGCTTCCTCAATTGCATGATTACGCCACAATACCTTCACTAATGGTATATTCTTAGTACGCAGTTCTTGTATCTTCTGATTCAAAATCTGAATTGGTACCTCTTCGTATGCCAAAACATCCTCAATCTCTAACGACTCATAAATGATCACATGTGAGGGGTCTGGAACGTACCTCCTTAACATGGACACGTGGAACACGTTGTGTATACTGGACAGCGCTGGGGGTAGTGCTATCCTGTACACAGTCGAACCAATCTTCTCTAGAATCTTGAATGGTCCAATGTATCTAGGTCTCAACTTGTCATTCTTTCTATACCTCATCATCCCCTTCATCAGAGCAATTTTCAAGAATATCATATCACCTACTTCGAATTCTAGCTCCCGTCAGTGAGTATCCGCATAACTCTTCTGCTGACCCTAGGCTGTCTTGATCCTTTCCTTGATAAGTTTGACCTTTGTAGAGGCCAGCTGAACAAGTTCTCGTCCCAAAATCTGCCACTTGCCTACCTCATCCTAGTACAACGGAGATCGGCACCGGGGACCATACAAAGTCTCATATGGTGACATTCCAATATTGACTTGGTGACTGTTATTGTTTTAAAACTCAACCAACGGTAGATATTGGATCAAATTGCCCCCAAAGTCTAACACACATGCCCGTAGTATATCCTCGAGAATCTGAATGGTTCGCTTGGACTGTCCATCCTTTTGAGGGTGAAATGCAGTACTAAAAGTGAGTTGAGAACTCAACGCTCCATGCAAACTCTTTCAGAAACGGAAAGTGAACTGTGAATCCCTATCTGAAACGATGGACATGGGCACACCATGTTGTAGTGATCCTAAATAAAAAAATAAAAAAATTTATTAAAAAAAATTAAAATTAAAATTAAAATTTTAAAAAATATAAATTAACTAATTAATTAAATTATTATTATTATTAATTAAATAATATAATATATATATATAATACATATCCTGAAGGATCTCAGGATCCTTCAGGAGGAAGTAACAGTGCCCCCCTTCTTCGTCTCCTCGTCCCCTCTCTCCCACTCTCCTCAATCTCATTTTTAATATTCGGCCGATCGAAATTCGAAAATACCGTTGGGCTCTACTCGTCGCCATCGACACTTCTACTAGAGCGGATCTATCGTGAAAGTGGCGTAGGCATATCTCTTGGGGTAAGGTCAATTCTTAAATTTACCTCAATTTCTCTTAAACTATAAGCCCAATTAATGAACGGAAATTGTTAGGAGATTTGTGGAGAGATCCTCTACAATCTAGTCGGAGGGGGTTTTCGAATTGGAGTTCTGGGGTACCAATCTTAAATCGGTGGTAAGTTTAATAATTTAGACTTTATTAGGCTATTTAAGATATTCAAAGTTTAGGAGAATTTTAGGAAAAAGTTACTCTAGGGATTGTGATGAGTAATGTAATGAAATTTGAATTTCAGGGTTTCAAGAATTTTGAGCATCGTGGGGCGTAGGCCGGGGTGTTAGCGGGCTTTTTTGGGATTCAAGTAAGGGGATTAAGTTAAGTAAGTAATTTTATGAAATTTGAATCCATTTAATTGTTATGTTTATATATATATATATATATATATATTATTTATTTGAGAATTTAAAGGTTATTTTGAAAACCAGCCGTTTGAAATGAATTTTACAAACTTAGGGTATATGGTATGATATTTTTGAATAAAATGAACGGTGGAAAGCTTGTTTGCTTATAGGGATATTTTAAAATGTGGAAAATTGTGTGTTAGATGATTTAATTTGTATGGATTATTGTATATCTGGATTTGGTATTTTGAAATATTGAATTATTTGTAAAATATTGAATTGTTTGAAAAATACTGAAATTGTTGTGAAAAATACTGGAACTGCTCGTAAAAAATGCAGGACTTTGATTTGACGGCTGAGGGCTGGGGTTTTGTTTAAACGACTTTGAGCCGGATTGTATTTTGTGGTCGGGGGCTAGGTTTTGGAATAACAGGGAATATATGTGAACTGATGTTTTAAAAGATGATTTCTATTATCTAAATTGCATGATATGTTTTAGTAACCCTAGGGACTAGTGTATTGTGAGTACGATACCATTGCTAGAGATTGGTTATGTGGCCGTGTGCGCCCACAATCGTGCTGAGAGGTGTAGGGTGACCTTATCCGATTTGCCTACGTAAGGTGAATGCACCTCCTTGGATGAGGGCAATCGAACCAGCAGTTGGAGCTGTGTGTACCCGCGAAGTATATTAGCGGAGAGTATAGATAACTACTGTCTAGGTGGATTCTCCAGGACATTAGTCCAGCCTTCAGGCCGCACAACCCGTGTCATGGGGAAGTAAATGACATGTTTGTCACAGGAAGTGTCTTATATGCATATCTGTTAATTTATGTCAATACGATTAATTAATAAGATAACTTCGAGGGTTTATAGAGAAAAGTGAATGCCCTAGTTGCAGTAATGGTACTAGAGCAGAGGGAAGCTACTTGTATGGGCGGTTAATCTTCCCTATCCTTGGCTAATTGTGTGTGTAAGTGTAAATAAGAATGTTTTCATAAATGTGTTTATCTGCTTAGTGAATTGGTTATTTTCTATACACTAAATGCATGCTGGTCACACACTGACATTAATTTAGTCTTTCCCTCATTGAATTGTGCCTCACCCCTACTTTACAAACTGTCTTTTTAGGGAATGCTAGAGATCGGGTCTAGCAAGTTAAAGGAGCTGGGTTAGTGGTGTAAATTTTATGTAGGTAGTATGTAGATAGAGATTTTATTTTTATTTAGTTTTATGAGATGTAATTATTTGAAAATGGATATATTTGTGTATAAAGATAGTTAAAACTTTGATAATGTAATTTTAAGATTTTATATTTTATTTCCATTGCGTATGTGTGTTTTATATATGATGAACAAGGTATTAGACACACAGATGTCACTAAAGTAGCACTTTGGGCCCACCTGGCGGCGGGTCGGGGTCGTTACAGGTGGTATCAGAGCCTAGGTTTGTTAGGTGCTGCAGACTTTGAGGATTGATAATTACTAGGGTATAGGTTGAGATAAGATAAGGATAGAATTGGGTATGTTAAGGTGGGTTTTGGTCTGGAAGCTTGGAGGCAGAAATCATTTGACGGACTTCTGTGATTTTTTGAATCAGTCGTGAGTTTCAGAAAACCATGGTAAATCCATCGATGGTTTCGTTTTTTGGTTGAGGGACTTGAACTTAGGAAATTTAGGTTGTAATGTTAGTATGAGTAGGTATATGTGTGAAGTTAATGTTGGGATGAAGATTTTTACCGCAATGGTTTGGTGATAGAATTGGAGTATAAATTATTAAATTAGATCCTATATATTATATCAATTTCATTATTCCATATTTGCATTGAAATTTCTAAATTGGGTTATATCCTATTTACATATTGTCATATAGTGTTGTTGTATTATTTGATTCAGGTGCAACTCACTCGTTTGTGTCTGGGGGATTTGTTAAATTATGTGGGTTAGAAACTCAATTAATAGAGACAGAGTTAGTAGTGGGCATACCGACATGGTTAGTGCTAGTATGTAACAAGGTGATCAGGGATTATTTAGTTGAGATTCAGGGGAGAGTGCTGCCTGCTAGTTTGATAGTTCTTGATATGCATGGTTTTGACATTATTTTAGGCATGGATTGGCTAGCATCCAGTTATGCGAGCATTGATTGTTGCAAGAAGGAGGTGGTATTCAGACCTCTTGGGGAGCAGGAGTCTGTATTTGTTGGGTTGTGTGTGAGTTCGGCACCACGGATCCTTTTGACTATCCAGGTAAAGAGGTTACTTTTGGGGGGATGCCAAGGTTACCTTGCAATGGTGAAGGAAGCGCCAAAAGAGGAACTCAAGTTGGAAGATATCCTAGTGATATGGGAGTTCTTTGATGTTTTTTTAGAGGATTTACCTGGGTTGCCTCCTGATCAAGAGGTGAAATTTGCAATTGATCTGATCTCAGGGACAACACCAATCTCCAAAGCCCCATACAGAATGTCTCCAACTGAATTAAAGGAGTTAAATGAGCAACTACAAGAGCTTCTAGATAGGGGGTTTATCAGACCGAGTGTATCACCCTGGGGTGCACCAGTGTTGTTTGTGAAGAAGAAGGATGGGTCGATGAGGATGTGCATCGACTACTGAGAGATTAATAAGGTAACAGTGAAGAACAAGTATCCATTACCCCAAATTGATGACTTATTTGATCAACTTCAGAGTACGCAAATTTTCTCTTAAATCGTTTTGTAATATAGAAATCATCAAGTGAAGGTTAGATTAGATGATGTATCGAAGACTGCTTTTCGGATTCGGTACGGCCATTACGAGTTCTTGGTTATGCCGTTCGGGTTGACGAAGGCTCCAGTGATATTTATGGACATGATGAACAATGTATTCCACGAATACTTAGATCAGTTTGTTATTGTATTCATATATGATATTTTGGTCTATTTAAGGAGCCTTGAGGAGCATAAAGTTCATCTGAGACTAGTACTTTTGGTGCTCAGGGAAAATAAGTTATTTGCTAAACTTAAGAAATGTGAATTTTGGATAGAGCAGGTTGCATTTCTAGGTCATGTGGTATCCAAGGAAGGGATTTCAATGGATCCGAACGAAGTAGAGGTTGTAGTTGATTAGGTAAGGTCAAAGAACGTGCAGGAAGTCAGAAGTTTTCTAGGCCTTGCTGAAAACTACCGCTAATATGTCAAGAGGTTCTCTAGATTATCAAGGTCTTTGACACGACTTACGAGGAAGAATGTGAAGTTTGATTGGACTGACGAATGTGAGCAGAGCTTTCAGGAATTGAAGCAGCGTCTAGTCACTACCCCAGTGTTGACCCTTCCATTAAATGAGGGTGGATTTATAATTTACAATGACGCGTCGCAGAAGGGACTTGGTTATGTTCTAATGTAGTAGGGAAAAGTCATTGCATATGCGTCTCGCCAGTTGAAAGAGAACAAAAAGAACTATCCTACATGTAACTTGGAGCTAGCAGCAGTTGTGTTTGTGTTGAAGATCTGGCGACCCTACCTTTATGGTGTAAGGTGCGAGATCTTTACTGACCATAAGAGTCTCGAGTACTTCTTCACCCAGAAGGAGTTGAATATGAGACAACGCAGATGACTCGAGTTGATAAAGGATTATGACTGCATCATTAGCTATCACCCAAGAAAGGCGAATGTGGTAGCCAATGCATTGAGCCAGAAATCTGGGGGTACGTCAGCCTTAGCAGTTATGGTTTTGCACTAGATTGTGATGGACCTGGAGAGGTTGGGTGTAGAATTGACAGAAGGGAATCATCAGACGTTCATTTGTAGTCTAGTGGTTCAACCGAATTTACAGGAGAGAATTGGAACAACTCAGTTGAAAGATGCAGAGTCGATGGATATTGTAGAGAAGATACAGGATGAGCAGCACATAGACTTTAATGTTGCTGAGAATGGAGTTCTCAAATTTCACATTCGATTGTGTGTGCCAGATGGCGCAGAGATAAAGAGGACGATTTTGGGAGAAACTCACTGCTCTCTCTATACTGTTCACCCGGGTAACACGAAGATGTATAGAGACTAGCGAAAATTGTTTTGGTGGAGTAACATGAAAAGGGAAATTGCTAAATTTGTGGGTCAGTGCTTGATATGTCAGCAGGTGAAGGCAGAACACCAGAGGCCAACGGGACCACTTCAACCATTGGACTTCCCTACGTGGAAGTGGGAGCATATCTCGATGAACTTTGTATCGGGATTGCCTTTAGTGTTGTATAGGCAGAATGCCATATGGGTAGTGGTTGACAGATTGACAAAGACTGCCCATTTCATTCTAGTTAGAACTCGTTATTCCATGGATAAGCTGGCAGAACTCTATGTTCAAGAAATAGTCAGAATACATGACGTGCTTGTGTCCATCCTTGCAGATCGAGATCCGCGATTTACTTCCCAGTTCGGGAAGAGTTTGCAGGGAGCGTTGGCTTCTCAACTCACTTTTAGTACTATATTTTACCCTCAGGCGGATGGACAGTCCGAACGAACCATTCAGATTTTTGAAAATATGCTACAGGTATGTGTGTTAGATTTTGGGGGTGGTTGGATCCGACATTTGCCGTTGGTTGAGTTTGCATACAATAATAGTCACCAAGTTAGCATTAGAATGCACTATATGAGACTTTGTATGGTCGGCGGTGCAAATCTCCGTTGTACTGGGATGAAGTAGGCGACGGCAGATTTTGGGATTAGAACTTGTTCAGTAGGCCTCTGCAAAGGTCGAACTTATCAGGGAAAAGATCAAGGCAGCCCAGAGTCGGCAGAAGAGTTATGCAAATACTCGGTGATGGGAGTTAGAATTTGAAGTAGGTGATATGATATACTTGAGGATTGTTCCGATGAAGGGGGCGATGAGGTATGGAAAGAAGGGCAAGTTGAGCCCTAGATACATTGGGCCGTTTAAGATTCTGGAGAGGATTGGTTCGACGGCGTATAGGATAGCATTACTCCCAGCACTGTCTAGGATACACGATGTGTTCCCCCTCACATGTGATCAGTTATGAATCATTGGAGATCGGGGATACTCTAGCATATAAGGAGGTACCAGTTCAAATTTTGGATCGGAAAATACAAGAACTGCGTACTAAGGATATACCATTAGTGAAGGTGCTGTGGCAAAATCATGAAGTTGAGTAGGCTTCTTGGGAGTTAGCAACGGAAATACGCGAGAAGTACCCGCAGTTGTTCAGCGAGGGCTAGTGCCAGACGGGTAAGAGCATGGTTGTATAAAGATGGATTATAGTAGGTTATGTGGTTAGTTGTGTATAATTTTAATTATGGATAGTCTTTGGGAAACTTTGTTATGATTATTGTAATTTTCCAAATACAGTATTGTAACCACGGTGTTCCTCCGTCATAAGTGAGGGTAGTTAATAAACTTTGGACGGGGCCGATATGTGGATGGCTACCGACTCTTCTATAGATAAGGATTGTGAATTAAGGAGATAATTGGTAATAGTTAACAAATTTCAATGATGAAATTTTTGTAAGGAGGGGAGAATGTAGTGATCTTAAAATTTTTTTTTTTAAATTTTAAAAATTATTATTAAAAAAATTTATATTAAATTAAAATTAAAATTTTAAAACAAATATAAATTAACTAATTAATTAAATAATAATAATTAGTAATTAAATAATATAATATATTAATAATATAATAATAATAATAATATTATTATTATTATTATTATTATTATTATTATTATTATTATTATATATATAATACATATCCTACGGAAGTAACACCGCCCTCCCTTCTTCGTCTCCTCGTCCCCTCTCTCCCATTCTTCTTAATCTCGTTTTCGATATTCGGCCGATCGAAAATCCAGAAATACTGTTGGACTCTGCTCGTCGCCACCGACACTTCTACTAGAGTGGATTTGTTGTGAGAGCGGCGTAGGCATATCTCCTAGGGTAAGGTCAATTCTCAAACTTACCTCAATTTCTCTTAAATTATAAACCCAATTAACGAACAAAAATTGTCAGGAGATTCGTTGGGAGATTCTTTACAATCTAGCTGGAGTGGGTTTTCGAATTGGAGCTCTGGGGTACCAATCTTAAATCGGGGGTAAGTTTAATAATTTAGGATTTATTTGGTTATTTAGAGTATTCAGAACTTAGGGGAATTTTAGGAAAATTACTTTAGGAATTGTGATGAGTAATGTAATGAAATTTGAATTTCAAGGTTTCAGGGATTTTGAACATCGTGGGGCGTAGGCCGGGGTGTTAGCGGGCTTTTTCAGGAATCACGTAACAGGATTAAGTTAAGTCAGTAATTTTATGAAATTTGAATCCATTTAATTGTTATGTTTATATAAATATATATATTTATTTATTTATTTACTGATTTGGGAATTTAAAGGTTATTTTGAAAATCAATCGTTCGAAATGGATTTTACAAACTTAGGATATATGGTATGGTATTTTTGAATAAAATGAGCGGTGGAAAGCTTGTTTGTTTATAGGGATATGTTAAAATGTGAAAAATCGTGTGGCAGATGATTTAATTTGTATGGATTATTGTATATCTGGATTTGATATTTTGAAATACTAAATTATTTGTGAAATGTTGACTTGTTTAAGAAATACTAGAATTGTTGTGAAAAATACTGGAACTGCTCTTGAAAAATACAGGACTTTGATTTGACGGCCGAGGGTCGGGGTTTTGTTTAAACGACTTTTAGTCGGATTGTATTTTGTGGCCAAGGGTCAGGTTTTGGAATAACAGGGAATATATGTGAATTGATGTTTTAAATGGTGATTTCTATTATCTAAATTGCATTATATGCTCTAGGAACCCTGGGGATCAGTGTATTGTAAGTATGGTACCGTTGCTAGAGATTTGTTATGTGGCCGTGTGCGCCCACAATCGTGTTGAGAGGTGTAGGGTTGCCTTGTCCAATTTGCCTACGTGAGGTGAATGCACCCCCCTAGGTGAGGGCAATCAGACCAGCAGTTGGAGCTGTGTGTACCTGCAGAGTATGTTAGCGGGACTATAGATGATTACTGTTTGGGTGGATCCCTCAGGACATTAGTCCAGCCTTCGGGCCACACAACTCGTGCCATGGGGAAGTAAATGACATGTTTGTCATAGGGAATGTCTTATATGCATATCTATTAATTTATGTGAATATGGTTAATTAATAAGATAACTTCGAGGGTTTACTGAGAAAGGTGAATGCCCTAGTAGCAGTAATGATACTAGAGTAGAGAAAAACTACTTGTATGAACGGGTAATCTTTCCTATCCTCGGCTAATTGTGTGTGTGTGTAAAATAAGAATATTTTCATAAATGTGTTTATCTGTTTAGTGAACTGGTTATTTTCTATACACTAAATGCATGTTGGTCACACACTGACATTAACTTAGTCTTTCCCTTACTGAGTTGTGCCTCACCCCTACTTTACAAACTGCTTTTTCAAGGAATGCTAGAGATCGGGTCTAATAGGCTAGAGAAACCGGGCTAGTGGTGTAAATTTTATGTAGAGAGTGTGTAAATAGAGATTTTATTTTTGTTTAGTTTTATGGGATGTAATTATGTGAAAATAGATATATTTGTATATAAAGATAGTTAGAACTCTGGTAATCTAATTTGAGGATTTTATATTTTATTTTCATTGCGTATGTGTGTTTTATAGATGATGAACAAGGTATTAGGTACACAAATATCACTAAAGTAGCACTCTGGGCCCACGTGGCGGGTCAGGGTTGTTACATATGTATTTTGATTTTCTCCTAAACATAGAATGTTGTCAGCTTATTCATGGAATAACTTGTTCTAACCGGAATGAAATAGGCAATTTTTTTCAATCTGTCAACAACTACGGCATTATGCCCATGTAACGTTGAAGGCAATTCTGATACAAAGTTCATTGAGATATGCTTCACTTCCACATAGGGATGTCCAGTGGTTGAAGTGGTCTCGCTGGCCTCTGGTGTTCTACCTTCACCTGCTGACATGTCAAGCACTGACCCACAAATTTAACAATTTCCCTCTTCATGTTACTCCACCAGAATGTTTCACGCAAGTCTCTATACATTTTCGTGTTACCCGGGTGAACAACATAGAGAGAACGGTGAGTTTCCCCTAGAATCATCCTCTTTATCTCTATGTCATCTAGCACACACAATCGGGTGTGAAATCTGAGAACTCCATTCTCAGCAACATTAAAGTTTGTGTGCTGCTCATCTTGTATCTTCTCTACAATCTCCATCAACTCTACATCTTTCAAGTGTGCTGTTCTAATTATCTCCCGTAAAGTCAGTTGAACCACCAGACTAGAAATAAACGCCTGATGATTCCCTTCTACTAATTCTACACCTAACCTCTCCAAGTCCATCAAGATCTGGTGCGAAGCCATAATTGCTGAGGCTGATGTACCCCCAGATTTCTGGCTTAATGCATCGGCTACCATGTTCGCCTTTCCTGGGTGATAGTTAATGGTGAAGTCGTAATCCTTTATCAACTCGAGCCATTTGCGTTGCCTCATATTCAATTCCTTCAAGGTGAAGAAGTACTTGAGACTCTTATGGTCAGTAAAGATCTCGCACCTTACACCATAAAGGTAGTGTCGCCAAATTTTCAACGCAAACACAACTGCTGCCAACTCCAAGTCGTGCGTAGGATAGTTCTTTTTGTACTTTTTCAACTGGTGAGATGCATACGCAATGACTTTCCCCTGCTGTATTAGAGCACAACCAAGTCCATTCTACGATGCGTTGTTGTAGATTACAAATTCACCCTTACCTGATGGAAGGGTCAACACTGGGGTAGTGACTAGACGCTGCTTCAACCCCTGGAAGCTCTTCTCACATTCTTTGGTCCAGTCAAACTTCACATTCTTACTCGTGAGTCGTGTCAAAGACTCTAATAATCAGGAGAACCCCTCAACAAATCGGCAATAGTGTTCGGCAAGACCTAGAAAACTTCTAACTTCCTGTGCGTTCTTCGGTCTCGCTCAGTCAACTACAACCTCTACTTTGCTCGGATCCACTTAAATCCCTTCCTTGGATACCATATGACCCAGAAATGCAACCTGCTCTAACTAGAATTCACATTTCTTAATTTTAGCAAATGACTTCTTTTCCCTAAGCACCTAAAGTACTAGTCTCAGATGAGCTTCATGCTCCTTAGGGCTCCTCAAGTAAATCAAAATATCATCTATGAATACAATAACAAATTGGTCTAAGTATTGGGGGAATACCGTGTTCATCATTTCCATAAATATCGCTGGTGCATTTTTCAACCCAAACGGCATAACCAAGAACTCGTAATGGCCGTATCGAGTTCAAAAAGTAGTCTTCGTTATATCATTTGATCTAACATTCACCTGATGATATCCAGATCGCAAATGAATTTTAGAGAAAATATGCGTACCCTGAAACTGATCGAACAGGTCGTCAATTTGGGGAATGGATACTTGTTCTTCACTGTTACTTTATTAATCTCCCGGTAGTCGATGCACATCCTCATCGACCCATCCTTCTTCTTGACAAATAACACCAGTGCACCCTAGGGCGATACACTCAGTCTGATAAACCCCTTGTCTAGAAGCTCCTATAGTTGCTCCTTTAACTCCTTTAATTCAGTTGGAGTCATTCTGTATGGGGCTTTAGAGATTGGTGTTGTCCCTAGAATCAAATCTATTGTAAATTCCACCTCCCGATCAGGAGGCAACCCCCGGTAAGTCCTCTGGAAAAGCATTAGAGAACTCAATTATCACTGGGATATCTTTCAACTTGAGCTCCTCTTTCGGCGCTTCTTTCACAATTGCAAGGTAACCCTGGTATCCCCCTAAAAGTAACCTCTTTTCCTGAATAGCCGAAAGGATCTGTGGTGTCGAACGCACACACGACCTAACAAATACAAACTCTTGCTCCTAGGAAGTCTGAATACCATCTCCTTCCTGCGACAGTCAATGCTCGCGTAGCTGGATGCTAGCCAGTCCATGCCCAAAATAATGTCAAAACCATGCATATCAAGGACTATCAAACTAGCAAGTAGTACTCTCCCCTGAATCTCTACTTGATAATCCCTGATCATCTTGCTACATACTAACACTAACCCTGTCGGTGTGCCCACTCCTAACTCAATCTCTCATAGTTGAGTCCCTAACCCACATAGTTTAACAAATCCCCGAAATACAAACGAGTAGGTTGCACCTGAATTAAATAGTACAATGACACTATCTAACTTAGAAATTTCACATTTAACATAATTAATGCAATTATGGAATAATGAAATTGATATAATATATATGGGTTCTAATTTAATAATTTATATTCCAATTCTATCACAAATCATTAAGGTAAAAAAAATCTTCATACCAACATTAACTTCACACACATACCCACTCATACTAACATTCCAACCTAAATTTCTTGAGTTCAAGTCCCACAACCTAGAAATGAAACCATCGATGGATTTACCATGGTTTTTTAAAACTCGCGACAGATCCAAAAAATCACAGAATTCCGTTAATAGATTTCTGCCTCAAAGCCTCCAGACTAAAACCCATCTTAACCTACCCAATCTTATCCCCATCTTATCTCAACCTATACTCTAGTAATTATCAATACTCAAAGTCTGCAGAACCTAGAAAACCTAGGCTCTGATACCACCTGTAACGACCCTGACCCGCCACATGGGCCAGAGTGCTACTTTAGTGACGTCTGTGTACCTAATACCTTGTTCATCATATATAAAACACATATATGTAGCGGAAATAAAATACAAATTCCTCAAATTACATTACCAGAGTTCTAACTATCTTTATACACAAATATATCCATTTTCACATAATTACATCTAATAAAAGTAAACAAAAATAAAATCTCTATCTACACACTATCTATGTAAAATTTACACCACTAGCCCGGCTCTTCTAGTCTGCGAGACTCGATCTCTAGGATTTCCTAAAAAGACAGTTTGTAAAGTAGGGGCGAGACACAGCTCAGTAAGAGAAAGACTAAGTTAATGTCAGTGTGTTGCTAGCATACATTTAGTGTACAGAAAATAACTAGTTCACTAAATAGATAAACATATTTATGAAAACATTCTTATTTTACATTCACACATACAATTAGTCGAGGATAGAGAAAATTACCTGTAATAACCTAGAGAAATGACACGTGGCCTCGTCGATGAACATAGGGAGTTCGTTAACGAGCGCATAAGGGGGCCTCGTCGATGAAGTCACGCCTCATCGATGAGAAGATACTGAGAGAGGGTTTAAGACAGACTGAAACTCGTCGACGAGGGTGTAAGTTCGTCGATGAGGTGACGTGTCTCGTCGACGAATTCAACCCTATAAATAGCTAAAACTCGGATTTTAATCAAAATCTTCAACGCAGAAACCCTCTTCTCTCTCTCTCTCTCTCTCTCTCTCTCTCTCTTTTCTCTCTCTCTCTCTCTCTCCTCTCTCTCTCTCTCCTCTCTCTCTCTCTCTCTCGCTCTCTGTTTCTCTCTCACAATCCCCTCCCCTTCTCTCTTCGATCTTGGCTCTATTTCTCGCCAAATTGAAGATCTAAGGTCACCACGACGCTCTTGGCAAAGTTCTCTGCAAATCTGCCAGAGCTGATCGTGGGGAAAGCTAGTTTGAAATTCATCGCAAATTTAGGGTAAGGTGTTTATTTAGAATCTGCTTTCCCTACAGTCATAAGAAGTGTTGTATACATAAAAATACTTATATTTTTTTCTGGGAGATATTGTTTTCGGGATGTTAAGTTAGGAACCCTGCGAGTATAGGGTCAGAATTTAGTAGGAGTTTTTCAGATTTATGGTAAGAGAAATATGTTATGCTAGCAGTTTTCAGGAGATCTAGTTAGGTGAGCAGATCAGGCTCACAGATAGAGATTAGCTTATGCTGCCTATATAGGAAAGGGTAGGTATTTGAGATACCAGAGTTTTGGGATAATTTTCAGAGTCACTAGGTATTTTTGTATTGTAAGTATATTTTAAAACAGAGTAGTTATCTGGTATTGTATATGACAGTTCCCAATTTGTGTGCCGCTGCTTGGTTGTGTATGATTTTCAGAGATTTTTTAGTGCTCTTTTGGGCCTGAGATGTTATTATTAGTATTTCAGACAAATGATATTATGATATATAGATAAATATATATATATATATATGTTAAATAAGTAGCAGGTCGTTATAGTTTGGTATCAGAGCCTATATTGCTAAGTTCTATAGACTCTAGAATGCAGCGGATACAATACCAGAATATAGGAAAAGAATTTGAGAATTTGTTCTGTTGTCTGAATACAAGATTATCATGGTGGTTTCTGTATTTTTCCTAGGGTGACGATTTCAGGAAATCCATAGTAAACTATTGACGAGTCGTCTGTTTAGGTCGTAGGATTGGATTTTGGGAGAGGAACAAGGGAAATAGTTGACTGTGAATTTGAGGTTTTAGTTGGATAAAGTAAAGTAGATCTGTATAAGATTTTAAGATAGCGTTTTGTCTATTTTCAGGATGGATCCAGGTAGCAGGGGTACAGATGCTGGAGGTGACAGATCAGGACCCTCTAGTATGGGAGGTGGAGATACAGATGTCGTACTACGCAGTGTCACCCAGCAGGTGATGGCTGAGATGGCTAGGAGTGGAGGAGAGCGTAGCTGCACGACCGAGCAGTTTACGCGAATGAGGCCTACTTTTGTTGGAGGACCTGACCCTATTGTGGCTGAGAATTAGGTTCAGGATGTTGAGGAGATTTTAGCAGTCCTGGCATGTACAGACAAGCAGAAAGTGGCGTTTGCGACGTTTAAACTAACAGGAGAGGCAAAGCACTGGTGGAGATCAACGCGTATGATTGAGGAGCAGAGGTCGGATCTAGTGCTAATGTCGTGGAGTCGGTTCAAGGAACTATTCTTCAAGCGATATTTCCCTGCTATCATTCGGAGCGCAAAGGCAGCAAAGTTCCTGCATTTCTCTCAGGGATTGATGATGGTGACATAGTATGCTGCACAATTTCTTGAGTTATACTGTTTCACCCCACATTTAGCACCAGACGAAGAGAAAAAGGCTAGGAAGTTTGAAGAGGGATTGAAGTAGAGTTTATTTGAGCAAGTTATTTGCTTTCGAGCTCAGACATTTGTAGAGGTGGTGGATAGAGTTGCTGTTATTGAGAGTAGTATGCAGAGAAGCGCTGCAGCTCAGGGTCAGAGAAAGAGGTCTGCGCCTTAGGATTTACAGGCGAGCTCTAGCTGAAGGCCATGGAGAGGAGATCACTATGGAGGTGGTCAAGGACGGATGATGGGCTGTGGTGGTTTTTAGGGTGGACGGGCTGCTCGTACCTATCTTAATGTGGCCACAGACATTCAAGTGAATGCAGGATGGGTGAGGACGTCTGTTACTGTTGTGGGAGACCCGAGCACAAATCATGGTCATGTCAGGGATTGATAGTTCAAGAACCAACTCCCAGACCATACCAAAGTGGTTATCAGGCGCCCCGTGGAGGACAGAAGAGGCATACGGCATCGGCGAGAGTGTACGCGTTAACGTCGGGTGACGTCGATGCAGCTGGAGACGTAGTTACAGGTACCCTTACTGGTTTCTCATTTATAACTATTATTTTAGTTGATACAGGTGTCACTCACTCTTTTGTTTCTGCGGTATATGTTAAGTTAATGGGATATGAGACATAGTTGTTAGATATTAGGTTAGCTGTAGCTATGCCGATTGGGTCAATGGTGAGATGTAGAAGGGTACTCCGGGGTTTTCCAGTATTTATTCAGGGAAAAATATTGCCAGCTGATTTGGTGATATTAGATATGCAAGGATTTGATATAATTTTGGGTATGGACTGGTTGACAGATAATCATGCTAGTATTGACTTTCATTTAAAAGAAGTGATTTTCAGACCTCCAGGTGAGTTAGAATATAGATTTCTTGGTTTGCGGGTACGTTCTTTGCCACAGCTCGCGTCAGTTGTTCAAGTGAGAAAATTGATCCAAGAAGGCTGCTAGGGATTTGTCGCTTACATTAAGGAATCGCCGAAAGAAGAACTGAAACAAGCTGATGTCCCTTTAGTTAGAGAATTTTCATATGTATTTCCAGAAGAATTACCTGATTTACCCCCAGACTGTGAAGTAGAGTTTATAGTGGATCTTCTACCGGGGTCAGCACCAGTATCTAAAGCTCCTTATCGAATGGCCATAGCCAAGTTAAAAGAGTTAAAAGATCAGTTGCAAGAATTACTGGATAAGAGATTTCATCAGGCCCAGCGTGTCACCCTGGGGAGCACTAGTCTTATTTGTGAAAAAGAAAGATGGAACCATGAGAATGTGTATCGATTACAGGGAGATAAATAAACTGACAGTTAAGAATAAATATCAATGTGTATCGATTACAGGGAGATAAATAAACTGACAGTTAAGAATAAATATCCTTTTCCCAGGATCGACGATTTTTTTTATCAACTCCAAGGGACCTAGGTTTATTCTGAAATCAACATACGGTTAAGCTATCATCAAGTGAGAGTGAGGGCAGTGGACGTCTCAAAAACGACGTTTCGTATGAGATATGGGTATTACGAATTCTTGGTGATGCCATTTGGGTTAATTAATGCACCAGCGGTATTCATGGATTTAGTGAACCGAGTGTTCCATCAGTATTTGGACCAGTTTGTGGTTGAATTCATCGATGATGTACTGGTCTACTCGAGGAGTTTTTAGGAGCACGAGCATCATTTGAGGCTAGTATTGCAGACAATGAGAGAGAGAAAGTTATGAGCGAAGTTCAAGAAATGTGAATTCTGGTTGAAACAGGTTTCTTTTCTTGGCCATGTGATCTCTGAGGTAGGTGTATCTGTCGATCCGAGTAAGATAGAGGTAGTGGTAAATTGGATGAGGCCTGGAAATGTTCAAGAGGTTTGGAGTTTTCTGGGTTTAGCAGATTATTATCAACGTTTTGTGGATGGTTTCTCTAGTTTGTCAGGTCCGTTGACGCGACTTATGAGGGAAAATGTAAGGTTTGAATGGACTGACGACTGTAAGCCGAGGTTGGTAACTACCCCAGTGTTAGCTATTCCATCAGGAGAGAATGAGTTTGTGATATACAGTGATGCATCCCTAAAGGGACTTGGGTGCGTACTGATGCAGCATGGCAGGGTCATTGCATATGCTTCTAGACAGCTTAAAGAATATGAGAAAAACTATCTTGTGCATGATCTAGAGTTGGCCGCGGTGGTGTACGCTTTTAAAATTTGGAGGCATTACCTGTATGGTGGAAAATGTGAAATCTTCAAAGATCACAAGAGCCTGAAATACTTTTTCACGCAGAAAGAATTGAATATGAGGCAAAGAAAGTGATTAGAACTTATTAAAGATTATGACTATACTACTAGTTACCACCCAGGGAAAGCGAATGTAGTAGCAAATGCTCTGAGCAGGAAATCAGTAGAACAAGTACTGACAGCCATAGAGATTCAGCACCCGATTCTGATAGATTTGGAGAAACTCAGCGTAGAGTTGGTAGAGGATAGTCCTCAAGCTTTTGTTGCTAGCCTAGTTATACAACCTTCCCTATATGAGAAAATTAAAGCAGCTCAGAGTGATGATGCAGAGTTGGCAGAGGTTATGACTAGAGTGCGAGATGGCCAGGAAGAGGAGGTCAACATATCAGATGACGGAGCCCTACGGTTCCATGCTAGGCTTTGTGTTCCTGTAGATACTAAGATCAGGAGAATTATACTAGGGGAGGCTCACAGATCACTATACGCAGTCCATCTTGGCAGTACTAAAATGTACAGGGATCTGCGAGAGTACTTCTAGTGGAGTGGAATGAAGAAGGAGATAACCAAATTTGTTCAACAGTGCTTGACGTATCAGTAGGTTAAGGTTGAGCACTAGAGGTCAGCAGGACAATTGCAGCCACTCTTCATTCCAGAGTAGAAGTGGGACCACGTTTCTATGGATTTTGTTACGGGGTTACCACTAGTGTGGCAGAGATTGAATGCAATTTGGGTGGTTGTTGATCGTCTGACGAAGACTGCCCATTTTATCCCTATTAAAATCGGCTATTCTATGGACAAACTGGCAGAGATATATGTTCAGGAGATAGTTCGTGTTCATGGAGTACCAGTATCCATAGTATCAGACTGGGATCCTCGATTTACTTCACGATTCTAGAAAAGCTTTCAGGAGGCTATGGGTACCTAATTAGCATTTAGTATAGATTTCCATCCCTAGACATATGGTCATACTGAGAGGACAATTCAGACCTTAGAAGATATGCTTTATGCTTGCGTTCTGGATTTTGGAGGTAGCTGGACTCAATTTTTATTACTAGTTGAATTTGCCTATAATAACAGCTACCAAGCTAGTATCGGCATGGCTCCATACGAGACATTGTATAGCAGGAGATATCGTTCTCCTCTTTTCTGGGATGAGGTAGGCGAGAGGCGAGTTTTGGGTCCAAAGATTGTTCAGCAGGTGTATGATAAGGTTTGACTAATTAAAGAAAAGTCAGTACCGCGCAGAGTCGACAGAAAAGTTATGCAGACACTCGCTGCTGGGATCTAGAATTTGACGTGGGAGATCGGGTATTCTTGAAAGTAGCTCCTCTGAGAGGGGTTATGAGGTTTGGAAAGAAGGGCAAGTTGAGCCCTAGGTATATTGGCCCTTTTGAGATACTAGAAAGAATAGGGTCAGTTGCCCACAGGCTAGCTTTGCCACCAGTTTTATCCAGAATACACGATGTGCTTCATGTTGTTATGTTGAGGAAATACGTTCCAAACCTATCCCACATCATTAGCTATGCAAAGATAGAACTTAAGGATTCATTAGCTTATGAAGAAGTACTAAAACAAATACTGGACAGAAAGACTCAGGAATTACGCACCAAAGAAATTTAGTTAGTAAAAGTTTTGTGGAAGAATCACGCTATAGAGGAAGCTTCTTGGGAGCTTGAGGAGTAGATTAGACAAAAATACTCGCAGTTGTTCCAAGAGGTATAAAGGTAATCAGGTAAAATATGATAGTTAGATAAGTTTCTTTTGTAGGTACATGTATGGATTTAGTTAGTAGATAGTTTTTAGTTTTATATGTGTAACTTCCCAGAACATAGAATGTAACCATGGTATTTATCTGTCATAAGTGAGGATAAGTAATAAAATATGTAAACCATTTGCTTCAATGGGATGATAGATGGTACGGATGGTGTTCAACAAAGATAGTAAATTTCAAGGACAAATTTTTATAAGGAGTGAGGAATGTAATAACCCAGAGAAATGACACGTGGCCTCATCGACGAACACAAGGAGTTCGTCAACGAGTGCATAAGGGGGCCTCGTCGACTAAGCCACCCCTCGTCGACAAGAAGATACCGAGAGAGGGTTTAAGACAGACTGAAACTCGTCGACGAGGGTGTAGGTTCGTGGACAAACTTTCTATAGGACTTGTCAACGAGGTGACGTGTCTCGTCGACAAATCCAGCCCTATAAATAGCTTAAACTCAGATTTTTAATCAAAATCTTCAGTGCAGAAACTCTCCTCTCTTTCTCTCTCTCTCACGACCCCCTACTCTTCTCTTTTCGATCCTGGCTCCATTTCTCGCCGGATTGAAGATCTAAGGCCACTACGACGCTCCTGGTGAAGTTCTTTGCAAGTCTGTCAGAGCTGATCATGGGGAAAGTTGGTTTGAAATTTCATTCCAAATCCAGGGTTAGGTGTTTTATTTAGAATCTGGTTTCCCTACAGTTATAAGAAGTGTTATATACAGAAAAATACTGATATTTTGTTTTGGGAGATATTGTTTTCAGGATGTTGAGTTAAGAACCCTGTGAGTATAAGGCTAGAATTTAGTAGGGGTTTTTCAGATTTAAGGTAAGAGAAATATGTTATGCTAGTAGTTTTAATATGCATACAGAATATTATGAATATGCATTTACAAGCATGCAGATCAAATTATCTTTCTAGAGAATTATGAGTATTATCCTTATAGCATAATTACAGAAATTAAGCATGAGATTGTGTTTGCTCAAATGTGTGACATGAGTTTATTACAGTACAATATGTAGATTTTATAGTATTATAGATATTCAGATATTTCAGATTATTAGCAATGAATGAGACTTACAGTATTTCCCAAAAAAACATGATTTCTAAACCATAACACTCAGACAGTTTATTCAGACATATTATACAATTATAGCATCAAGATGCTACAGCAAATTATTCAGAGATTACAGATATTATCTATAGAGTATACAGATACTATATACAAATATATTATACAGATATTACAGATGGTATAGACAGAAAACACAAAAGTTACAGACAGATAATATATATATTTCAATCAGATATCTCAGATAATACAGGTCAGAATTATAGTGTTATAGTTGTTTTTGAAATCATGTTAGAATTTGAAGATGATTATATATTTATATATGTATACAGTATTACACAATATCAGATTCCTATGGAAATTATAAAAAGATATATATACAACAGAGCACGGTATCGTTGTTAGTTTCTTATACGTGCAACCACATGACTCAGATAGTATGTGGATTCCGTCTAACCGTGCTAGGAGAGATTTGCAGTCTCCCCAGCATACTGGATTGAGGTAGCCGGTTAGACGATGACAGAGGTTTGAGATAGCTCAGAGTGATTGGAGTGGGCTAGGATCTACATAGATCGTTACAAATTGGCGGATGATAGAGATTGACTTACCTGGAGGGCCAATCAGAGTAAGTCCAACCTATGGGCCGCATAACCCTATTATGAGGGGATATATCATAATATACAGATCCCAGGGTATAGCAGAAGTTCTTATGTACAGATATATCACATAGCAGTAGTTTATACTGTTATATTAGCAATACCTTCAGATAGTAAACTCATATACACAGTTATATTTTAAAGATTACATGATAGATATATATTCTATATAGTTTACAGTTTTCTCAGATTACAGTATTATTTTTGTATTTTAAATATTTAACTTAGCTGCCACACACTAGTAATGGCATATTTCCACTTACTGAGTGTTGTCTCATCCCAGTGACTTACTATTTTTCAGGAGATCCAGTTAGGCGAGCAGATCTAGCTCGCGGATAGAGATTAGCTTGTGCTGCCCATACAGGAAAGGGTAGGTATTTGAGAGACAAGAGTTTTGGGATAGTTTTTAGATTATAGTGACGTCATTGGGTATTTTTGTATTGTAAGTATATTTCATAACAGAGTAGTTATCTAGTATTGTATATGACAGTTCCCAGTTTGTGTACCGCTGCTTGGTTGCGTATGATTTTTAGAAATTGCTCAGTGCTCTTTTGGGTCTGGGATGTTATTATTAGTATTTCAGACAGATGATATTATGATATACAGATAATATATATATATATATATATATATATATATATATGTTAAATAAGTAGCAGGTTGTTACATTACCCACCTATACAAGTAGCTTCCCTCTGCTCTCTAATACCATTACTGCTACTAGGGCACTCGCCTTTCTCAGCAAGCTCTCGAAATAATCTTATTAATTCTTCATATTCACATAAATTAACAGATATGCATATAAGACACTCCCTGTGAAATACACGCCATTTACTTCCCCCATGACACGGGTTATGCGACCCGAAAGCCAGACTAATGTCTTGAGGGATCCACCTAGACAGTAGTCATCTATACTCTCCGCTAACATACTCTGTGGGTATATATAGGTCCAACTGTTGGTTTGATTGCCCACACCTAGGGGGGTGCATTCACCTAACGTAGGCAAATCGGACAAGGCCACCCTACACCTCTCAGCACAAGTGTGGGTGCACACGACCACATAACAAATCCCTAGCAATGGTACTGTGCTCACAATACAATGGTCCCCAGGGTTCCTAAAGCATATCATGCAATTTAGATAATAAAAAACACTATTTAAAACATTAATTCACATATATTTCCTGTTATTCCAAAAACCCGGCCCCCGACCACAAATACAATCCGGCTCATAACCATTTAAAAAAAACCCCGGCCCTCGGCTGTCATATCAAATCCCTGCATTATTTACAAGTATTTCCAATATTTCGCAAACAATTTCAATATTTCACAAACAGTTTAGTATTTCAAAATCTCAAATCCAGATATACAATAATCCATATCAATTAAATCATCTGCCACACGATTTCCACATTTTAACATAACCATATAAATAAACAAGTTTTCCACCTTTCATTTTATTCAAAAATACCATATCATATGTCCTAAGTTTGTAAAATCCATTTTGAGCAGTTAGTTTCTAAAATAACCTTTAAATTATTAAATGAATAAATAAATAAATAAATAAATAAATTTATGTAAACATAACAATTAAATTGATTCAAATTTTATAAAATTGCTGATTTAACTTAATCCCCTTACCCGATTCCTAAAAAAGTCCACTAACACCTCGACCTATGCCCCACGACGTTCTAAATCCCTGAAATCCTAAAATTCAAATTTCATTACATTACTCATCACAATCCCTAGAGTAATTTTTCCTAAAATTCCCCTAAACTCTCAATACCCTAAATAGCCTAATAAAGTCTAAATTATTAAACTTACCCCCGATTTATGATTGGCACCCTGGAGTTCTAATTCGAAAACCCGCTCCAGTTAGATTGTAGAGAATCTCCCCACGAATCTCCTAAAAATTTTCGTTTGTTAATTGGACTTATAGTTTAAGAGAAATTGAGATAAGTTTGAAAATTTGTCTTACCCCAGGAGATACGTCTATGCCGTTCCCACGACAGATCCGCTCCAATAGAAGTGTCGGTGGCGGCAAACAGAGCCCAAAGGTATTTTTGAATTTTCGATCGGCTGAATATCAGAGCCGAGATTGAGGAAAGTGGGAGAGAGGAGATGAAGGACGCTAGGCTTTTGTGCATAGAATGAAAAAAAGAAAAGAAAAAGAAAGGGAAGGCTTCCCGAGGGATCAAATAGGATAACATAACATATATATATATATATATATATATATAAAATATTTTATTGTAATATTATATTATCATTATATTAATTAATTAATTAATTAATTTTTATTTTTATTTTTATTTTTTTAATAATACTTTTTAAAATTTTTAATTTTTAATGTTTTTTTTTTTAGGATCACTACATAAATAGACTTAACACGTTGACAATAGGTAGTGAGTTTTGCAAGTTGATGAAGACTTACCATTCCCTAAATAGCTTTCTATGCTATTCTCACTTTGGCACTAGGAAACATCAATATGATCGAGGAGTCATGCTCCCTTTTTTAGCCTAGGGAAAAAATATCTCTAAAAAATAACCCTACACTAGTATTTACATTATGAAAACTCATTACAAGCACACGAGACAAGCGGTCACAGGCAAGCACAATGCCCTGAACAAGCTCGGCTGGTGACACTCCCCCACTTATGAGGTCGACGTCCTTGTAAACTTTGTCGCTAAGTACACTTCAACTTTGTCAACGAACGGTTGAATATCTTCCGTAGAAACCTAGCCAATTTCTTCATCGCCAAGGCATTTGCACTTTACTAAGAACTCTTATCACTTCTTCCTTGAGGATGTGAACTCTCTGTCTGCAAGGATGTCTTCAACTTTCATCTGTCGAGTTGCATGGTCTTCAATTCTGCTCTGGTTGATTAACTTTTGCTTGAATTTTTGGTGTCGATGTTGAATGACTAGAGGCGGCTGACGTGAAATACAGAATGCACTTTCATCCAAGTCGGAGGGTCAATTTTGTAAGAGGCCTTCCTGACTTTGGCCAAGATGGGGACTGGTTCTTCATATTTACGAAGTAGTCTCCTATCTTATGCCCATAATGACCTGATATGTTCAGGATTGAGCTTAATAAGCACCAAGTCATGTTGAAGTGTTTCTCCCCATGATACTGTTAGTGACCGAGACTCAAGATTCACCTTCTAGACATAACTTTTCAGAATCCTCAGTTCACAACTTGACATCTCTTCAAGTTACCATCCTCAGAATGATGGACAAGCAGAGAGATTCATTGGGCTACTAGAAGAGTACTTGTGACATTTCGTCAATGCTAACTAGAAGAATTTGGTGCAACTACTTGATGTGACTAAGTTCTATTTCAATGCCCAAAGGAGCTCAACAACCAACGAAAGGCACAATCTAACTTTAAAAAACTTGTGGGCGGTAAGAAAAAATTGGACACCAATGGAGAGCTCAGATGCTTGGAATGTTTGGTAAATTAGGATAGAATGGAGGGATGCTCAAACATGGTTGAAGCAAGTAGTAGTTGGGGTTACAAAGTTAAGCCATGTTAAGGAAAATTGTTTCTTGGAATGTGAGGGGGCTCAACAACAAATCTAAAAGGAGTATAATCAAGTCCTTTCCTAAGGACTAGAGAGGCAATATTGTTTGCTTACAAGAAACCAAAGTGGAGACAATGGATCAATTCTTAGTAAAAAACCTTTAGGGAAGGGAGGCTTTTGGATGGATCTCCCTTGGCACTGAGGGTAGTGCATAGGGTATCCTTATTTTTTTAGGTCTTAATGTTGTGGGGCTGCAAGATCATCCCATTAGCTCTTGGTCGTTCTCACATTTGTTTAAAAATCTAGACAACTTTTGGATTCTTTCTAGAGTCTATGGCCTAGGTAAAGGAACCTCTAGAATAGCTTTTTGGACTAAGCTTCTAGAGATTAGAAGTCAATGAGATGCACCTTGGATTATTGGAGGAGATTTAGCATGGTGATCTACCCTCATGTAAGAAGTAAGGGTGGCTTAGAGAATGGTTGCCTAGGAGAATTTCTGGATTCAATCAATGTGAATGCTCTTATTGATCTTCTGCTCATGGATGGCACCTTCACTTGGTCCAACCCTAGAGAGCCACCTTCATTATTGAGGATAAATAGATTCTAAATTTTGGGAGATTGGGAAACTCACTTCTCCAAACCACCAAAATCTTGTTTCGTAGGCCCATCTCATACCATTTTCCCATTCTCATCAACAAGGGAGGTGTTAAATAGGGCCTGACCCCTTTTCTCTTTGAGAAGATGTGGGTAAAGCATGATGGTTTAAAGGACCTCATTAAACTTTGGTGGTCTTCACTTCAGATAAAGGGGAAAACTAGCTTTGTGCTAGCATCAAAATTAAAGGGGTTGAAAGAAAAGCTAAAGGTGTGGAACAAAAGCATCTTTGGGGATATCCAAGCAAATAAAAAAAAAAATGATATTCTTAAAGGTATCAAGGATCTCAATGAATAGGAGCTGGGTTAAGGGTGTAATGCTGAAGAAAAGGACAAAAGAGTGTCTGTCACTCAAGAAAGAATTGATCGAGATTATTAGCCTCAAAGAGATTTCCTGGAGACAAAAATGTAGAGCCTTATGGGGATGAAGCACTTGTCTTCGATGGTTTCTCTTTGTCTTTCTTTTTTAGTCAAATTAGGGAGTTCTCAAGCAAGGTATTGTCAAACACCTATGAGGAATTATTTAAAACGTTCAAATTTGTGAGTAGTATTAATGCCACTTTTTAAACCTTGACTCCAAAGAAAATAGGGGCTGTCAACATCAAGGATTTTCATTCAGTCAATTTTATGGGAAACATTTATAAAATCCTTGCCAAAGTTTTTGCTATCAGGATCAAAAGAGCCACTCTAAAAGTTAGTAAGCAGGTCCAGCATGCCTTGGTGGTTGGAAGACATTATTATAGATGCTGCCCTTAGTGCTAATGAAGTTTGGATTCTTACCATATAGAAGGAAAAAAGTGTTGCGGTGTGCAAGATATACATGGAGAAAGCCTTTAACCATGTCAATTGGATTTTTCTCCTTTACCTTCAAAAGAAAATGGGCTTCAAGGAGCGTTGGTGCAGTTGGACCGCTTAATGCATCAACACCCTAAGCTTCTTAGTGCCCATAAATGGTTGTCTTCTGATTTATTTCACTTCCCAAATGGTTTGAGCCAAGGGGATCCTTTGTCTCCCTTCTTGCTCATCATGATATGGAGGTGTTGAGCTACTTGCTAAAGAAAGCTACTGCAAAAGGGATCATTAATGGTCTTAGAGTGGGCAAGAATGGAAGATCCATGGAAGTTTCACATCTTTTGTTTGTGGATGATACCTGGTAGGCTCACCAAGGTCCTTAACTACCAAAGATAAAATTTATAAACCTAACTACTTCCAAGTCTAGTAGAACAGTGAGTAAGTCAGGTGCCGATCCATAGGGACTGGTGTGCAGTTGTTAACCACTTCTAACCTAGTTTACTATACTTTGTGTAAAAAGGAAAAAGGAGAGATTTTGATTGGGTTTTTTCTAACAACTACCGAAAGCAGTAAATCTATATTAACACTACTCCTAGAAAGTAGATCTCAGAGTATAAATCATGCCTAGACTGTCATGCACGCTAGTTATGTCCAATAAGCTATTAGTCTTAGGCTAGCGGCTAAGTGAACCATTCGATGGCATAGAGTAGCGAAGGTGCACCAATCATCCAGAGCATAATCGAGAACCAGGTTATACTTTATCACAACGATAACGAGATCACCCCGTACATGAACCGTAGCCTAATCTGTTTAGGTGACTGAATCCCTAGCTAGGGTATCATTTACCCTAGGGTATCATCACACTCAAAGATGTAAACTTGAATGGTGTTGAAATGGAAGCAACAAAGAAAGCATGTAAAGGAAAGCATGTAAAAATCATTCAATTGTAACTCGAATGTCTGTCACTAACAACAGAGAATACAATCAGAAGACCATCTAACTACGCTTCGAAGAATCCTTACATGAACCAGTACAGGAATTGAAAAGAAAAGCATTAAATCCTACTCTACGTGGCTCTCAATGGCTTCCTAGACCTGTCACTAACCTAAGAGAAGCCAAAGAGAAACCCTAGGAACATAGACGAAGCTATTATTTATACCCAAAAGGTTTACAAGGTTTAAAATTCAAAATAGGAAAGTTCTACAAAAATCTCACGAAGCAGTTCGCGTCTATTGACCAGGTTGCACCCTTGTTTTCCCCAAGTTGCACCGTGGTTGAGGCTCGCGAGAAATCAGGAATTCAAATTCAGGTCTTCTCGACCTAATCGCACTCTTGAGTCTTGTTGGTCGAGATGATGGTCAAGAATTGTAGGATCTCTGTCTTCAGGAAAGCTCAAGATCTCGACTTGGTCTTCCTTCATGGTCTCCTTGGTCGAGCTGTTGGTCGAGACTCTCAGTATCTCTGGCTTAGTCAACTTTAGTATTTTGACCTAGTTGCCCCTTAGGAACACTTGGTCGAGCACTTGGTCAAACCTTGCATCAATTCACTTTCAGTCTTGAACCTTGGAGTCTGCAGCTTGTGACCTAGTCGCCCTTTGTCTTACTAGTCGCACCACTTGGTCAAACCATGTCTTCTTTCCTTTGATGCATTAAGGCTCCAGGGTTTTGGCTACGCATTTGATTTGAGTTTTGTGCTTCCCAAATACTCCTTTGACTTCTCATATTGCTTAACTCCATTTTAACCTATTTCTCCTTAAACATGAACAAACATTGTATAACTCTAAACTATGATGACCAAGGGTATTTACAAGATATATGGAGACAAAACAAAGGTAAATGAGGACCTAAAATAGTGCATTTTTGGGACTCATCACAACCCCCAACTTACATTTTGCTAGTCCTTGAGTAAGAAAAAACTAAGAAAACTAGAAAATCCTATCTACTTCCTCTTTCGTGGGAAACACGGTTGCATTTACTGTATGCAACAAAGCTTTAAACCCCTAGGTGACCCTAGTGGACGAGTTGTAGTTTCGTGAGGGTTTCTAGGGTGGTACCCACAAACACCAATATCAGTGAATATCAAATAAGATCACATGCAATACAATCATGCTATTTCACATACAGGAATATAACTTAGTTACACGTAGGCTCTTTCATACATAACTCCATTATACACACAACTCTGCAGCAAATCACTCACGCAAGTCTCAACATTGTATAGCCATCAAGAAAAGCACAACTTATAGAGAATCAACCAACAATTGCAATTCAGAGTTAATATCGTATTATAAATTCAAGTATAAATAGGCAAAGTCACAAAGCATGTGTAAAGTGAATGATTCATCACACTCAGGTTGCCCTTGGACATCCACAGAACAGTCGTCTTGACTCAGCTTCACTGGCATACTCTAAAAAACACTCAAGAATATGGGGTCACTCTCATATGTGAGGAAGAATGTCATGATCAAACATCACACATACTTTGAAGAACTAATGCTAAAATGGAGTAAATTAGTCTCATAAGAATGGGATCCAGCCTATTAATGAGGTGTCGGGTCCTTCACCCTAGCGTCTTCTCGCCTACTTGCCACATCCAACCAAGACCACCCTAGATTGACTTATCCATAAACCAAGCGTGAATACATCATATGCATCGGATAGCTGAAGAAGCTTCATACGTGCAGGAACATGTGTGTTGTGTCCCTAGCTTGACCCTTTTATATTTGGAGCAGATATTCTATGTATTTTCCATTTCTTTTTCTCTTCTGCTCGTCCTTTTTACATTTTTCTTTTATGGTCAGTTAGGAAAATTTTCATAACTTTTGTCATCTTCATGCTACCGAAAGGAAACTAAGCTCGAAAAGGAGTTCCATGTAATATGTCTTTCTCTAGAGGTGGCTTAATTCTCATGTTTTGAGTAGGCTACAAAACCTAGGTTTATATCTCCCCACTAGACATCCCCTCTAGGTTAGCAAATGCAAAAACCGAGACTAGCATGCAAGGAATATCCAAAGAAAGAAAGTTGAGTTTTGTGAACTCAAAGTTTGACGTCAAAAATTCTAAAAAAAAAAAAAAACGAAAGGCTCAACGAAACCTCACAAGGTGTCATAGTCACCACGGTTGTTCTCTTAGTGCTCTTAATGAACCCTAAGTGTTACAAATCATGTGAAAGTGCGTCCTAGCCTTGTGAAGTACCATATGAATACAATAGCTTACACAATAGTACTAAAACAAATGAACCATTAGTCAACCCTTATAGAGTGACAAAACAATACATTGGCTATATTATGTGAAACTACGCATACGTAACTCACTATTTCGTTAGAGAGCATAACAAGGTCATATAATTGATAAGTCTATGCATGTAACATATAGGTGATATAGAAGTACGTAAAGGGCATAACAATATTATCATGGTATAAAACAAATAATGTCACTGAAAATTTTTGAAAATCGGGCCATTTTTGTGCTCAACATGTGCCGTGTAGTGTTTTCCTAACCCATACCCCCAACTTAAAACTTCAATGTCCCTATTAAAGTATGGAAAGAAAGAACCTGGAAAGCATGGAAAAGGAAACATTACACGGGCCTCTGATATCAAATGGTGTACTTATTTGAGTAACAACCACATAAAATGCAGAAAGAGAAAGAGACGTTGCAATGGTACACCCAAGCACAAAAGACAAGTAAGAAAAAACACCATGTATTTTCATTAATTTCATAAGTAGTACAACGTAGATGGAATCATCAAAGCACAAGCATAGCCATACAAAAACATGGTGATACAAGTAAAAAGGAAATACAAATAAAATAAAAGAAGAGAAATAAAAACAACAAAAGTGTGCATGAGCACAATACATATGCAGAAAGAGCGCAAAAAGGATCCTAAGGGTTAGTACTAAGTCGAATTAGAATCGGAATCAGAAACAAGATAAGGATTATCAGGAGCACCGTTGGGGACAGATGACAAGGTTGTCATTGTAGTGGCCACTACTTGCACCGTTGCCGCCATCAAACGGCGGATTTCAGTGGGGGTTGGCATGGTTGGCCTAAGGATTCGAGGCGGCACCAGCTGGTCAGATATGTCCGCCAAAGGCCCTGGGGTAACATCCGAGGGTGGTGTAATAGTGGGTGGCATAGCAGGACGCGCTGGGGGCAACTGCATCTCCTCCAGGTTCACCTGTGGTGCCCTTGTCCCCTCTGAAATCCGGTCGTTCTCGCTCAGGGCCGCGCGACCCCTAGAAGAAGACTCTCCCATCGGCGGGTCTTGGACCCTTTTCCGCTTAGCGGCAGATCTTGGTGACAAGGCTTGCTTTGCGTCAGTCTGAGATCCCGAACGTAGGCGCATCTTCGAAGAGAATCAACTGGGGATGGAGAGAGGAAGAAAGAAGAGAAAGGTCAAAACTTTAATGCTCTAGAATGTAGGACCACGCTTGGTGGACGCACCGGAGCTTGGGCAAGTCACCAGGGGGACGCTAGAGGCTCGCCGGGGCCCTAGAGAGGTGAGGGAGGCTTGGGTGACTGGGTTGGGCTAAGGTGCGATGAGGGAGGGACAAAGGGATCGAGAGAAAGTGGTTTCGAGCTTCGTAGGAAATGGGTTTTAAATGCGACTTATGATAGTTTCGACTAGGTCGCATCATTTGAGTGTTGGTCGTGCCTGGTCGCACCCCCAACTGATTTTGGAACACTGACTCCCGACTAGGTCGTGCCTAGCTTCATGCTGGTCGCACACTTGGTTGACCCTCTCAGTAATTTACAAGTTCGAAAAGTTCATAGACTTGACCAGGTTGCACCAAAGAAGTGATGGTCGCTCCCCTGGTCAAACGTTTTGGTACTTTGGAAGCTCAAAAGACTTTTAAGGTTCGACCAGGTTGTACATGTGTGTGCTGGTCGTGCCTTGGTCGCACCCCTAACTAACCTAAAACCTATTCTAAGAACTCTAAACCCTATCTACACTACAATGTACAACCTAAGGACTCAAAAGGAAAAGAAAAAGAAAAAGAAAAAAGAAAAAAGAGGGTTTTCTTCCAGACGCAATGAAGACTCATATCAAACTCGCCCTGGTTTGAAAAGAGGGTTTTCTTCCACCATTTCTTCATTAAATCATGTCTCATCTACCGACTGCCGTCCCTTTAAACTAGAGGCCGAATAATGAATGGCCAGAATCTGCTTATATAGGTCGTCTAGACCAAATATAGATGAGCTCTCGGGCTAAAGTGTATCTTCTAGATGATCCCTCCGCAGAATTGAGGATATCACTTCCTCAACACACTCATCGATCATGTCAACGTCCATAGCTTGGATGTCTTTGGGTGGATGATGGGAAGCATGGAATACATTCAGCCGAAGCTGCATGTTGCCAAAGGACACATCTATAATCTAAGTCCTACATTGAATGCAGGCATTAGCCGTAATTAAGAATGGTCGTCCTAATAGGACAGAGATTGGGTCTTTGGTGGGATCGGAAGGTTCCATATCCAAGACAATGAAGTCAATAGGATAATGAAACTCCTCGATTTTGACAGAGAAGTCCTCTATCACACCCAGGGGTCTTTTTACAAATCGGTCGACGAAACTCAAGGTGACCGATGTGGGCTTCAGCTCTCCAAAATTGAATTGCTTATACACCAAGTATGGAAGGAGGTTCACACTTGCACCCAAATTCAAAAGAGCCCTATCAATGGTGTAATTTCCGATTACACACGAGATAGTAGGAGCACTGGGGTCTTTTAGTTTTGGAGGAAGGTAACCTAACATAATTGAGCTCACATGGCTAGCCTAACCTATTTGTTCATATGTACCCTTAACTTTTGCTTCTGTGTGCACAAGTCCTTAAGGAACTTGGCATAGGCAGGCACTTGCTTGATAGCATCTAAGAGAGGAATATTGACCTTAATCTGTTGAAATGTGTCCATGATGGACTTAGTAGTGGCCTCCTTCTTAGATTTAGAGGATACATGAAAAGCTGCAGGGAATGGTATTGCAAGGACATAGTGGGGAGGTGTTCCATCATGGGATAGGGTAGGCATCTCGGTATCAGCTACCAGACTAGGAGAAGGGGGATCACATGGCTTATCTTTGAGTTCTTCCCTCATCTTCTCCTTACCTTTTTCGTGGTCCAACTTCTCCCCAACCCTATTATTTACCTCCCTACGACTCCGAAGAATGGTCACAACCTAGGCTTGCTCATTATATGACAAAGGTCCAACATTCGGTTCACACTTTACCTCATATTGGCCCTTAGGGTTCACTAAAGGTTGACTTGGCCACTTGCCCTCATCTCTCCTACTCAAAGAGGTAGCTAGTTGCCCCATAGTGGCTTCTAGTTTGACAATCGATCAGGAGTGGGAGTGAAGTAGTTGCTTATCAACTTGGCGATCAACCTCAATGCCTTTGAGGGCTTTTAGCACCATCTCCTGAAAAGAATCATATTTGGGATGAAGAGGAGATGGTTGCTGATAAAATGAAGGTCTATGGGCAGAAACGGGAGGATTTTGGAAATTTTGGTATGGGCGAGGAGGTGGAGTACTGGGTGATTGCTGAGGTATTTGAACTTGAAAACCCGAAACTTGTGGCCTCTAGGAGAAGTTAGGATACTTATTCCACCTAGGATTGTATGTATTTGAATATAGGTCATTGGTTGGCCTATCGTACCAATTATGGGAGGCATTAACTTCCTCCTACACAAACTTAGGTGAGAGAGGCACATAGGGGCAATTATAACATGTGTGTGAAGGATTGGAACAAATGGCACCCACCTTTGCACATGTCATAAGCTGAGGTTGTTGTCCTAAAGACAAGAACTGATCTAACTTTTTTACTATGGTGTGTAGTGTGGGTGCTAGGTCATAGCTCGCAGCTAACTCATAAACTCCCTTAGAATTGAAAGATGAAGGTTGGGATGGTCTATAAGTAGCAACAATATGCTACTGAGAATTTTCAATGAGGTTCTTGAAGAGAGCCCCAAACCTCATTCTCGTGTTTGGTAAGGAAAGTACCTCCACAAGATGCATCTACCATGTACCTATCTCACTCAGCTAATCCTTCAAGGTCTGAACCAATTGCCACTTAAATACTTGGTGATGTGAGCATTTGCGCAAGAGGTCCCTAAAGCGCTCCTATGTCTCGAAAAACAATTCCCCATCCACTTGTGAGAAACTAGTGATGACCTGCTTAAGCTGGTTAATCTTCCCAGTTTGGAAGTACTTTTTTAAGAGCTCATGTTGCATGGTGGATCAGGTGGTCATCGAGTTCGGCTCTAAGGAATTCAACCAATATTTGGCCTTATCCTTCAAAGAGAACGGGAAAAGCCTTAATCGTAGGGCGTCATCACCAAAATTAGATATTCGGATGGTGGAACAGATTTCAAGAAATTCATCTAGATGCTTGTAAGGATTTTCATTCGAATTCTCATAGAAATTGGGAAGCATCGAGATGATGGAAGGCTTAATCTCAAATTGTGCCACCTCAACATCCGCGAACCAAAAGCAAAACGACAAAGTGTATGTGTTGGGTGTGAAGTAGTCTCTAAGGGGCCGAAGAGGTTGTTCCTCCACCACAAGTTGGCGAGGAGCATGAGCTTTTGGAATTTGAAAGTCGGAAACCGGATTACGTTCAACCATAACTTTATGTTCGGACGACTCGGCTAACTCAAGACTAGAGGTAGATTTCCTAATGGACCTACGAAATCTCTTAATCTCAAGGTCTATAGGAACTGGATCAGGGTCCAAAGAACACAAATCCAGCATATACACATATAGCACACAATCAAGACTTCAAAATATAAAACAAAAAAAGAACTTAAAAGAAAACAAAGAAAAAGAAAGTATAATACTCTAAACTAAAAATTGGCTTACAACCATAACATAGTCCCCTGCGACGGCGCCAAAATTTGGTAGGCTTGCCAAGGCTTGGGTTCTTAACTACCAAAGATAAAATTTATAAACCTAATTACTCTTAAGTTTAGTAGAACTGTAAGTCAGGTGTCGATCCTCAGGAACTGGTGTGTAGTTGTTAACCACTTCTAACCTAGTTTGCTATACTTTGTGTAAAAAGGAAAAAAAGAGATATTTTGATTGGATTTTTTCTAACAACTACTGAAAGTAATAAATCTATATTAACATTACTCCTAGAAAGAAGATCTTAGAGTATAAATCACGCCTATATTGTCGTGCACGCTAACTATGTCTGGTCAGCTATTCGTCTTAGGCTAGCGGCCAAGTGAACCATTTGATGGCATAGAGTAACAAAGGTGCACCAATCGTTTGGAGCACGATTGGGAACCAGGGTATACTCTATCACAATGATCACGAGATCACCCCGTACATGAACTATAACCTAATCCATATAAGTGGTTGAATCCCTAGCTAGGCTATCCTTTACCCTAGGGTATCATCACACTAAAAGATGTAAACTTGCATGGTATTGAAATGAAAGCAGTAAAGAAAGCATGTAAAGGAAAGCAATAAAAGAAAACATGTAAAGATCATTCAATTGTAACTCGAACGTTTCTCACTAACGACCGAGAATACAATCAAAAGACTATCTATCTATGCAGCAGCACAAGGAACTCGCAAGTTGTTACAGGCCTTCGAAGAATCCTTGCACGAACCAGTACATGAATTGAAAGGAAAAATAGTAAATCCTACTCTACATGGCTCTCAATGGCTTCCTAGGCCTATAACTAACCTAAGAGGGGCCAAAGAGGAATCCTAAGAACATAGACGAAGCTATTATTTATACCCAAAAGGGTTTACAAGGTTTAAAATTCAAATAGGAAAGTTCTGCAAAAATCTCACAAAGCAATTCGCATCTGTCAACCAGGTCGCACCCCTATTTTCCCTTGGTCGTGCCTTGTTCGAGGCTTGCGGGAAATCAGGAATTCAAATTCAAGTCTTCTCGACCTAGTTGCACTTTTGAGTCTTATTGGTCAAGATGATGGTCAAGACTTGCAAGATCTCTGCCTTCAAGAAAGCTCAGGATCTTGACTTGGTCACCCTTCATGGTCTCACCGGTCGAGCTGTTAGTCGAGACTCTTAGTATCTCTAGCTCAGTCGGCTTTAGTATCTCGACCTAGTCGCCCCTTGGGAACACATGGTCGAGCATTTGGTCGAACCTTGCAGCAATTCACTTTTAGTCTTGAACCTTGGAGTTTGCAGCTCGTAACCTAGTCACCCTTTGTGTTGCTAGTGGCACCACTTGGTCAAACCATGTCTTCTTTCCTTTGATGCAATGAGGCTCTAGGGGTTTGGCTGAACATCTGATTTGAGCTTTGGGCTTCCCAAATACTCCCTTGGCTTCTCATATTGCTAAACTCCTCGGTTTTAACCTGTTTTTCTTGAAACATGAACAAAATTGCATAACTCCGAACTATGATAACAAAGGGTATTTACAAGATAAATGGAGACAAAACAAAGGTAAATGGGGACCTAAAATAGTGCATTTTAGGAACTCATCAAAAAAATATTGGCAAGGTGAAAAAGGAATTTATTGTCGAAAGGTGGCAAATTGGTGCTTACCTAGAAGTACCTTCACAAACCATCCTATCTATTTCATATCTTTCTTTCATCTTTGGACTTTAGTTGCCAAGATACTAGAAGGAATTCGAAGGAGGTTAATATGGGGAGTGTGGGCGTGGATTTCAAATCCCACCTTGTCAAATGGGGCATGGTCGAAAAACCTACTTTGCTCGGGAGGCTTGGGGTTGAAGTCCCTATACACTTTCAATAAAGCACTTCTTGTGAAATGATAGTGGAAATTTATGGAAGAGAAAGACCGTCTTTGGCGGGGTATCATTGTTTCCAAACATGGTTAGAACATGATGAGTGGATTGCTTAGTCTGGAAAAGGGCCACATGGTGTAGGGGTGTGGAAATTCATTAGCAAAGGTTGGGATGACGTCTTCCCTCTTATCATATTTCAAGTGGAGAATGAGGACAACATTTACTTTTGGCATGATGTGTGGCATGACTAGGAGGCTCTATTATCATTTTTTCTACCATCTACAACTTGAACCTTGATAAGGAAGCTCTCATCAATCATCACCTTCAAATTTTAGAGTAGGGGATCTTCTAAAGCATTCCCTTTATCAGAAATGTAGAACATTGGGAGCTATACCATTCCATTAACTTTTATGGCCATTTTTACAACTTCTAGTACCAAAACATTCCCAATCAACCAAAGTGGACCATAGACAAAAACAAGGTCTTCTCAATTAGATCCTTCTGCAAGAAACTCTCATCAATGGAAACAAACCATAACAATCCCTTTTGACGTCACATTTGGAAGATGACTACCCTTATAAAGGTAGTTTTTCTTTATTGGGAGGCTACACATGGAATTATGGAAATATCTTAATCTTGAATAATTAGTAGAAAAGGGGGTTGACCATCATCAACTGGTGTTCCTTTTGCATGGCGGGTGCAGAATCAATTGAGCATATCCACCTTCATTGCCTTGGACCAAAAACCTTTGGAATATGGTTCTAACCATGATTGGACAAAGGTGGGTTACTGCCAGCTTAGTGGGAGGGGAGCTCTGGGCATGGAAAGGGATTCAGGTATAGTTTTAAATAATGTTCATTATATAATGGAATTTTAAGGCGTTGTATTGATTTGGACTGCTATATTTGTGGAAAAACGCGACTGTAATGGGTGTTACACTTTAATTATCGGCCATGATGGGCCATTATGCCCCATTACACCATTGTTCACTACTGGCAGCCCTATATACTGAAACATATCTCATTTGTTCCTAATTTTGTTGAGTTTTGCTATTGCATTTCTCCCTCACCCCAAGGTTATCTAGCTTAGATCTATTGCTACAGAAACAGAAATGTGTGCTTAAAATTGCCATTTGAAGGTGATTTATGGCTTCCCATCCCTTTCTTTGAAATTTTATCCATTTAGGAAGAAATTTGTTGTTGTTTGAAAGTGATTTGGGAAGATTTGAGTGAGAAATCAAGCTAGAAACTTGGGATTTGGGTAGATCTAAAGAAAGGTTTGAGGCTTTAAGCTTTGAAGAGGGTTCAGGAGTGGGAGGCTTTTTGTGTTGTCCTGACTTCCTATTTGTGGGTTTGCCTAAAATGGGGGTCTCCCTTATATCTTAGCTAGTCTTCTCTCCCTTTGTAGAGTAATGGCGTTAAGTGTATCTTTTGTGTTAGGCTAAGTTATCCCTTGCAAGTGTTTTCCAAGTCCTTGCCACCTTATAATTTTTCTTCAACATCTATTGAGCAATCATTATGCTTATGTCTACAATCCTTGGTTTAGGAACTTCAGAATGTTCATTGAAATAGGTTGGATACACTATCTCAAAAACATGGAAGGAACTCTTGGTTCTTTTTTCGTCAATCCTAATGTGCACTATTTTTGAATTGTGAACTCCACAACTTTGTGCTCCTTCACTATTATCAGATGATTTCCATATAAAAACTTCAAATTTTGGTGTAAATATATTGGTATTGCTCTTGTTGTATGATCCATGACCTTCCAAGTAACATGTTGAATGAAGGCACAATATCTAGAACTTGGAATACGATAAAAAAGTGCATGGTCTAACCTTGATGACCAAGTCAATTTCTTTTGTGATTTCTTTGGTTGTTCTATCAAAGGCCCTAACCATGAGGCTACTCTTTCTCATTAATAATTTGTCCACACCTAGTGTCATCAACATGGAATAAGGGCATACATTAAGAGTGGACCCATTATCTACCAAAACTCGAGATACAATCATCTTCCCATGCTTAAACATGATGTGTAGTAGGCTCATGTGATGTTTCCCTTTTGGTGGAATCTCATCATCTTTAGTGACTTTCAGAGGCAATGAGTAGCCTAAGTACTAAGGTGCGGGTTGGGGTATTATTCAACTACTTAACTATACTATACTCACTAGTTTTTAGCTGCTACAAAAACTTGGTTATTTCCTTATCACTAACTTTTATCTCTTTTCCTTTTCCTCTTCTTTCCCTTATTCTATCCTACCTTCTCTTTTCCTTTATTTTTTTTCTCTACATCTTCAAGATATAACATCTTCCACTTTGAGTCATTCCTCCAAATCCGGTTAGATTGGCTATATTTTTTTACCATGTTTGGATCAATAACCTCCACTTTGTATTTCTAGGGTGCAACTTGGTCAGTTAAGTATATGAAAGATGCAGGGAGTTGGAGGGTCAATGGTTTGTTCTTTAAGGTGGTTATGGGATGGACTATTAGTGGGGTGTAAGTTATAATGACTAAGGGTGAGGATTGGTTGATGGCGTTCATGTTTATAGATTCAAATGACTCGTTGGCATTCATTGATGGATTCATGGATAGGGAATGATGGTTGGTGGATGGATTCAATGGCAAGGAGGGGATGATAGATTCAATGGCATTCACTAACAAGGCCCTATTATCTAGTAACAAGTTGGTTCTGACACTAGGATCGGGCACTTCTTAAAATTTTAGAATATTTGCATCAATCAAATCTTTAACCTACATCAAGGTCAAGAAATTCTCTATGGCATGACTGGGGAATTCATATGAAATTCACCCATCACATTTAAGTTATGGTATCTTATATGTTGTTCTAGCATCACTGGGAGAAGTTCTATCTTTCCTTGGGCATAAAATTGATGGGATAGTTTGGTTAAAGGGGTTGGTAGAGTAATGAACTCTCATGTTGGTTTGGGGTTTGGATTGACTTGGTTAGAGTTCAAAGAAACTAGGATTGTGATATTTCCTTGGGGGTTGGTTGTGGGGATAGACAGGGTGGTTTAGATAATTTGGGCAAAGGTTTTTCATTTCCGAGATTTACTACGAGCCACCATTTTGACCTTTCCTTTTTTCTTCTCCTTCTTGACAAATGATGTCTTCTTCCTCGTATTCTACTCAATAAGCCTAGTCCACAATATTTCTTGTATCCAATCATTTTTCATTTTTCTCCCTAATAGCTACCAAAATTGAAAAACTAGACAAACTATAAGTGATTAGCCTATTGGAGTATATACCCTTTAGGGTTCCCACAAATGTTGACACCATCTTAGTATCTATTAGGTGTTGGTCAAATTGTGTTGCTTCTTCCTTCCACCTCTGTGTGTATTGCTTGAAGGTTTCTGAATCCTTTTTTTCTATATTCTATAAACTTGTTCGGCTGAGTGCCATGTCGGTGTTGAACAAGTACTTCTTTAGAATATATTATCCAAATTTCTTCATTTCTAAACTTGGCTTTTGTTCAACGATGCATACCACTTTAGTGTAGAGCCATCGAGACTCTTGTGGAATACGTGCATTAGAAGCTTCTGATTTTTGGTGTAGGGTCCATCTTCCTAGCATACATCTGGAGGTGGATCTTTGGCACCCCATTCCATTATATTTATCAAATTCTGGTGCTTTGAATTTTTTGTACAACTCTACGTCTATAAACAAAATCATCAAAGTATCCTACCCCTATGTCCTACAAACCTTGGATTGACTTCAACTACTCTTCTATATAAGCCATTTGGTCCTTGTTAGTAGTAGATTGCACTACTTCTTCCTGTAGCTTAGGTTGCTCTGTCGATGGGGTCTTCCTAGTGACATTTGTAAAAATTGGCTCAGAAGTGATTGGTGCTAGTTGAGAAGATCGAGCCTCATCAATAATTGGTGATTTACCTTTAATTAGTAGCACCAATTTAGCTATAGCCTTTTTCAAAGGTTTTATCCTCTTTTTTGTCAACGTTTCTTTGTTATAGCTTGATTTTTGCTAATCCATGCTTCTGGGCTTTGCTTGAGTAATAATAGGGTCCTGAGCAATGTAATGGTGCCTCTTTTGGCATAGAATTTTGAAAGTTTTCTTTTCTTTCAGTCACAAAGTTAGAATACATGCAAAGGGGAAAATAATTCAAATATAGAAAAAAGAAAGGAATAAAATGTCGTTGCAACATGAATACGACATGCCATGGGGCGCTTGATTTTATGGTCCATATGAGCATTATTCATCCCATAAGAACATTATACTCTAATTCCCATGCATTGATCCATAGGATTACACTACTCAATACCTAATTGAAGCAAACAAGAGAACTTTTATTCATAATAACCAAAGATCAATTAGACTCAATAATCAACCCTAGGAAGAGCACTTGCATTTTGCTCCTAATATACCCCACTTGCTCTCCTAAAATAAGTTAATACATTATTAAACAAAAAGAAAACTTGGGTTGATCCTATTGGTGCCATCTGGGCTAGTGTATTCCTAATCTTTGGGTATAAAACTTAGGCAGCTCGTCCGACTTCCTAAAGGATAGGATCCAAGGCCATCGACCTCTTTTACATGTTGTGATAGATGCTGGTGATGATAAGGAGCTTCACTTTAGTGTCACTTTTCACAATTTGAAGAATTGCACATTGATCCCTTCTCTTTTTAATGACCTCCTCTAGTTGATCTACATAAGCTTACTGAGCCTTGAAGTTTTATGGCTATTTTTCATTCTGCAATCGATCTTCCCTAAGTTTTTCTCTTAACTCCTAGTTCATTGCAATCAATCAGTAGAATTTTTCTTCTACTTGTAGTGCTCTCTTAGCCCATTGGATTTTCTCATCATCTAGCTCTATCTTCTGCTTTTTCAATGCTTTTTCATCAGTCACTTGATTGACCTTTGACTACAACCTCTTCTTGGTCGATTCTTTCTCTTACTTCTCCTCTCTTTATGTTTGCCATAAGTTTTGGTTCAATTGAGTTAAGTTATTAATCATAATCCTCAGTTTCTGTTCCTCTTAGACCTTCTTTTGTAACTCTTCAGACAATTTCTTCTTCTGCCCTTTTAGCTTCTGCACTTTTTCTTACCATTTTTTATAATAGACATGCTAGCAAGCTAAAATTCTCATAGTAATCGTCCAAATTTGTCGGTCGAGGCATAGGCATATTAGGTCCTTATTCCTTCGAGATCTTAAAAAATTTGTCCCACCTTTCTTGCCAAGCTGGATAGCCACCGGCGATGCTTGATATGCACTCACCTTTCTCCAAGATCTTCATATTCAATTATGTTGTTTTGGACTCATTGATCTTGCCTCCAGTTGATGCATCTTTGTACTTGAAATAAAATTGGGATAAATAGGCCATTTGAAGGATGAATTATGGATGCCATATCTCGTAGAGTGCAAGAGCCGACATATAGCTAATGCAGCTATGAGCACTGAAGAGTAGGACCCAAGAGAGTAGCCCATACCTTACCAGCATCGGTCGATGAACCATCTAGTTGGCCATCCGTTCCACTCTTGATCGTTTTAGGTTGGATACAACCTTTCCATATTCACCCTTTCATGATTCTATGCACATTCCATTATCGATTTCCTTTCATCCATGAAGGCGCTCTTGAATAGGTTTGGAGCAACATGGTCGATGAACCACACATATAATAACTTTGTGTAGCAGAGGAGAGATTCCTTTGAAGGTTTTAGTAAGAATGGTTGGTAGAAGGCTATTTTTTGTGCTCTATCTCTTGGAAAACTACAGGGCTCTGTAGTCAACAATATGCTCCATGAGTTGTAGGCTGAAATGGACTCTAGAATCATTGAGATGAGTCTTGAAAATTCTTTCCAGATCGCTCAAGTCCATCCTTTTGTCTTTCCCTTCTTCTAAACCCTATCTATTATTTCTTTGGCTTGGCCTCCCATTGCCCGAATCAGTGCTTGACTTGAGTTGACTTTGATCAAAGATGTATACTCAGTCCTAAGCCAGTTGGGAATTCAAAGTAGCTCCTATTAATGGCACTAGCTCCGTGGGTCTGAAAGTAAAGCATTGGTACGAGGGGCCCAAGTGTTTTACCAAAGTGTTGAGGACCACCCCTTTAGTCTATGTCCACCTTTAGAATGTCCATGACATGCCCATATTTGGTCTTGAACTCATGTTGGCCCTCATCTGAGAATCAATTCCAATAGCTAAGGATTCCATTGACATCTTGGTTTTTCTGCTAGAATCTCACCTTATTTGGTAGCATACTCTGCTATCCCATTAGCAATTATCTAGCTAGCATGTCTCCTTTCTAAGTCTGGTGCCTCCTCTGATATCCTAAGGATCTATCTAGGTATGTCATATCTCAGATACAATAGAACTTTTTAAATTAAGAAAAAGAAAATGACAAACTATCAACACAACTTATGATGCCAAACTACCCTAGGTGTCCTAGTATTATGCATTGTTGAGGGGTATGGCACATGACTTTGAACCATGGGCGAGAATACGTGGTTTGCTAGTGCATAATTCAAGATCTAGCTCATTGTTCTAAAGGCTCCTAGAGTATCTTCGAAGAGAATATTTCAAGTGAGGGTATTTTTATGAGACCAATACAAAGGACTAAACCCCAAGGAGGCTCCACTAATTCTTCTCTCTCAGAGTGCCTGAAGGGTAAGAAACAACTACTGAAAAGTAAACAAATAACAAATGATGAAAAAAAAAAAAAAATCATGCGAGCACAAAAGGGTGAGTAAAAACACAAATAAACACCAAACACATAAAAATGCTATAAAAAGGTTTTAAAACACACACACTCACACACACAAGTACACGAGTAGCTTGACTGTCATTAAGTCCAATTAAATTTGAAGAAGACTTGGAGTACCTTGAAAAACTAAAGAAAGGATATCAAATATGAAAAAATGTAAAATGAAAAAACATACAAGAGGAATGCAGAAGTAGAACTCGATTTCTTCCTGAAAAGGTATTTGCTTTTTCAATTAAGATGGAACAATCCTTTGAATCAAAAAATGATCAATAATATCAAGGTATATTTTTTCCTACTTAGACTAATAAACCCAAGAGAAATTATTTTTTTTATTTTAATTTATTATTAACTTATTACAAACTCACATATGTTTCTTTATCATTTTTTTTAGAATTGCCAAGGGTTAGGGCACAATCCACGGTTGTTGGATAAAAAATGATAAAACCAAGGTAAAATGAAATTAACTATTGTGATTATGTAATTGCATGCTATGATGTCGTCATTATTTGTTTTGATTTTGTTATCTGCATCATTATTTTTTTTTTTTGACTTTGGTTTCTATTGAAAATTGAGACCAAGGAAGAGGATGGTATGCATGGAGTATGGAGCATCAAGAATGGACTAATGAGCATGGCACATAGATGCATTAAGTGATTTTGGCATGGATGATGGGTCAATAGATGATAAGCAATAGCGGACACTTTAAATTTCTATGTTTATGTTGGAGGAAAGAATTAAATTTTCATTTAACGTGTCACTGGTGTGTAATCCAAAAGCCTTATTTCACTTTTGATGGTCTGTGGCTTGTATTTGATGGTGTTGTAGTTGTACTATATATAGTGTAGACAATAAATAAATAGGCCTGAATGTTCTATTTACTGCTTAAGTGGCTAATGGCTGGTGTGTTAGACTCTGCATTAGAATTTTGCAGTAAATGCAGCATGAGCCATAGGCCATAAGCCATGACTTTGCAGGATTTTGCATCATTGAGAAATCTGCATACCACTCATTTCATTTTCAGCATAGATTTTGCATGATTTTGTTGCTTATTTGTTGAATACAATTAAGGCAATTGATTTGAGGCTTTGAACACTTTTTTTTAGCACAAAATATGAATATAATTAGAAGGAGCAATAGGAACATAATATGAATTTTTTTTGTTTAATTTTCCAAGAATTTGCAAGCTTTGCAGCAGGTTAATAAATTAGGTTAACTTCAGTTAATCAAGTACCTAAAATGAAGTTCAATCGGTTGAGGATTTGGTTAAGGCCCTTAGTTCAATTAACTTCAGTTAGGCTTCTTGGTTAACCAAACTTCTTTGATGAATTCCATACTAATAGATTGCACTGCCGTAGTTGTAACCTAGGATCATCAAAGTATGCAAGATCAATAACATACTTTGTTCTTTGGTCAAGCATTGAATCAATGATGTGTGTTTCTAGAACTATTCATCAAGTAGCTCTTTCAAGGCGCACAGTTTCGTCAACTGCAGTGTAGAGACCCAAAAAATGGAATTAATGAGAAAATAAAGAAGAAGGAAATTTGGTTTCGTGTAGATCAAACCGTCGATGGATTGGTGGGAGGCCAAAAAACCATCAACGGTTTTGTGTAACCACGGCTCAATAATGGTAAAATGGTGAAAAACAGAAGGGTTAAAACCCAAATCGGCAATGGTTTTGTTTGGCAGTGCTGAATTAAAGGGGAACTGTAGCTTGTTTGGTTTAAACAAAACATAATCTCTTTTTCTCTCTCTCAACCCATGGACACCCTCTCCCTTCTCTCTTCGATTTCGCTCCGATTTCAACCCAATTCTACGATCAAATGCTAGCACGGGGTCCTAAGAGTGACCCTTAGCAGGTTAACCGGAGTAGATTTTCAATTAGGTATTCCAGATACCACTCCAAGGTTGAGGTAAGGGAGATAAATTACTAGTTGATTTACAATTTAACTAGTTATTGGAGTGTGTGGGCCTAGGAAATGTGAATATGATTATAATTCTAGAGTTGAGTTGATTGAACTGGGGAAATATGATTTTAGGGTTTTGAGCTCTGAAACGCCGCAGATGTGGGTTTAGAATCTTTGCAAGAATCCTCTCAATAAGCAGGTAAGGGGAATAAATTATAGCAGGTATTTTTAGGAAATTAACTGTTGATTAAAGTATGTGAAATTGAGAACATGGTATATAGTTTGAAAAACTATGATATGAATATTTTTCCTCTGATTATTATATTATGATTATCAGTTAAAAATTTGTGTGACATGAGAAATATGAAATAACCGTTTTATACTAAGGATGTGCTATATATTGATAAATATGATTTTCATTGAGAAGTAATGATAAGAGTTATACAGATGTTTTATACAAAAATGAAAATATGAGATATATTGATATGTTCGATATGGATATGAAGATATGAAAAATATAGATATGTTTTTCATAGAAATGATGATATATGTTATTATTCAGTACTGATGAAATGAGATACACAGATATGCTTTTACTAGGAAATGATGAAAATATGTTATATAGATATGTTTTCAATAAGAAATGATGAAATATGATATACAGTTATGTTTCTATTGAGAAATGATGATATAAGTGATATATGAGAATTATACACATATGATGAGATATTCAAACATGATGAAATATGAAAATAGAAATGTGGAAATGAGAACCCTGATGGACCAGAGTTATATTGAGAGCACGGTGTCGTTTCTAGTATATGTGTTAGTGCAACCAAACTTCTTGTATTGAGTGCGACGAGACAGTCAATTAGGGCTGTGAAGGGTTATGTTACCCCCTAAGGTCTAGACCAGGATTGGGTAGGCCAATCGTACTACAGACGCGTTTGTTTTTATCTAACCTAGTAGGCCAACCACGGTTAGGTCCCGCCTATGGGCCGCATAACCCAGTCATGTGGGGTGAATACATGATGATGTGATATGAGTATCGTCAGGATGGTTTCTCATTACAAATGTGATAATTGTATGTTATAATACGATGAACAGTCATGAGTTACAAACGCGATGTGCTATATGCTAGTGGATACTCATTGGCTAGAATATGAATGTGAGAAATGAAAAGAAAAATGATCAGCCATGAGTTACAGATGTGTCATGGTATATGCTAGAGGATACTCATGGGTTAGAATGTGATTATAAGAAATGAAAGCTTATGAAAGCATGCTGAAATATGATGATGAGAAATGAAAGCTTATGAAAACATGTTGAAATATGATGATGAGAAATGAAAGCTTATGAAAACATGTTGATATATCATTCATAGAAAAGAAAGTTTACGAAACTATGTTTATATATATATATATATATATGATTATGAGTACAAATCTGTATGTTTTTCTTAGCTGATATAATTATTTAAATGAATGTGTTATGATATAATCAAACTCATGTTGCCACACATTGTGAATAATTTATTTTGTCTTACTGAGAGGTATCTCACTTAGAATTTAAACATTTCAGAAAACAAAGACAAACAAGCAGAGAGAGCTCCGAGGGAGAGGAGACCATAGTACCTTAGTAGTTAGGGTAAGCATTTTTGAGCTGGGGATGTATTTTGTATGACCCCAGAGTATTTTATGGATTTTTTGGGATGTATATGGATTTGTGTATGTAAAGATGAATAGAACTCTGGCATTTGTATTTGGGATAGTGTATATATTGACTTCCGCTGTTTGGTATACTTTTGTGAGATGGATTGTTCACCTGGTACCCTATGTCGGGTCGGGTCATGCTGATATGGTATCAGACATAATTGACAGATACTTGATAGAGATATTTGATAGATGTGTGACATATTATTGTTTATAAAAAAAATGGTAGAAAATCAAATCGTCACATGCAGAGAGCCTTCCTCCTTGTCACCGCCCAAAGCACCATTGCAAACCCAGGATTGAACCCCAGTTGAACCATCAAAAGGAAAAACATTGACGTCGAATGAGATGCTAACACTGTTGTATGTCGATTCCTTTTGTCTTACCTCTACCACTAGCCTCCTTAACCTCCAGCACCCTGTATGATCTCACTGTGCACAAACCTTCAATCACGTACACTATCCCTTCTCTTTCAATAGTGGCAAAGACTGCATGCACCAAATTAGCTTCCTACTAAAAAAAATCACCGAATCCCCCTTCATATAATCATACACCACCCACTAGTTCTTATCCAATAATCCCAACTTCTGTTAACCTCCAAAAATTTAATTCTTTGGGTTCAACTTTAATTTAGACATACATTATTGACGAGGAAGAAATTAAAAATATAAGGAAATAGTGAAGAAAAGAAAATATATATATACCTTGTGATGAGGAAGGGAGAGGTGGGGTATTTTGAAGCCGCCTTCAAATGTCCAGTGTAATTATTGACTTTGTAAGTGAAAGTATCGTTGGAAATGATGATGATGAAGCCATTGACGATGAGTGACTTTCTCCACACTCTAAGAGATGTACAAATATCAGCACTTGCGTTATCATCAGCACCATAATGATTTATCTGTGTTCTTGACGGAGATCTTCTAAAGGAAATAGGCATCTTCATGATGTAGTGCCCCAACAGAGCTGCTTGATGAACAATTCTAGGAACACACAAACTTCATTGGTTCAACGCTTGACCAAAGAACAAGTTATGTGTCTGCATGAGTTGTATGTGTGGTGTAACTATTAGATTGATTTTGTTAATAATCCTAGGAATTTGATTAGTTGACCAATCTTGTATATTAAATATAGAAATATTTAGTTTCCCTTAAAATAGGATTGTTTCCTACTTTATAGGATGTAGTTGTATCTATATATTGCCTCCGACTTGAAAAAAATACATAATAAGAACTTAATACTTCGGAAAGCACCTTAGCAATTTCCAGTAATGCCCCTATCGACCTCCTTTCTTCTATTGTTTTCCCTTTTGAGTTAAATCAGCAACATCAATAGCAAATTGTTAAAGCTCTTTTAGGTGTTGCTAGGATCAAGATGTTGTTCCGCCCCTTGTCCTTGTTATCCACAAACACCATTGTTTAACATGGTATCAAAGCAATTCTAATATTAAAAAAACTCTCTAACATGAATCAAATCTCGTATTCTGAAGCTCATACCTAAATATCACCATAACAATTTTTTTTATTTCTCCTTCTTGTTCATCTGAAGCTACATTATGGATCTCAATCCCATTGTTCCAACCATACCAAACAACCCAACACCACCAATTATTGTCCACCAAGACAATTTTGTGCTCCCTACCATTATCACACTAGATGAGACCAATTACTCATTATGGTCTCAACTCATGGAGATGTGTATTGGCGCTCGCAACAATGCTGGATAACTCACTGGAGAAGCAAAAAAATCTGCACCCGAAGATCCCAAGCTTGGAACATGGATTACCGAAAATCACGAAGTGAAAATCTGGCTTATTGACTCAATGAGTCCATCACTGATGGAGCAATTTATTCGTCTCCCCACAGCCAAGGAGATATGAGAGGAAATATCAAAAACCTTCTATGATGGATCGGATGAAACCTATATCTATGAGTTGAAACTAGAGATCTTTTTTCTACCACACAAAATGGTCGATCATTATCAACATACTATAATGAACTCTTTTATTTTCCAGGAAATCGATCATAGGACTATATCTTTGGAAGGAACAGTTGAAGGGGTGGTCCAGTTGCATTCCGCAATGGCTAGGCTTCAAGTTCGTATTTTTAAGAGTGGACCTAACTCTAAATTTGATTAGGTCCATGGAGAACTCTTATAAATAGACCCAAAACTTGATTTGGAGAGCACATATGCATATGTGAGGAGATAATATCAACAAATAGGCAATGGGAGGCTTTTGCCCAATCTCCAAAAGCTTGGCTATGTTGGCCGACCAAACTCGGAAATGACCATCATCTAGCTCATCGAAGAATCGAAACAATCAATCAATTGGGAAGTCTAGCTGCCTAGTATGTACTCATTGTGGTGAAACGGGCCATTAGAAATAGTGATGTTATGAAATCATTGGCTATCCTAAGTGGTGGGACTTCACAAAGAAACTTAGAAAGAAGATTGTAGAGAAATCTATGGTGACATCTATAGAAGAAGACCAATCGCAACCTATAGCAAACATTGCCCACCCACTTTTGCTGGTAAGGCATTTGTATTCTTCTGCAACTTCTAAGAATAGTACTTGGATTATTAATACAGGTGCATCCAATTATATGACTAGGGACTTCGGTCAGTTACAACCTCTTCTCCCTTCTCCTCAATATATTATCTCCACGGCTAATGCAGTACCTCTCCTATTATTGGAGAGGGATCTGTCATCTTATTTAATACTCTCACAATAGATACAGTCTTTGTTGTTCCATCACTTGAATATAATCTTTTGTCTGTTAGCCAAATTACCTCCACTTTTGTTTTTACTGTAACTTTTTTGCCCTCATTTTGTGTTTTTCAGAACATTCCAACTCGAAAGATTTTTGGTTATGGTGTTAGGCAGGGCAAACTCTACTAATTGGATTTGATAGAAAATGGGGAATCGAAATTTAGTCAAGCGAATCAAACTAGTGTCCAATACAAAGCTCGAGCAACTATATGTTTGTGACACCGAATACTAGGACATCTTTCTTTTGGTTATCTTATAAAATTACAACCACATTTTTTTTCAGTTCTGAATGATTTGTATTTTCATTGTGACATTTGCAAACTGGCTAAAAGCCACTGTATTTATTATTTACCAAGTTTGAATAAAAGTTTAGAACCTTTTGTGGTTATTCACTCTGATGTTTGGTGTCCTGCAAAAAATCCCCTCTATTTCTAAAGCTTGTTGGTTTGTTACATTTATTGATGAATGTGTTGTGAAAATTGAATGTACAGAGGAAACAAATGATCATACAATGCAGAATCAACATTGAAATATACAGAACCACAATCACACAAAGTATAATGAAAGCAATAAAATAATTACACAAAGAATTACATGGTTCTACAATGTCTAAATCCACGAGAGCAATCAGCAATGAAATTTTTACTATCTTGTGTAAAAAGACACTGAGTTACATCATACAACATGTATATATAAGTTTCCTAGAGGCTTTCCCTCCAAAACCCAACCTATATAATGTCCCAATTCAAAATTTGAAAACAAACGTTGAGTAACCAAGCCAAACTGTCGGTTTAATACTGAGATCAAACAGTCGAAGTAATAGACTCAAAATGGTCGATTGTTTCACTACATTGGACCAAACCTTCCACTCAACATATGAGTCACATATTACAACAATCTCCACCTTGACGAATATACGCCCCTTAGGAGAAAACTGAAAACATAAACTCGCTGCTCCACCTTGGGACAATAGGTTGGGACGACCTCCTATCTAGTAATTGGAGACATTTAGCAAGCCTAAGCAATGCTTGAACTTCCGGCTCTACCTTGGGACAATAGGTTGGGACCGCCTCTTGTCTAGTAACTAGAGACATGTAGCAGGTGAAAAAGACCCGAAAAATTAAAATGATAAAAATAATTATAAAAAATAATAAATAAAATAATTAAATAAACAAATAAAAGGAATAGTAAAAAATTAATTTAATTAAATTAAAATTATTTATTAGTAATTAATTAATTAATTAAACATTATTAAATTGAATTAATTAAATTCAGTAAAATGGTGGTTATGTATATATTTATATATATAAGTATATAATATAATATGTTATTATGTTAAAGTAAGTGAAGGAAAAAAAAAAAGGAAAAGGATAAAAAAAGCTTCCTGAAAAATCCAAATTGAATTTGGATTTCGGAGAAGTTGCGCCTCTCCACTATGCTTCTCTCTCTCGCCAATTCACTCTCCTCCTTCTTCCTCCTCTCTCTCCTCATTTTCTCAACCAATATTCAGCCAATCGGAAAACGGAAGGTACCGCTAGATTCCTAACTCCGCCACTGACATTTCTACCGGAACGGATTTGTCGTGGGAGCGGCGTAGGCACCACTCTTGGAAAAAGGTATATTCCCTATATTTTCTTAATTTCTCCTTAAATCTGCCACTAAATTGACGATCAGATACCACCACGGGGTCTTAGTCATGATCGTTGACGTTTTGGTCGGAGTAAATTTTCAATTTGGGTATCCGAGGCACCACTCCAAAGCGAGAGTGGGATTTGAGGAATTAAGTAAATTTGTTATATTTGAGAGTATAATTATTTATTTGGAATTTACAGGCCTAAGAAATGTTAAAATAGTATTTTATTTAAGATTGATTTAATGGAACTAGGATTTTTTATTTAGGGTTCGAGTGAACGCCACGTGTATCTTTTCGGGGCTCCTATTGGCGTAGTTTAAGAAATCAAGCAAGGGAGAATATATATTAAATCATATTTTTATGAATTAATTGAAAAATGACATATGTTATGGATATACGTGTATATGTTTTTGTATGGGTTTAAAAATGTCAACCGTTTAAATTATGATTTCTTGAGCCTATGACTATTTTATTAGTTATGTATATGTGAAAAATGAACTGAGGAAAGTAAAGTATTTTTTAGGATAATTATGTAAGAAATGAAAGGTATATTTTTAGTATATAAATATTAAATGTAGGTTGGCTTATTTTACAGGAAATATATATATATATATATATATATATATATATATGAATTTTACTGCTAAATAGTGTGGCATGAGTAAAATAGAATTCTGTGTGGAGTTATGTTATGTGTATGAAATGCAGGATATACAGGTAATGAACTAAAATGAAAATTTTATATGAAATATGTTGCATGTGAGTGTTAATGCAACTATGGAAACAACCACGGCTGAAAAATGCCGAAACTAAACAACCACGGCTGAAAAGATATCGAGATTAAACAACCACGGCTAAAAAGATGCCGAGACTAAACAATCACAGCTGAAAAGATGCCGAGACTAAACAACCAAGGCTGAAAAGATGCCGAGACTAAACAAACACGGTTGAGAAGATGCCAAGTGTTTTATGAATTAAAATGAAAATGAGAATGAAATGGAAATGAAATGTGATATGTGAACAATGCAAAATGGGAAAGAGTCCTGTAAAGTGAAACGCTATGAAATGTCAAAACTGAGAACATGAACAGATGTGAATTATAGAATAATGATAGACAGAATAATGTATAATAGTATTATTAGTATTTATACTAGTAGAACATGTTATGTTTGGGCGGGGCAAACTCTTCGCTCGAGAGCTTGCTGAGAAAGGCGAGTGCCCTAGTAAGTATCAGATGTGGTAGTAGGCTGCATAACGTACTAGGGCAAAGAGAAACTACTTGTATGGGCGGGTCGATTTCTCTATTCTCGGGACATACGCTGGTAAACTTTTGCATGAACCGTGTGAGTACGAGATTAATCTATCACTTGACGACTTACTGAGTAAGGTGAGAATCTTGGTATGCTTCAGCCGTGACCTTTGGGTTGCCTATTGTATCAGAGCAAAGGGGTGCTACTTGTATGGGCGAGTAATCACCCCTATCCTTAGGTAATCTCGTGGGTAAAATATCTTACATGTGTTTAAATAGTATCAGAAAATGATTTTATAAATTATGTTAATAATTTGCAATTGATGAAAAATATGTTATATACAAACCTCATGTTGATCTCACACTGTTTTAATATATTGTTTCTTCCCTTACTGAGATGTGTCTCACCTGAATATGAACTTATCTTTTTCAGGACCTCCACGAGATCGAGCTTAGAAAGCTCAAGCTATTATAACTTTTTTGAGAAAAAAAAAAGTATAATTTTGATGATATTTTGGGATGTATATATTTTATATTTTATGTTTTATGTTTTAAGTCTTCTAAGAAAAGGATGGTTGTGAATTCTAGAAGTTGTAGATTATGCTTTTGGAGATGTATATATATATGTAGATGTAGGTTGATGGATGGATTATTTGGGTAGTTATAGTTAGAACTTTGGTATTTTATTGTTGAAGGATTATAATTATGTTTTTCATTGCGTGATTGAATTGAGTATCGGGTTCAGATGAATTAATGACGTGGCACCCGGGTCCCACAAGGCGAGTTTGGGGCACCATGGAGCATGTTTATTTAGAATAACATATTGGATCCTGTTATTGGGTTCGGGGCGTTATAGCAAGTCCAATCAATGCTTGAACTTATCTATGGTAACTGACTTTGTCAAGTAATCTGCTACGTTCTCAAATGTGTGAAATTTCTCAAGCACAAGTTCACCTGAAGAAACCAACTCTCAAATCCTGTGGAGCCTTACATCTATTTGTTTGGTTCTTGCATGATACACTTGGTTCTTCGTCAAAGACATGACACTCTGATTGTCACAAGGTAGTTGAACTCCACCTTATTGTATACCCAACTCCTTGACTAAACCAGTAAGCTACAATGCTTCCTTAGCAGTTTCGGTGATTGCCATACACTCCGATTCAGTTGTTGATAATGCAACCAAAGATTGTACCATGGACCTCCAACAAATAAGTCCTCCCACAAGCGTGAACACATACCCTGTTGTAGACCTCCTGTCATCCAAATCCCCTCCATAATCTGCATCAACATATCCTACAACTAATGGATCACTTAGTTGGTTCCTGAACATTATTCCATAGTGAGAAGTACCCTATAAGTAACTGAAAATCCATTTGATGGCTTCCCAATGTTGCCTACCTAGATTTGAAAGAAACTTACTTACAAGCTAACTGTTTATGCTAGGTCCAGCCTAGAACATACCATAGCATACATTAAGCACGCCACTACACTAGCATAGGGAACTTTTGACATGTCACGGATATCATCATCCATCCTTGGGCATTGAGTGGTAGACAATTTAAAATGATTCACTAACAATGTACTTACCAGTTTTGCATCAGTCATGCTAAACCTCTCCAACACCTTCTCCACATAACAGCCTTGAGATAACCCTAGTCTCCTTGTAGTTATGTTCTCGCGAATTTTCATCTCAAGAATTTTCTTGGTTGCACCAAGATCTTTCAAGTCAAAGTTTTTATTCAATAGTGTCTTCAACTGATTTACTTCAATCATATCCTTCGCAACAATTAGCATGTCATCAACACAAAGTAACAGAAAAATGAGAGAACCATCATCAATATTCTTTACATACACACACCAATCATATTCACACCTCCTGTAACCTATCCGGATCATATAGGAGTCAAAACGTTTGTACCATTGCCTCAGAGACTGTTTCAACCCGTAAAGTGACTTCTTCAGTTTACAAACCAAATGCTCTTGTCCAAGTTGACTGAACCCTTCTCTATGTACCATATAAATCTTCTCCTCCAAATTACTATGGAGAAATGTTGTTTTTATGTCCATTTGCTCCAAGTGCATATCATAATGTGTCACCAATCCCAACACTATCCTGATGGAAGTGTGCCTGACCACAGGGGAGAAGATTTCATCATAATCAACCCCTTTCTTCTGTGAGTATCCCTTTGCTACTCACCATACCTCAAACTTCTCTCTTTCCTTTTCTGATACCGCTTCCTTCTTCCTATACACTCACTTGTAACCTATCGCCTTCTTCCCTTTTGGAAGCTCCTTCAAGTCCCACGTCTAGTTCTTATGCAATGACTTTCCTCCACCATAGCACTCATCCATCTACTTTCCTCATGACTGTGTACTGCCTTTTGAATAGTAGTTAGATCCTTGCAACTGGTAATGAGAGTATAAGACACCAAATCATTAAATCCATACCTAGACAGTAGCGTGATAGTGCTTTTCGATCTGTGTATAGCAATACTGTCATTTTGTTGGTTTCTCGAGTTAGAACTCCGTGCATTCTGAATATTGTCATCACTGCTCTTAGTCTCTAACTCCACCTGCGTAACATGCTCATCTCTGGTCTAGTTTTCTGGCTTCTATTTCTGTTCAACTTCTTCCTAAGTACGCTTCATCATGACTTTCTTATTGAAAACCACGTCTCTACTGATCACCACCTTGTTTGCCATTGGATCGAATAGTTTGAACCCTTTCATACCTTTCTGATACCCCATAAAAAATGCAGCATCTAGACTTTGCATTAAGTTTTGATCTCCCCTCACTAGAAATACGCACATAGGCTGGACAACCGAATACCCTCAAACTGGAGTAGTTTACCATATTAGCTATCCATACTTCCTCTACAAATTTTCCCTCTAATGATGCCCTTGGTGATTGGTTAGCCAAGAAATATGTTATACTCACTGCCTTGGCCTAGAAGTTCTTTGCTAGTCTTGCATTCATCCTAAGACATCGAGCTCTCTCAGTCAGAGTTCAATTCATCCTTTCTGCCACACCATTTTGTTGTGGTGTCCAGCGAACAGTGAAATGTCTCCTTATGCCATGTTGCTTTCAAAACTCCAAGAACCTCGAATCAGCGTACTTGATTCCATTATCTGACTCGAGACATTTAATTCTCCTTCCGGTCTGGTTTTCCACCTCACCTTTCCACAATTTAAACCTGACAAACATCTCCGACTTGTGTCGCATGAAGTACACTCATACCTTCTATGAATAATCATTAATGAGACTCACAAAGTACATATGTCCAATCTGTGATACTACTCTCACCGGCCCCCAAACATCCGAATGAATGAGTCAAGAATACCTTCCATCTTGTGAGTGGTTGTTTTGAACTGCACCTTGCTCCACCTATAACTGTAGTGCCCAATAGTGCAAAGATGTTTCCCGCAAACTTCTGCCCTTTCATCACCATTAGAACACCTTTACACACACCTTCATAACCCCACTTTCAGACTTGTAACTAAAGCTCTTACAATCCAAAGGGCCTAATGAAATCAAATCTTCCGTAGATCTAGTATGTGCCTTACATCACATAATGTTCTTACAATACCATCATACATTTTAATTTTGACATTTCCTATTCCAATTTCTTTTTTTTTTTTTTTAATGAAGCATCATTTCCCATCACAATAGAATCACAATCAACTGAGTGTTGGACCATTTTTTATTTGGTGTCCTATGATAAGAGCACGCTGCATTTAGGATCCAAGAATCCATGAGGCGATCCGACCCTGATGAAATAGAAAGCAGATCACCATCACTGCTTTATGAGTTTCCTTCCTCTACTATATTCACTGATTTTGAACTTCTTGCTTGATTTTCATCATTCCCCTTGTTCCTTTCCTGAAACTCTAATTTTATGTGTCCTTTTTTTCCACACTTAAAACACCGAATATCCTTCTTCTTCTTGGACTATGACCGTGACTTATAACCACTCAATATGTTCTGAAATTTGCTTCTCCCACACTCCTAGTTACCCTTTACCACAAGCCTTTCACCATATGAAATTTCATCACTAGCCTTCTTTCTTTGATGAAAACCCAACAGTGCACTTGTTACCTCTTCTAAATTTAGGGTTTCTTTACCCCATGTTAGAGTAGTAACCAAATTTACATACGTGTGAGACGCAAGTAGGGAATTCAATAGAATCAACACCTTGTTTTCCTCTTTGAACTTCACATCAACTTGCATCAAATCACTTATAATTTGATTGAATGTATTGATGTGTTGGTTCAAATCTGAACCATATGTCATCTTAAACCAATACAACTTCTGCTTAAGATATAATTTGTTCATTAGAGATTTAGACATATACCTGCTTTCAAGTTTCTTCCGAACAGCCGCAAGAGATTCCTTATCTATGACGTGATAACACATCATTTGTGAAACGCCGTATATGAAAGGTTTAAAAGGATTAGATGTTACTATCTATATCAACAAAGGTGCACCTTACTTTTCAGGAGTCATCCCATAAGAATTCCACAGTTAAGTGTGCTTGGCTTGGAGTAATCTTGAGATGGGTGACCTTCTGGGAAGTTTTCTCAATAAGTGTGTGAGTGAGGACAAAACACACTGAAAAAGACATGTGTTGGTCTGTCGGACTAGTCATTAGTCTAATAAGACCCGCCCCCTATTGTCTGGTCTAGGTGGAGAAGGAGAGATACAGTGCTCCCTAATAGATCTAAGTTGGGGCGTTACAAAATGGTATCAGAGCAATTACCCAACCAGTAGTGTGATGAGATTCACATCACCTGGGTTTGGAAATATGGGTTCGCAATGAGAACGTTGCGTTCTGTAAGTGGGGGAGAATGTGATACCCTGTGGAAGAAAGGCTTAAAAAGATTAGATGTTACTACTCATATCAACAAATGTGCACCTTTCTTTTCGGGAGTCTTCCCATTAGAACTTCACTGTTAAGCATGCTTGTCTTGGAGTAATCTTGAAATGGGTGACCTTCTGGGAAGTTTCTCAAGAAGTGTGCGAGTGAGGACAAAACACATTGAAAAGGACACGTGTTGGTTTGTGGGACAAGTCATTAGTTTGATAAGGCCTGCCCCCTATTTTCTGGTCCAGGTGGAAGATAAGAGATGCAGTGCTCCCTAACAGACCTAGGTTGGGGTGTTACATCATTGGTCGAACAAAGTTTGATAGTCGCCATAGCCTTCTCTACCAACTTATTTCATCAATGCTTTCTGATTGAACTCCATATAATGCCTTCACCATACCTTGTTACACTAACAAAACTTTAACCCTTCTCTACTATAAACTAAAGTTTTTCATTCCATCAAACTTGACAACATCAAACTTTGTAGAAGAAGTTCCAGAGGTCATTTCAACTATGCTCTGATATCAATTTGTTGTGAAAATTGAATGCACAGCGAAAAAAATGATCATACAACGCAACAATCAACAGTGAAATATACAGAACTACAATCACACAAAGTATAATGAAAGCAATAAAATAATGACACGAAGAATTACGTGGTTCGGCAATGCCTACATCCATGGGAGCAATCGACAATAAAAATTTTACTATCTTGTGTCCAAAGACACTGACTTACATCATACAACATGTATATATAAGTTTCCCAGAGGCTTTCCCTCCAAAACTCAATCTGTCCAACATCCCAATTCAAATTTTAAAAACAAACGCTAAGTAACCGAGCCAAACCGTCAACGGTCTGCAAAGATACTATTGATGGTTTAATACCGAGAGCAAACAAACGGTTTGCAAACATATTGTCAATGGTTTAATACCAAGAGTAAACTATCAAAGTAACAGACTTAGAACCGTTGTCTGGTTCACTGCAACCGTCGATAGTTATAGGGAAATCGTCGACGGTTTCCTCCTACAAGTCAGCATTCATGTTTTCTTTATATTTTATCTTTGTACATGTCTTCCACTCAACATATAAGCCCCATATTACAACAGAGTGCAATAGAATGACTTAGGGAGAAGCTGTGAAATTCACTGCTTACCTCATTAATTCAACCCCTCCCCCCCCCCCCCAAAAAAAAAAAACAAAAGATGTAATCCTTTCTTTCAAATACCCATCTCCCAAATTTTCAACCACGAGTCTTTGATTGTAATGTATATGTTCACATCACCAAAAATCTGTGAAATAAACTTGATCCATGTGCGAAACGATGTGTCTTTGTTGGCTTTTTAATTTTCAGATAGGAGATAGGTGTTATGACCCTCAAACCCAAAAATTGTATGTGACCTTGGATGCTTCTTTTCATGAATTAGAGCCTTATTATTCATGTGGAGTATCTAGGCTTTCTCTCTAGGGGAGAGCTCTAGTGAAGAGAATGTGTTACAAGAAGGTGGCGAAGGTGATGAGCTTATAGAGTTAGAAGAATGGAATGAACATTTTGGGAAAAGTGTTCAACAAAGTTGTGAAAGTATTCTTGAAATTAAGAGTGAGTTGTTAGTTCCTCCCGAAAATGAATTAGGTGCTCCCGCTTGCGACATATCAAAATCACTGATGTCCTCAGAATTTCCCATGTCTATACCATTAACTAAAGAATCAACCCAAAATGTTCTTCCTTGAGTAAATCTCATATATAATGAGTCCCATGTAACACATGTTCCCATAAAAAATATAACTCCTAAATATACAAAGATCAAATAAGGGAGTCCCAAAGAAACAATGTGAACCTGATTTTAAATCCAAGATCAAATACCCAATTAGCAACTATGTGTCCTCCAATAGATTGTCCAAATCGTATGCACTCACTATTAATCAACTATCCAATGTCTATTCCTAGTAGTGTGCGGGATGAATTGATAAATACGAAATGGACAAAGGCGATGAATGAAGAAATTAAGGCTCTGCAAAAGAATGTCACTTGGGAACTTGTTCCACTACTTGAAGGAAAGAAGATGATTGGATGTAGATGGGTGTTCAAGGTGAAACTCAAAGTAGATGGCAATATCGATAGATATAAGGCAGGGCTAGTTGCAAAGGGGTACACGCAAAGATATGGGGTGGATATCAAGAAACTTTTGCACCGGTAGCCAGGATCAATACAATTCACATTTTCATATCTATAGCAGCAAATCGAGATTGGCCTTTACAAAAATTTGACGTTAAAATGCTTTCATAAATGGAGATTTATAGGAAGAGTTCTACATGGAGTTGCCACCCAAAGTTAAACGTAGCTTTTGGTGTAGAAGTGAAGTTGTAAATTAAAGACATCATTGTATGGGCTAAAACAGTCACCTTGAGCTTGGTTTGGGAGATTCTCTTCTACAATGAAACCATTTGGTTATAAACAAAGTACTTAAGACTATACTTTGTTCATAAAACACAAAGAAGGGAATGTAACAGCTTTAATCATGTATGTCGATGATAAGGTCTTGACATGAGATGACCCAAGTGAAATGAAAGCATTATAGGGGTATTTGGCATCTAAATTTAAAATGAAGGATCTGGGGCAACTTAAATATTTCTTGGGGATTGAGGTAGCAAGATCAAAACAAGGGATTTTTCTTTTGCAACAGAAATATGTGCTAGATCATTTAATTGAAACTAAAATTCTTGCTTGCTAGTAGAAACGCCCATAAAAATGAATTATAAGCTAGAAATTTTTCCAGATCAAGTTCCAACAGACAATGGTCATTATTAGCAGTTGGTTGGGAGATTAATCTATTTTTCACACACAAGGCCGAATATAGCTTGTGTTGTATGTGAGCATCGTAAGCTAGTTCATGCGTGCACTATGTGAAGAGCATATGAATGTTGTCTATCTAATCTTAAGATACTTGAAGAGTGCTCCAAGAAAAGGTTTGTTGTTCTCAAAAAGTGGTTTCTCTAACATTGAAGGATATATGGATTCTGATTAGGCAAGTGATCAAACAACCAAAAGGTCCACGTCTGGTTATTTTACTTTCGTGGAAGGTAATCGTGTCACTTGGAGAAGTAAGAAGCAAAAATTCATGGAAAAATCAAGTGCAGAAGTTGAATTCTGAGGTATGGCTCATGGTACATACGAATTGTTGTGGATTAGAAGTGTTCTAAAAGATTTGGGGATTGAATATGCAAAACCTATGAATCTTCATTGTGACAATAAGGTAGTCATTGAGATTGCACATATGTACAACATGACCACACCAAACATGTTGAAGTTGATCATCATTTCATCAAGGCGAGATTATACAATTTTTATTTGTCTAATCCGAAAGCCAATTAGCTGATATGCTCACAAAAGTAGTTTCAAGAAAGGTGTTCCATAGTATGATGGATAAGTTGGGCATGACAGAACATCTATGCTCCAACTTGAGGAGTGTCAACATGAGTTGTATATATGGTATAATTATTAGATTGATTTTGTAATTAATCCTAGGAACATGATTAGTTGACCAATCTTGTGTATTAAATATAGGAATATTTAGTTTCCCTTAGAATATGATTGTTTCCTACTTTATAGGATGTAATTGTATCTTTATGCTACCTCCAACTTGAAAAAAAAAATACATAATAAGAATTATCCACAAACGCCATTGTTTAACATTCTGGTCATTAATCTTGGTCTTTCAATGATCCTTGGCTACAAGAAGTTCACAAAACAGAGTAAGAAGAATAGAAGGAACAAGTTGAGCAAGAACAATGGACGATGAATGTAACGACCTACCTAACTTACCATATATGTTTTTCACATAACAACATCTCAATAATCATGATAACCATAAACATAATCCACCCAGACCCAAGGGTACTGGGGAATAAACCTGTCATATATCACTGACACCCTAGCAGCGGAAAACATACATCATATACATAATAAACCAACCGTCCAAATACAATACCAGAGTTTTACAAACTCGTCATATAAAATACACACATCCCAAAATGATCATAAAATTCCCTAGGGTCTATAATAACCCAACAAATAATGGTATTTAAATAATAAGAGAAAGGGAAATGGGAAGCAGAAGCAAAAGGAGGCAACAGGCTTCATCAACGAACGCTTCACATTCGTCGATGGCGTGGCAGTATAGGCTCGTCGACAAGGGTGGGCCTCGTCAATGAGAAGATATCGAGGGGATATTTTTAGGCCTCTAAATTTCTTCGACAAAGGGGAGAGTTCATTGACGAATTTTCTATTGACCTCGTCGACGAGGTGACGTGGCTCGTCGACGAATCTCATAGTGTAAATAGCCTCAAACTCAAATTTTTAACGTAGAAAATCAAAAATTTTCTCTCTCTCTCTCTCTCTCTCTCTCTCTCTCCTCTACGGTTCCTCTCTCCTCTCTCTTCAATTTTGGCTCCATCGTTCACCGGATCGACAATCTGAGGTCACCATGACGCTCCTGGGAAAGTTCTCTCCAAATCTATCGGAGCAGATCGTTGGTGGGAGTGAGTTGGAATTCATACCTAATTCAAGGTAAGGCTAAATATTCAGAATTTGATCTTCCACTAGTTATAGGAAAGGTTATTCATGGAGAAATACTGAAGTTTAGTTCTGTGAGTTGTTGGTTTCGAGGTGTTGCTCAGGGAATCCTAAGGGTGTAGGACGAGTAGATTTTTAGGAGGGTTTCTTTTCAGTATCAGGTAAGGGAATAAACTAAAACTGTTATTTTCCATGCAAATTATATTATAATTATTTATCAACAAATTTATCTTCAGGAAGCATGTGTAATATATAAGAAGAGATTAGTAATAATGCATGTTTGGGAAAATACTGCTATTATGTTGAAATGTATATATATTAGTATGATATGCCAAGAAATATGATTTTTAGATTTGAATGTATGGTTTATTCAGTAATGTGTGGCATGAATATTATTTTACCTAAAAAGTATTAGGTGATGGAAATTTTACAAATAAAGCATGTTTTTACAGATTATGAGCTAATGCAGTACATTATAGTTTCAAATACATGCTAAATGAATTATTTTATTCAGAACGATATATATGAAATGTTCGGCGCAAGGTCGTGATTGATAGTCGGCGCAAGACCATGTACGGTATATGATTTCGGCGCAAGGCCATATGTATGATTTTGGCGCAAGGCCGTAGATATGAAAGTAAATGGCGCAAGGTCTTATGTTTTTGCATTATTATAGAACATGCTATCAATCTATTTACGTTAAACTGTACAGTATCATGTATTATATATTATCAGAACCCGGATGATAGTTCAGTTCAGTTACAGAAGCACGGTACCGTTTCTATTTAGATAAGATATTATATTCAGACTTATGCTAACCACCCCACAAGGGGGCGGGAGATGGATAGTCGGTGTGGCTTTCAGTGTAGAGTTGTAGACGTCCACCTGGCAGTCTAGACTAGGGTGTGGCAGGCTCATTGTACTTACATATATTTTTGAATTGGCAGTGGTCGGCCAACCATTGTTGGGTCCCACCTTCGATTTGCACAACTCGTCATGGGGGGTAATACATGACGTCAGCTAGTTATTCATCCTAAGTAGATTTTCAGTATTACAGTTATATCAGATATTTCATGATCGGTATGAATTATTAAAATTATGAAAGTATACAATTATTCAGTATGTTATGATGAATGTTTTTCAGCTTATGAAATGTACTATATATGTATTATAACACTAAATATTTATGTTGTCATACAACTGTATTTAGTTTATTTTCCCTCACTAAGTAGGGTCGCACCCTCGAACTTAAATAATTTTCGGGAAACCCAGAAGGACCGGCGGGTCGAGACCACCATTGAGTCAGTTGTGCTACCCCGTTGGGAGGGTAACTTTGAACTAGGATCAAGAGTTTTTTATATGGGATCCTAGGGATATTTTTGTAATATCCTCAAAATTTCTCCATTTTTTTTTATATACATCTATATAACCATACCTAAATAGTGGAAACATAAGTCATACAACCACATATACTATACAATACCAGAATTTTGTACATACAAACCATAGCCATATACAATAACTCCCCCTCATTATCGTCTACCCCAAAAAAATGTACAAAACCCTGTCACAAACTTACCCTACAACCAGGGTAAGCAAGTCAACTCTCTATCCGCGAGCCTGATCAGCTCGCATAGTTGGCTCACTTGAAAAATGGTAAAGTAATAGGGTAGGATGACGCTCGGTAAGTGAAAATATGCTATTACTAGTGTGTGGCGACCGAGTCGTAAAACTATAGCATTAATATATATAAAACTACATGATCTGGAAAATCTGTAAAACACATGTATAGTAGCTTAAAACATTTATATCTTCTGAACTTTCTATCATTCATACTACTATATCATACTATATATGACAAAAATTGTAAAACTGTATACATATAAATAACTGTACTCTTTTCTTGGGACTCTGTATGTCATGACTTGACCTCTTATAACAAGGTTGTGCCGTCCATAGTCGAGACTTAACCTGGTTGGCCCTCCAGGAAAGTCACTATACTCTACACTACCTCAGTCCGGCCAAACTACATACTCTCCTAGGCGCGGGACTCACTGCTACCTCGTCAAACTAGCCCCCTCAACCCAGCGAACTGGGGAGTTGCAAACTCTCCGAGCACAGTTGACGATCCAGCACACTATCTGAGATATGTGCTTGCACCCTATCTGTATTAGCAACAATACCGTGCTCTGTATTCTATATCTGTATCTGTCTGTAATCATTCCTCAAGAATCTGATACTATATATATACATATATACTCTTTTACTGTTTTCATCATATTTCCAAAATTGTCATAACGCTATCTTTCTGTACTGTAAATTCTGTAATCTCTATATTCTGTATCTATAGCATCTTAATGCTATCTTTTTATATCTGTCTATAAAATATATATCTATATACTTTGTCTATATACACTGAATGTTATGGTAATAGGAAACAAGACATACTGCAAATGTTATATATGCTGATCTGAGTGAAACTGTAATATACTATTCTAGATAAACATCTGTAATATACTGATCTATATAAAACTATAGCATACTTATCTAAGTAAGCATCTGTATACATATATATATGTATATATATATATCTGTTTTGTGAAACTATTTGAATAAAAGTTGTATATGTACGTATATCTATTTGTATAATCCCTGTGAATATCTGGTTATATCTGTATGTTCTGTATAACTTCATATACCGAAAAAACTGTATAAAGTTCTACATCAAATATTATCTATTCAAGCCACACATACTTTAAGAACATATATTTTGAAAAACTACATAATAACTGGTATACATACATGTTGGTAAAATTTCTATTAACATATTCAAATTCTCTAGCATAGCATATTTCCCTTACCTTAAATCTGAAAAGCCTCTCACTGTACTCTAGCCTTACACCCACATGGTTCTCCACTCAATACCCTGAAAACAACATCTCCCAGAACAAAACATCAGTATTTTCTTACCTACAACATTTCTTATAATTATGAGGAATGCATAATCTGAATTACCCTGGATTTTGGATGAATTCCGAACCAACTTCCCCCACGATCAGCTCTGGTAGACTTGCAGAGAACTTCGCTAGGAGCGTCGTGGTGGTCTCAAATCTTCAATCCGACGAGAAATGGGGCCAGGATCGAAGAGAGAAGGTGAGAGGTGCATTTTAGAGAGAGAGAGAGAGAGAGAAAGAAAGAGAGAGAGAGAAAGAGAAAGAGAGAGTTTGGCTAAATTTTCATCAAAAAATTCGGGTTTCAACTATTTATAGGGCCGGATTCGTTGGCAAGACACGTCATCTCGTCAACGAGTTCTTAAGTAATTTCGTCAATGAGCTTCCTCCCTCGTCGACGAATTTCAAAGTGCCCTAAAAACCTCTCTCAATATTTTCTTGTCAATGAGGCGTGGCTTCGTCGACGAGGCCTACTTGTGCGATCGTTAATGAACTCCCTGTGTTCGTCGACGAGACCCTGTGTAAAAATTTTTGGGGTTATTACATTCAAAGTACAACATCGTTGACGAACGCGAAGCCCGCTACCTCCTTCTGTTTCTATTTCCATTTTCCTCCCTCTTTATTATTTAAATATCATTATTCTTTGGATCGTTACATTCTCCCCTCCTTATAAAATTTCATCCTCCAAATTTACTATCAGGATTGAACACCATTATACACTCTATCATCCTGTAAAGGTAAAGGGACTACTTATTTTATTACTTACCCTCACTTACGGCGGAGGAATACCGTGGTTACATTCTATGTTCTGAGAGATTACATAAATAAAATTAAGACTACTTATTATCTAAATAGTACATGTACTTGCAAAAGAAACATTACCTAACTATTTATATTATCTAATTACTCTTGGAACAAATGTTTGTATTTCCTTTTAATTTCATCCTCGAGTTCCCATGAGGCTTCTTCTATAACATGGTTTCTCCACAAAATCTTCACTAGCTGAATTTCTTTAGTACGCAGTTCTTGTGTCTTTTTGTCTAAAATTTGCACTGGCATTTCTTCATAAGCTAGTGAATCCTTGAGTTCTATCTCTGCATAGATGATTATGTGGGATGGATCTAGGACGTATTTCCTTAACATAGCAACATGAAACACGTCATGAATTCGAGCCAAAGCTGGTGGAAAAGCTAACCTATAGGCAACTGACCCTATTCTTTCTAGTATCTCAAAAGGGCCAATATACCTAAGGCTCAACTTGCCCTTCTTTCCAAACCTCACAACTCCTTTCAAAGGAGCTGTCTTCAAAAATACTCAATCTCCCATTTCAAACTCTAGTTCTCAGCGACGAGTGTCTGCGTAGCTTTTCTGCCGACTCTGCGCGGTACTAATTCTTTCTTTAATTAGTCGGACCTTGTCACAAGCCTGCTGCACCATCTCTGGACCCAACATTTGCATTTCTCCTACTTCATCCTAGAAAAAAGGAGAACGACATCTTCTACCATACAATGCCTCATAAGGAGCCATGCCGATATTAGCCTAGTAGCTGTTATTGTAGGTAAACTCGACTAATGGCATAAACTGAGTCTAGCCACCTCCAAAGTCAAGCACACAAGCACAAAACATATCTTCCAATTTCTGGATTATCCTCTCAATCTGACCATCTGTCTGGGGGTGGAAAGCAGTGCTAAATACTAGTTGTGTACCCATAGCCTCCTGAAAACTTTTTCAGAATCGTGAAGTGAACTGAGGATCTCGATTTGAAACTGTGGATATCGGTATGCCATGGACACAAACTATCTCTCGAACATATATCTCTGCCAATTTATCCATGGAGTAACTAACTTTAATCGAAATGAAATGAGCGGTCTTCTTCAAATGATCAACAACCGCCCAAATTGCATTTAACCCCTGGCATACAGGTGGTAACCCCGTAACAAGATCCATCGAAACATGATCCCATTTCCACTCTGGAATAAACAATGGCTACAACTGTCCTTTCGGTCTCTAGTGCTCAGTTTTAACCTACTGACAGGTCAAACATTGCTAAACAAACTTGGCTATCTCCCTCTTCATTCCACTCCACCAGAAATACTCTCGTAGATCTATGTACATTTTAGTACTACCGAGATGAACCGTGTATAGGGATCCGTGAGCCTCCTTTAATATAGTTCTCCTGATCTCAGTATCTGCAGGAACACATAGTCTAATACGAAATCGCAGGGCTTTGTCATCTGATATGCTGAACTCCTCTCACTGACCATCCTGCACTCTAGCCTTCACCTCTGCCAGCTCTGCATCATCACTCTGAGCTGCTTTAATCCTATCATATAGCATAGGCTGAACCACTAGATTGGAAATAATTGCCTAAGGACACTCCTCTATCAATTCTATGTTGAGCCTCTCCAAATCCATCAGAATTGAGTGCTAAAACAGCTGCCAGTACGGGCCCCCCTGATTTCCAGCTCAGAGCATTTGCCACTACATTCGCTTTTCCTGGGTAGTAACTTATCATGCAATTATAGTCTTTAATAAGCTCTAGCCACCTTCTTTGTCTCATATTCAACTCTTTCTAGGTGAAGAAATATTTCAACCTCTTGTGATCCGTGAAAATCTCACACTTCCCACCATATAGGTAATGCCTCCAGATCTTAAGTGCGTACACCACAGTAGCTAACTCCAAATCATGCACGGGATAGTTCTTCTCATACTCTTTAAGCTGTCTAGATGCATACGCAATAACCTTATCGTGTTGTATTAACACGCATCCAAGACCCTTCAAAAGGCATCACTGTATATTACAAAACGTTCTCCCCTAATGGAATAGCTAATACCGAAGCTGAAACTAACCACTACTTTAACTCTTGAAAACTCTGTTCACGGTCATCGGTCCAAGTAAACTTTGCATTTTTCCTCGTAAGCTGTGTTAATGGACCTAATAGTCTAGAGAAGCCATCTACGAAGCGCCGGTAATAGCCTACTAATCCCAGAAAACTCCTGACCTCCTGAACGTTGCCTGGCCTTTCCTAACTCACCACTGCCGCTATTTTACTCGAATCAATTGATACGCCTGCTTCATAGACCACATAGCCGAGAAAAGTCACTTGCCTTAACCAGAACTCACATTTCTTGAATTTTGCATATAATTTTCTTTCCCTTAATACCTGCAACACCAGTCTCAAATGATGTTCGTGCTCCTCAAAACTTCTCGAATAGACCAGTATATCATCAATGAACACAACCATAAACTGATATAAGTATTGATGGAACACCCGATTCATTAAGTCCATAAATATTACTGGTGCATTAGTCAACCCAAATGGCATCACTAAGAATTTATAATGCCCATATCTAGTTCTAAATGCGGTCTTCGAAATTTCCTCTACTCTAACTTTCACATGATGGTAACTCGACCGTAGGTCAATTTTAGAGTAAACCTAGGTCCCCTGAAGCTAATCAAATAAGTCATCAATCCTAGGAAGAGGACATTTATTCTTGACTGTAAGTTTGTTTATTTCCCTATAATCAATGCACAATCTCATGGTTCCATCTTTCTTTTTCACGAACAGAACTGGCGCACCCCAAGGCAACACACTGGGCTTGATGAAACCTTTATCCAACAATTCCTATAACTGTTCTTTCAATTCTTTTAACTCTACTGGGGCCATATGGTATGGTGCTTTAGATATTGGTGCAAGTTCGACAATAAATCTACAGTAAACTCAATTTCACAATCAGGCGGTAAATCGGGCAATTCTTCTAGAAAAATGTTTGGAAATTCCCTTACTACTGGTATGTCAACTTGTTTCAATTCTTCTTTTGGCAATTATTTTATGTATGCGACATACCCCTGGAAACCACCCTATAGCAGTCTCCTCACCTGAATAGCCAACACTAGCTGTGATGAGGCACGTACACGTGAACCCACGAATTTGTATTCCTGCTCACCCGGGGGTTTGAAAATAACTTCTTTCTGATGGCAATCTATACTGGCATGATGAGTAGCTAGCCAGTCCATACCCAATATTACATCAAACCCCTGCATATCTAGAACCACTAGATCAGCTGATAATACCCTCTCCTACTCGGCGTCTCTCGGCGTCAACGCATATACCCTCGCCGGCATAGTATTCCTCTGCTGGCCTCCGCGAGGCGCCTAATAACCACCTCGAAACGGCCTAGGAGCCGGTGCGTCATTCAACAGCACCTGACACGATCGAGCCATATGGTCAGGCCTCCCACAACAATAACAAATATTCTCCCCCAGCTGGCACTCACCAGGGTGCCTCCGTCCGTATCTAAGACAAATGGCAAGAAATTGTTTGCCCTGAAATCCCCCGTGCTCTACCATCTACCTCTGGCCTTCGCCAGATCTATCTCCTTTACAAGAGCCTCGACTAGGACCCGCCTAAAAACTCAAGGGTGCAGTCCTCTTCGTCGGACTCTGCATCTCAGTCTTTCTCAGCAAACTTTCCTCTGCTATAATAGACCTGACAACCAACTTTGAGAAATCCTGGATCCTCAGCACTACCACCTGCCTATAAATATCTTACTTTAGGTTCCTCTCAAACATTCTTACCTTCTTCACTTCATCGGGGACAATATATGGGCAGAAACGTGAGAGCTTGATAAATCTCGCAGCATACTGCTGGACGGTCATCGACCCTTGGGACAAACTCAGAAATTCCTGTACTCGAGCCTCTCTGATCGAGGCAGGATAATATCTATCGAAGAACATGTCCCTGAATCGTGCCCAAGTCATTTTCACTGGTATAGCCCTCTGCTCCTCCAATAGCCTGGTAGCTGTCCACCATCTCTCGGCCTCCCCCTCCAGTCTATATGTAGCATATAAGACCCTCTGCTCATCAGTGCAGTGAAGTACTATCAGGATCTTCTCTACCTACTGCACCCAATTCTCCGCAACTGCAGGATTAGCCGCTCTAAAGAAGGCCGGCTGATTCATCTTCCTAAATTTCTCTATGGTACATCCCTGAACTGGAGATGGACCTCCCTGCTCTCTAGAGCTCCGTGCTATCTCAGCCATAACTTGCTGAGCCACACTACATAGCACATCATCTGAATCCGCACCTCCTACATCAGAAGGCTCGACACTATCATCCCCACTAGCGTGAGCGCTACTGCCTTTTGGGTCCATCCTGCAACCATATAAAACACTGTTTCAGAATCCTATTTCCCTACAGACCCAACTTATTCAACTAAAACTCTAAATTCTCTATTAACCATCCCTCCCGATCCTAACCCCAAATCCAATCATGCAACCTAAATACACGACTCGTCGGTAGTTTACCATGGCTTTCCTGAAGTCGTCACTGCAGGAAAAACACAAAAACCACCACAAATTGTGTATCCAAATCTCAGAACAAACCTCAAATTCTTTGTCCTATATTCTGATATTGTTTTCCGCTGTATTCTAGAGTCTACTGAACCTAGCAACCTAGGCTCTGATACCACACTATGTAGCACATCATCTGAACCCGCACCGCCTACATCAGAAGGCTCGGCACCATCGTCCCCACTAGCGTGAGCACTACTGCCTCTTGGGTCCATCCTACAACTATATAAAACACCGTTTCAGAATCCTATTTCCCTACAAACCCAACTTATTCAACTAAAACTCTAAATTCTCTATTAACCATCCCTCTTAATCCTAACCCCAAATCCAATCATGCAACCTAAATACACGACTCGTCAGTAGTTTACCATGGTTTTCCTAAAATCCTCACCGCAGGAAAAACACAAAAACCACCACAAGTCGTGTATCCGGATCTCAGAATAAACCTCAAATTCTTTTTCCTATATTCTGATATTGTTTTCCACTATATTCTAGAGTCTACAGAACCTAACAACCTAGGCTCTGATACCAAAATGTAACATCCTCAAAATTTCTCCATTTTTTTATTATATACATCTATATAACCAAACGAAAACAATAGAAACATAAGTCATACAACCACATATACTTTATAATACCAAAATTCTGTACATAAAGACCATAGCCATATACAATAACTCCCCGCAGTATCATCTACCCCAAAAAAATGTACAAAACCCTATCACAAACTTACCCTACAACCAGGGTAAGCAAATCAACTCTCTATCCGCGAGCCTGATCTGCTCGCCTAGTTAGCTCACCTGAAAAATGGTAAAGTAATAGGGTGAAACAATACTCAATAAGTGTAAATATGCTATTACTAGTGTGTGCCGACCGAGTCGTAAAACTATAACATTAATATATATAAAACTACATGATTTGGAAAATCTATAAAACACATGTATAGTAGCTTAAAACATTTATATCATCTGAACTTTTTATCATTCATACTTCTATATCATACTATATATGACAAAAGTTGTGAAACTGTATACATATAAATAACTATGCTCTTTTCTTGGGACTCTATATGTCATGACTTGACCTCTTATGACAGGGTTGTGCGGCCCGTAAGCGAGACTTAACCTGGTCGGCCCTCCAGGAAAGTCACTATGCTCTACACTACCTCAGCCAAACCAAACTGTATACTCTCCTAGGCGCGGGACTCGCTGCTACCTCGTCAAACTAGCCCCCTCAACCCAGCGAACTGGGGAGCTGCATACTCTCCGAGTACAGTTGACAGTACCGGCACACTATCTGAGATATGTGGTTGCACTCTATCTGTATTAGCAACAGTACTATGCTCTGTATTCTATATCTGTATCTGTCTGTAATCATTTCTCAGGGATCTAATACTATATATATATATATATATATATATATATATATACATATATACTCTTTTACTGTTTTCATCATATTTCCAAAATTGTCATAACGCTATCTTTCTGTACTGTAAATTCTGTAATCTCTATATGCTATATCTATAGCATCTTGATGCTATCTTTTTATATCTGTCTATAAAATATATATCTATATACTCCATTTGTATACTCTGAATGTTATGGTAATAGGAAACATGGCATACTGCAAATGCTATATATGCTGATCTGAGTATACTATTCTAGATAAACATCTATAATATGCTGATCTATATAAAACTATAACATACTGATCTGAGGAAGCATCTATATACATATATATGTATATATATATATATATATATATATATATATCTATTTTGTGAAACTATTTGAATAAAAGTTGTATATGTACGTATACCTATTTGTACAATCCCTATGAATATCTGGTTATATCTGTATGTTCTGTATAACTTCATATACCGAAAAAACTGTATAAAGTTCTACATCAAATATCATCTACTCAGGCCACACATACTTTAAGAACACATATTCTGAAAAACTACATAATAACTGGTATACATACATGTTGGTAAAATTTCTATTGACATATTCAAATTTCCTAGCATAGCATATTTCCCTTACCTTAAATCTAAAAAGCCTCTCACTGTACTCTAGCCTTACACCCACATGGTTCTCCACTTAATACCCTGAAAACAACATCCCCCAGAACAAAACATCAGTATTTTCTTACCTACAACATTTCTTATAACTACGAGGAAGGCATAATCTGAATAAAATACCTTACCCTATATTTGGGATAAATTCCGAACCAACTTCTCTCACAATTATCTCTAATAGACTTGCAGAGTACTTCGCCAGGAGCGTCGTGGTGGCCTCAGATCTTCAATCCGGTGAGAAATGGGGCCAAGATCGAAGGGAGAAGGTGAGAGGTGCGTTTTAGAGATAGAGAGAGAGAGAGGTTGCATTGAATTTTCATCAAAAAATTTGAGTTTCAGCTATTTATAGGGCCACATTCGTTGACGAGACACATCATCTCGTCGACGAGTTCTTAAGTAATTTCGTCGACGAGCTTCCTCCCTCATCGATGAATTTCAGAATGCCCCAAAAACCTCTCTCGGTATTTTCTCGTCGATGAGGCATGGCTTTGTCAATGAGGCCTACTTATGCGCTCGTCGACAAACTCCCTGTATTCGTCGATGAGACCCTGTGTAAAAAATTTTTGAGTTATTACAATCAAAGTGCAACGTCGTCGACGAACGCGAAGCCTGCTGCCTCCTTCTATTTTTGTTTCCATTCCCCTCTCTCTTTATTATTTAAATACTATTATTCTTCGGGTCGTTACAATTTTGTATTTTTGGGAGTTTGTATATAAACACCGTATTTTGAATTATATTTAACTCTTGTATTATGTATATTGTGGTTATGAGTATATAATTTTTATTTACTGCTGCTTAGGTTTCCACTATGAATGTCAGGTGTCCCCATTACCCACGAATTCGAGTTGACTTTATATGTAACGACCCGGCCCTTTATATGAACTAACACCGTTAACCCAAATACAAAATACTTGTACCTGTTCAAGATACATAGACACCCTACCCTAAGGAGGGACATACGAGTGTAAACCATAGATAATTGCAATGTAAATGTTGTGGAAAAACATAAACATTCATTGCGATTTCTGCTAGACTTATACCAGAGCTTACTATTACATCATCAACTACATAAATTCGAACATAGAATATGACCTGTTACTACAACCCTCCAAAAAGGAACTTCATCAAAGTTTAGTACATAATTTGGAATGCTTACGTAATGCTAAACCAAAAGACAATCTCCCCAGTCCCTCTAGCTACTAGGACTAACGTACTGATGGACCTGAAAACAAAGGTTATATAATAGGGTGAGACACCTCTCAGTAAGGAAGAAAGTGTTACAAGAGTGTGTGATTGCATAATGCATATTTTCATAAAAACACACACACACACACACACACACACATATATATATATATATATATATATATATGGAATATTTCTTTATAATACTCTATCATATAAAATTTATCTGCACATTCAAGTATTTAAATCATGCATATGAATACTAGAACAACTTCCAACTTGGTATGACAATTTTCCCATTTACCCCCATGGCACGGGTTGTGCACTGATACCTCTAACAGTGTCCTGTTCGTGCAAAAAAAACCGAGCATCTTTTATAGTCCGACCGCCCCTGGTTTATTTTTACCAGTAGCTTACTAACTCTTCACAGGTCAACCATATAAAGTACCCATACTGATCCCTCATGAATGGTCGCATTGTGCTGCCAGCATCAAAACCGTGCTTATAATAGTTTAGAGTATTTTTCAACCCCATCACTGAAGTTTTTTTTCAACTTATTTTGGTAGCAAGTCGTGGTTCCAGTATCATATATACAATTTATGACAAAATATAGTAACATGTGCAATTCTAGTATTTTCACAAATTCTAATCTCATCGGGTACAAACCGCCGCATATACACTTGGTTTTCCTTTTTTTTTTTTTCACTGATACAGCTCGGTGTATAACCGGCCTCTATTTCCCACATTTTTAGTATAACAAGTTGGAACTCCAGTTCCCATATCTCATATACATAGTATAGAAAATTCATACATTTTCATTTCAACATATATCACACGAGTTTAGTCCAAAAATATCCGCTAAATGATAAAAATCTAGCAAACATCATATAAAAGAGAAAGTAAAGGATTCAAGCATCTTCTACTATAGTATAAATGTGAATAAATGATTTTTTGTAAAATTTGGAGATCATACGCCAAAATCCTCATTTTTACCAAAAACCAAAAAATCGTAAAATTGGCAGTTCTACTCAGTAGAATTTAGCAAATAAATAGTTAAATCATACATATAAGCATAACCTAACTTTTTAGCGGTTTAGTTTTTCCAAAAATGATGTTGTAATCAAATTCCCCTTACCTTAAACTTGACACAAAACTACGTACAAAACTGATCCAAACCGATAAGCCGAGATCCTCAAAACCTAAAAACCACAAAACATAATCTTACTATAATTTTGACTACTATCCAAATATTCAATCGAAATTGAAATCAGATCCTTACCTCGATTTTTGGAAAAACCCAAAAATCCTTAAAACAATGATCAGATCCACTAAAGTTGTAGAACTTCCTCCTTAGATCCCCGCAGGAACCTCCATTTTTAGAAACAGACGTCGAACGGTGAAGAATCTTAGAGAAAAAGAGAGAGAGAGATGAATTCCACTGGTTTAGAGAGAGAGAGAGAGAGAGAGAACATTGGGAGAAACTTTACTTCTAAGCAACCAAAATGGATATTTATAGGGCCTTTAACCGAGTCAAACTCGTCGACGAGGCAACGTCTTCTTCGACGAATCTGCCACACAACTCGTCGATGAAGCCATACCTTCGTCACCGAGCCCAATTTTGGATATTTCTCGAACCCGCTCGGTATAAACTCATCGAAGAAGCTCTGAATTTCATCGACGAGGCTTTAAAGGACTTCATTGACGAACGTGACTCCTTCGTCGACGAACCCAATTTATTACAGGTTTGGGTCTCTACATTATTATTAAATATGATTTATTATATGTTAAGATGAGCAGGTCGTTACAGTTTGGTATCAAAGCCTAGGATACTAGGTTCTGTGGACTCTAGAATGCAGCAGTAATAATACCAGAGTATAGGATAAGGGAATTTGAGGTCTGGTTTTGTAGTCTAGATGCAGGACTTCCGTGGGGGTTTGTGTGATTTTCCTGGGGTGACGATTTCAGAAAAGTCATGGTAAAATATCGTTGGGTTAGGTATCTAGGTTGTAGGATTGAATCTTGAATTATTATCAGGAGCGATGAATTAATTAAGGGTATTATACTAGTTGTATGGTATGTTAAGGTAATAGGATTAAGTTAAGTATTTGATTTCTAAGATGGACCTTGGTGGTAGTAGTGTCCATGCCAATCGGAATAAGGGTGCTGGACTCTCAGGCCCTATGGGTGGTGATTCAAATGCAGTCTTACGCAGCGTGGCACAGCAAGTCATGGCCGAAATTACCAAGAGCTCGAGAAAACAAGGTGGTCCATCGGTAGGCCATGGTAGCTCGATTGAGAAATTCATTAAGATGAATCCTCCGGCTTACTCAGGAGGAACTGATCCTACAGTCTCTGAAAAATGGATGCAGAAGATTGAGAAAGTCTTTGTAGTGCAGTGTTCTGAGGAACAAAGGGTACTATTTGCTACATATAAATTGACTGTAGAGGCTGAGAGATGGTGGACGGCGGTGAAACTCTTAAGGCAGCAGAGGACAGTACCTGTGGAGATGACGTGGGAACATTTTAAGGAGATATTCTTCGACAAGTATTTTCCAGCCTCATCTAGGGAAGCTAAGATAGAGGAGTTCCTGAATCTGAAGCAGGGATAGCAAACCGTATAGCAGTACACGGCGAGGTTTATCAAAGTATCTCGCTTCACCCTGTACATTATTCCAAATGAGGTGAAAAAGATACGGCAGTTTGAAAGAGGCCTGAGGAAAGAAATATATAAGCAAGTGTCGATATTAAAGTTGCAGGATTTTGCTAAGCTGGTAGATAGGTCCACCATAGTGAAGATTGGGGAGCAGTTGGAGGTTAAGGAGCAGAGGCAGAAGAAGAGATCCACACCTTCTGGTTCCCAGCAGGGAGTCGGTCTTGGTTCATGGAAAAAAGGTGGCTATTATAGAGATCGGAGGCAGGATACAGGGACTCGAGGTTTTCAGGGTACGTAGCCACTTCTAACTTGCCCGACTTGTGGGAAGAGACACCTAGGAGAGTGTCATGTCGGATAAGGTATCTGTTACCGATGTAGGGAGCCAGGGCATATGATGAGGGATTGTCAAGTTCAGATTGGTGCTGCTCCTGATCTTAGACCTGCTCGAGGAGGCTACTAGGTGCCACGTGGAGGCCAACAGAGGAATATGGCTCCAACCAGGGTTTTTGCTCTGACGCCTGGTGATGGTGAGGCGGCCGGCGACGTGGTGACAGGTATGGTTAATATGTTTTTTTTTTTAAGTTATTGCATTATTTGACTCAGGGGCCATGCACTCGTTTGCCTCTATGGAGTGTGTTAAATTATGTGGGGCAGACACACAATTATTAGATATTGAATTATTAGTGACTACACCGACCAGGTCAGTGGTGAGATGTAGTAGGGTACTACATGGCTGTCCAGTTGATATTTAGGGGAGAATTTTATCTACTAATTTGGTGGTGCTGGACATGCATGGATTTGATATCATTTTCGACATGGATTGGCTAGCAGCTAACTTTGCCAGCATAGATTGTTGTGCGAGATAAGTGATATTTAGACCTCCAGGAAGACCAGAATTCAGATTTACAGGATCACAAGTGCAATCTCTATCTCAGAGGGTCTCAGCTACAGTGGTTGTTAGGGATTTTTGACCTTTGTGAAGGAAATAACAGGGAATGAAATAAAGCTCACTAGTACACCAGTAGTAAAGGAGTTTATCGACGTGTTTCTAGATGAATTACCGAGTTTGCCACCTGATCGTGAGGTAGATTTTCTCATTGATCTACTTCCAGTTACGGCACCGATTTCTAAAGCACCGTATAGAATGGCGCCAGTAGAATTGGCAAAACTGAAAGATCAGTTACAGGATTTGCTTGATAAGACCTTCATACGACCTAGTGTATCTCCGTGGGGAGCTCCTAGTGCATCTACGTGGGGAGCTCCAGTACTATTTGTGAAGAAGAATGACGGGTCTATGAGGATGTGCATAGATTATAGAGAGATTAATAAAATTACAATTAAGAACAAGTATCATCTACCTCGTATCGATGATTTGTTTGACCAGTTCTAGGGTACACGGGTGTATTCTAAGATCAACCTCAAATCAGGCTACCATCAAGTAAAGGTAAGGGTAGAAGATGTATTGAAGACGGCCTTTAGGACCAAATATGGGCATTACGAGTTTCTTGTTATGTCATTTGGTCTAACGAATGCTCCTATGATATTTATGGATTTGATGAATAGGATTTTTCATCCATATTTAGATCAGTTTGTTGTGATTTTTACTAATGATGTATTGGTCTATTCGAGGAGTTATGAGGAGCATGAGATATATTTGAGGCAGGTTTTGCAAATGCTTAGGGAGAAGAAGTTGTATGTTAAGTTCAGTAAATATGATTTCTGGCTCGAGAAAGTTGTGTTTTTGGGGCATGTTATCTCAGGAGACGGAATTTCTGTGGATCCCAATAAAACTGATGCGGTAGTGAATTGGGCTAAACCGAGGAATGTCCAGGAGATTAAGAGTTTCTTGGGGTTAGCTGGATATTACCGTCGTTTTGTTGAGGGATTCTCAACTTTATCAGGGCCTCTGACGCGATTAATGAGGAAGAATACCAGATTTGAATGGGATGACAGCTGTGAGCAGAGTTTTCAAGAATTGAAGCAAAAGCTAGTCACAGCGCCAGTATTGATCATCTCGTCACGAGGTGAGGGTTATGTCATTTACAATGATGCATCCTTGAAGGGACTTGGCTGTGTATTGATGCAGCATGGCAGGGTGGTGGTGTATGCATCCAGACAGTTGAAAGAATATGAGAAGAACTACCCTACCCATAATCTTGAATTGGTTGCAGTGGTACACGCATTGAAGATTTGGAGGCATTATTTGTACAACGAGCGGTGTGAGATTTTCTCTGAACACAAGAGTTTAAAGTATTTCTTCACCTAGAAGGAACTGAATATAAGACAGAGAAGGTGGTTAGAGTTAATTAAGGATTTTGATTGTACCATCAGTTATCACCCAGGAAAGACAAATGTGGTAGTTGATGTGTTGAGCAGGAAGTCGGCGAAACTAGTGTTAGTGGCTATGGAGATCCAGTATCCGATTATGATGGATCTAGAGAGACTCGGCATAAAGTTGGTAGAGAGTGATCCTCCAATATGTATCGCCAGTTTAGTAGTGTAGCCTACTCTGCAGGAAAGAATTAAAGCTGCTTAGAAGGAAGATCCAGAATTAGCAAAGGTGATAGATAGAGTGCAAACTGGTCAGGGAGAGGAATTCTACATTTCAGATGATGGAGCTTTACGGTTCCGTTCTAGATTGTGTGTTCCTGATGATGTTGACATCGGGAAGACTATTTTGGAGGAGGCTCACAGATCTTTGTACATAGTTCATCCGGATAGTACGAAAATGTATAGGGATCTGCAAGAGTCATACTGGTGGAGTGGTATGAAGAAGGAGATTTCCGAATATGTAGCGCAGTGTCTAACGTGCTTGTAAGTAAAAGCTGAGCACCAGAGACTAGCAGGTCAGTTGCATCCGCTATTTATCCCAAAGTGGAAGTGGGATCATATATCTATGGATTTTGTCTCAGGGCTGCCGTCAACATCGCATGGCCAGAATGCGATTTGGGTGATTGTAAATCAGTTGACTAAGACCGCCCATTTCCTCCCAATCAAGAACTGCTACTCCCTCAACCGTTTAGTAGAGATTTATGTTCAGGAGATAGTTCGTTCTCATGGGGTGTCAATATCTATTGTGTCAGATTGAGACCCGCGTTTCACATCACGTTTTTGGAGAAGTTTATAGGAAGCTTTAGGGTCTTAGCTATCATTTAGCACAGCATTCCATCCTCAGTCAGATGGGTAGACTGAGAGAGCGAAACAGATATTAGAAGATATGCTCCGAGCAAGCGTATTGGCGTATTGGATTTGGGGGTAGTTGGACTCAATTCATGCAGCTGGTAGAGTTCGCGTATAATAACAGTTATCAGACCAACATTGGCATGGCACTGTTTGAGGCTTTATACGGTAGGATATGTCGATCTCCTTTGTATTGGGACGAGATAGGTGAGTGGCGAGTTGTGGGACCAGATCTTGTGCAGTAGGCGTACGATAAGGTTCGTCTCATCAGAGATAGAATCAGTGCAGCTCAGAGCCGACAAAAGAGTTATGCCGATAATCGCCACAGGAAATTAGAATTTGATATTGGGGATCATGTATTTCTGAAGATAGCTCCGTTAAAAGGGTTTATGAGGTTTGAAAGGAAGGGTAAACTTAGCCCTAGGTTTATCGGTCCGTTTAACATTTTAGAGAAAGTGTGGTTGGTTGCCTATAGGTAAGTTTTACCACCTACGTTATCAAGGATGCACGACATATTTCACGTTTCTATGCTGATGAAATACGTCCCAGACCCTTCTCATATTATCAATTATGGTGAGTTAGAGTTTAGTGATTCACTATTCTATAAGGAGGTACCTGTGCAGATTCTGGACAGAAGAAAACAGGAACTACGTAGTAAGAAGATTTCTCTAGTAAAGGTTCTATAGAGGAATCATGCAGTAGAAGAGGCTTCTTGAGAGTTCAAGAAATAGAAAAAACAGAACTACCCGTAATTATTCCAAGAAGTTCAAATATAATTAGGAAATGTAAGTAAATATGTAGCATTTCTTTTGCAAGTACATGTAATACTTTAGTTAGTAAGTGGTATTTTAGTTTTTGGGGAATTTTCTTTTGGTATATGTAATCTCTCAGGACTAAGTATGTAACCACGGTATTCCTCCGCCATAAGTGAGGGTAAGTAATAAAGTAAGTAGACCGTTTTGCCTTAAGGGATGATGAATTATATGAACAGTAAATTTCGAAGACGAAATTTAATAAGGAAGGGAGAATGTATGGACCCGAAGAGTAATGGTATTTAAATAATAAGAGAAAGGGAAATAGGAAACAGAAGCAAAAGGAGGCAGCAGGCTTGCATTCGTCGACGACATGGCAGTATAAGCTCATCGACGAAGGTGGGCCTCATCAACGAGAAGATACCAAGGGGATATTTTTGGGCCTCTAAATTTTATCGACGAAGGGGAGAGTTCGTCGAAGAATTGTCTATTGACCTCGTCAATGAGGTGACATGGCTCGTCGACAAATCCCATAGTATAAATAGCCTCAAACTCAAATTTTTAACGCAAAAAATCAGAAAATTTCTTACTCTCTCTCTCCTTTACGATTCCTCTCTCCTCTCTCTTCGATTTCGGCTCTGTCGCTCGTCGGATCAACAATTTGAGGCCACCACGATGCTCTTAGGGAAGTACTCTTCAAATCTGCCGGAGCGGATCATTGGTGGGAGTTAGTTGGAATTCATCCCTGATTCAAGGTAAGGCTAAATATTCAGAATTTGGTCTTCTCATAGTTATAGGAAAGGTTATTCACAAAGAAATATTGAAGTTTAGTTCTGTGAGCTGTTGGTTTCGGAGTGTTGCTCGGGGAACCCTGCGGGTGCAGGACGAGTAGATTTTTAAAGGGGTTTCTTTTCAGTATCAGGTAAGGGAATAAACTAAAGCTGTTATTTTTCATGCAAATTATATTATTATTATTATTTATCAGCAAATTTATCTTCAGGAAGCATGTGTAATATATAAAAAGAGATTGGTAATAATGCATGTTTGGGAAAATACTGCTATTATGTTGAAATGTATATATATTAGTATGATATGCCAAGAAATATGATTTTTAGATTGGAATATACGGTTTATTCAGTAATGTGTGGCATGAATATTATTTTACCTGGAAAGTATTATGTAATAGAAATTTTACAAATAAAGCATGTTTTTACAAATTATGAGATAATGCAATACATTATAGTTTCAAATACATGATAAATGAATTATTTTATTCAAAACGATATTTATGAAATGTTCGGCGCAAGGCCTTGATTGATAGCCGGTGCAAGGCCTTGTATTGTATATGATTTTGGCGCAAGGCCGTATGTATGATTTTGGCGCAAGGCCACAGATATGAAAGTAAATGGCGCAAGGACGTATGTTTTTACATTATTACAGAACATACTATCAATCTATTTATGTTAAACTATATAGTATCATGTATAATTTATTATCAGAACTCGGATGATAGTTCAGTTCAGATACAGGAGCACGGTACCATTGCTATTCAGATAAGATATTATGTTCAGACTTGTGCTAACCACCCCACAAGGAGGTGGGAGATGGATAGTCGGGGTGGCTTTCAGTGTAGAGTTGTAGACATCCATCTGGCAATCTGGACCAAGGTGTGGCGAACCCATCGTACTTATAGACATTTTTTACTTGACTGTGGTCCGCCAGCCATTGTCGGGTCCCGCCTTCGGGCTGCACAACCCGTCATGGGGGTAATACATGATATCAACTAACTATTCATCTTGGGTAAATTTTCAGTATTATAGTTATATCAAATATTTCATGATCGGTATGAATTATTAGAAACTATGAAAGTATACGATTATTCAGTATGTTATAATGAATGTTTTTCAGCTTATGAAATGTATTGTATATGTATTATAATACTAAATATTCATGTTGCCATACAGCTATATTTAGTTTATTTTCCCTTACTGAGAAGTGTCTCACCCCCAAACTTAAATAATTTTCAGGAAACCCAGAAGGACCGGCGGGTCAAGACCGTCGTTGTTTCAGTTGTGCTACCCCGTTAGGAGGGTAAGTTTGAACTAGAACTACGAGATTTTTGATTTGGGATCCTAGGGATATTTTTATATTTTTGGGAGTTTGTATATAAACACCATGTTTTGGATTATATTTGACTTTGGTATTATGTATATTGTGGTTATGAGTATATAATTTTTATTTACTGTTGCTTAGGTTTCCGCTGTGAATGTCAGGTGTCCCCGTTACCCAAGGGTTTAGGTAGACTTTATTATTAAATATGATTTATTATATGTTAAGATAAGCAGGTCGTTACAGGGTCACTATCCAAAAACCCATCTGACCCTAGCATAGCGACTTACCCTTCTAGCTGGGTAGACCAGGCGACCACTAACGTTGCGGAGCTCTATCCACTCCCCTCCTCTACCTAGATTCCCTGAAATTTTTTAGAGCTGGAATGAGACACCTCTCAATAAGAGAAATAAACTAATATCAGTGTGTGGCAACATGGGTATTTTCATGTGTTATAAGCATATATTGTATATAAATCATATCTGTGAAAATTATCTGAAAATTTACTGAATAAACATATTTAAAAGTAACATACATGTCATACTATATTTCTGTACGTGTAAATCATCTTATACAACTATATAATACGTGAAATAAATCCCAAGATGGATAACTAGTTGGTGTCATGTATTACCTCCATATGACTGAGTTGTTTGGCCCGAAGGTGAGACCTAGTAATGGCTAGCCGACCATTGCTAGATCAAAAACTCTTATCTGTAAGTAAGATTGGCCTGCCCCACCTGGTCTGAACTTCCAGGGGAACATCTCCAAACTACACTGAAGCCACATCGACTGCCACCTTACCACACTCTGATTGTGTGGTTGCACTATCATAATCTTAATATATATATATATATATATATATATATATATATATATATATATATATATATATATAGCTACGGTACCGTGCTTCTGAAAACTGAACTAAACTAAGTCATTCGGGTTCTAATATCATATACTATGTTTCATATGCTAAACATAACTGTTTCATCATAATATCTGACATAATAATAATTTCATTAAAATAGCATATCACACATCACGGCCCTTGCGTTGACATATCATATCATATAAATTATGGCCTTTGCGCCATTTCATATAAATTACGGCCCTTGTGCCATATCATATAAATTACAGCCCTTGTGTTGTTCCATTATAATATACTTTAAACATATTTTTGTACTATTTTTAACAATTTCCTGAAATAGTGATAGCATGTTTATTCTGAAAACATAGCATTTTGCCATTACATAAAATCATAAAATTCTATACCCATGCCGCACAAAAGTAAATCATGTTCTACTCATAAAATCTGCACTGAAATCATTTTCCTTGATTAAATGTATTAAAACAATCTCCTATTAACAACAGTAAATTTCTCAAACATAATTCTATGCTATACATAATTTCTTGGAATAAAATGCTATAAAATAGTAAATATTTCCATGAAAAAATACTGACTTAATTTATTCCCTCACCTAGTTTTTTGAACTACGCCAATAGGGACCCCGAAAGGATGCCTACAGCACTCACTCGAACCCTGATTCAATAGTTCTAGTTCAATTAAATCAACCCTAAATAAAATACTATGTTAACATTTCTCAGGCTCATAAATTTCAAATAAATAATTATACCCTCAAATATAACTAATTTACCTAATTCTCCAAATCTCACTCTCGCGTTAGAGTGGGGCTTAGGAAACCTAAATTAGAAATTTACTCCGACCAAAATGACGACGATCACGACTAGGACCCCATGATGGTGCTCGATCGTCAATTTAGTGGCAGATTTAAGGAGAAGTTGAGAAAATAGGGAAAAGTTACCTTACCCCAGAAATGGTGCCTACGCCACTCCCACAACAAATTCGCTCTAGTAGAAATGTCAGTGGTGGAACTACGAATCCAACAACACTTTCCGTTTTCCTATCAACCGAATATCCATCGAGAAATTAAGAAGAAAGAGACGAAGACAGAGGAGTGTACATGAGAAATTTTAGGGGGGGTGGCAACCTTCTGTTCTGAATGTGAAAATAAATTCTCTTCTTCCTAAAGCCTTCAACTTCAGGAAGTTTCTTTAACCAATATATATATATATATATATATATATATATATATATAAATTATATAACATATAATATATTTGAAAACTAAGATGTAGTCCCAAGAGTGGGGGTGAATTGGATTTTAAAATTTTTCTTTTAAATCTTTTTCGGAATTTTTAACTTATTGTTGATTTTTCAAACTTTCAACAAAAACTTATTCCTTTATTTAATCCATAACCACACAAACATTCAATCATTCAAGTAATCAACCAACCACAATTTGAAAGCAAACAACCAAACCAAGATTAAAATATATAGCATTTTGAGTAATGTAAGAACTTAAGATGGTTGTTTGTTTATATAAGCCTTATGGATATAAATTTGAACCAATCCCTGTAGTGAATGTGAAATCGTTCCTTCAATGCAAATCTCAACTTAATTTCCAAACAACTTAGAATTTAAATAAACTCTTTAGTTAATTTGTCTTTGGGTGTTAACCAAACAACATACTTCCTTTTGAGGTTTCTATAAAGTTTTGATCAACCAACGTACTCCCTTTTGGTTTTCGCAATATCAAATCAAAATTAAACTTTAAGTTTATTTAACTTCCAAGTTGCATAGTATATGTGATTAAAAAACTAAATCATCCATACAATTTATATGTGCTGAAAATAAAGAGTAAGGGAAAGAGAGAGTGAGACTGGGATTTTTACAAGGTTCGGCTTATACCCAGCCTATGTCCTCACCTTTGGCAAAATACCAAAGGATTCACTAAAATCAGTTCCTTTTCCGGGCGGAACAACACTGTTTACACACACTCCTTTAGTAGGCTAGAGCCCGCCTCTCCAAACGATGTACCCTCGTTCGGTCACTCCTTCAATTAGGCTAGAGCCCGCCTCTCTAAAAGATATCCCCACGCTTAGCCAACGATCCAAATAATCCTTGGAATCGTCAATCTACAAGATACAAGTCAAATAAATATACAAAGAATGCTCTCAAATAGAGCTTACTAGTACAACAATTTAGCACTATAATATACTTTAAAGTAAATAACAATATGGAATTTAACTTGAAGCTCAAGGGAGTATATCACCAATTAATTCTTTCAATGATTGAAAGATTTAGAATTTGTAGTACAAGATTGGTGATTGAATGTCAGCAATACTCAATTGAATTCGTGCACAAGATATGAGCAAGAGGACCTTTCAATGACGAGAGTAGTTGAGAGAGTTTGATAGCTGAATTTGATTCTTGGTAATTAATTCAATGATCTTGAGGCTTATTTATAGACTTGAAAAATTATGTAACTTGATCCCCAAGTGACTTTGAGTATTCTCCAAGTTTTCACAAAGTTTGAGCTCCAAGCAATCTCATTTAAAAAATTTGTTTGTTATAGAAATTTAAAATCTACCGAGTAACAATTGATTGCCCCTTTTTGGTTAGTCATATGTCTAGTTATTTTAAAGGTACAGCAAGGTGGTAGTCGCCTAATGGAACACAGATAGGCGCTTGAGAGTGCAACGGCGGGCTTCTATAAGAACATAGACAGGCGACTGTCAAGCTATCAGCTTCGAGCACTCTTCAGTATTTTGGTCATAACGTTTTTTATGTAACTCTAAATTGGACGTTCTTGGTGTCAAACGAAATCTAAAAGAAAATCCTACAACTTTTATGTTGAATACTTTTTAAAATAAGGAGTCTTTTATATATAAAAATGTACATCAATGCAGATGTAGAAAAAATAACAGCAATTGAGCAATCCTCTTTTTGGTGCTATTCATTCCAAAAATGATTCTAACCTTTTTGAAATAATTTTTGACCTTATAAAAATATTTTCCAAGTATATTAAAAGGTATCTAGGTCTAAGAAATTAACCTAAGAGTTCCATGCATCCATATTGAAATTATTTGAAGTACTTACATGAAATTTTCTATAGACTCTTTCAAATTTTCATTTTTTGAATTCCTTGAGGTCTTTATGCTTACTTCATCTTTCTTTGAGCTTTCATCATGTTCTATTTAATCCTCATGCTCTCATGATTTTCAAGCTTTATCTTTAAATCCATTTTTGAATCCATGCTTTAAGCTTCATATTGATAATCCTTCTTTGAAATATAAGTTTTCATGAATCCTTCTGAACACTTGACCTTGCATTCATCATTGAATCCTGAAATGACATCACTTAACCAAATATGTTAAGTTCTACTTGTTTGTTAGTATCAAAACAAGATGTTAAGCCTTGTAAGGCCAACAATATTATATTAATAACTATATACCTATATATATATATATATATTTATTTATTTCAATTAGTTTTTTTCTTTCATAAATTAATTTAATAATAATTAATTGATTGATTGATTATTAATTTATTATTATTATATTTTTTTATTTTTTATTTTTTATTTTTAGGATCACTACATTTTCCCCTTCTTAAGAAATTTCATCCTGAAAATTTGTTATATGTACTATACAACATCCCCCAAGGAAAAATGGGCTACTTATTTTATTACTTACCCTCACTTGTGTCGGAGGAATACCGTAGTTACATTCAGGGTTCTAGGACGTATTTCCTTAACATGAAAATATGAAATATGTCGTGAATTCTAAACAAAACTGGTGGTAAAGTTAGCCGATAGGCAACTGACTCTAATCTTTCAAGAATCTCGAAAGGGCCAATAAACGTAGGGCTTAACTTACCCTTCCTCCCAAACCTCATAATCCCCTTCAGTGGCGCTATCTTCAAAAACACATGATCTCAAACTTCAAGTTCTAACTTTTGGCAGTGAGTATCAACATAGCTCTTCTGCAGACTCTGAGCTGCATTGATTCTTTCTTTAATGAGCCAAACTTTATCATACGTCTGCTGCACTATTTTTGGTCCCAAAACTCACCTCTCACCTATCACATCCCAATATAGAGGAGAACGACACCTCCTACCGTAGAGCACCTCATACAGTGTCATGCCAATACTGGCTTGATAGCTGTTATTGTATGCAAACTCTACCAACAGCATATACTGGGTCCAACTACCTCCAAAATCCAGCACGCACGCTCGTAGAAAATCTTCTAATATTTGAATTACCCTTTTAGTCTGGTCGTCTGTCTGAGGATGAAATGTCGTGCTGAAAGATAACTGAAACCCTAGAGCCTCCTGCAAGCTCCTCCAAAAATGTGACGTGAAACGTGGGTCTCGGTTTGATACAATAGATACTGGCACTCCATGTGATTGCATGATCTCTTGAACATATAACTCTGTCAGTCTGTATATGGAGTAGTTGACTTTAATGGGAATGAAATGAGCGGTCATTGTCAATCTATCAACGACCACCCAAATAGCATTCTGCCTCTGTCGCGCCAGTGGTAAACCTATCACCAAGTACATAGAAACATGGTCCCATTTCCACTCTGGGATGAAAAGTGGCTGCAACTAGACCGCCAGCCTCTGGTGCTCAGCCTTAATCTGTTGTCACATCAGACACTGTTGCACAAACTCGGTAATTTCTCTCTTCATACCGCTCTATCAGAAGGACTTCCATAGATCAAGATACATTTTAGTGCTACCGGGATGAACTGTATACAGGAACCAATGAGCCTTCTCAAGGATCATCCTCCTGATATCAACATCTATAGGCACGTATAATTTAGAACGGAACCGCAAAGTTCCATCATCTGAAATACTAAACTCCTTCCCCTATCCATCCTACACTTTCTCGATCAATTCCACCAACTCTGTGTCATTTTTCTGGGTTGCCTTAACCCTTTTATACAATGTAGGTTGCACCACCAGGTTGGCAACAAAAGTATGGTGATCGCACTCAACCAATTCCATCTCAAATCTCTCCAGATCCATTAGGATCGGATGCTGAATTACTACTACTAACTGTGCTGCACCCTGTGCTTTACGGTTCAATGCATCAGCTACCACATTTACTTTACCTGGATGGTAGCTAATGGTGCAATCACAGTCCTTGATAAGTTTCAATCATCTTCTTTTCCATATATTAAATTCTTTTTGCATAAAGAAGTACTTTAGATTTTTGTAGTCGGAGAATATCTCGCATCTTTCACCGTACAAGTAATACCTCCAAATCTTTAGCACGTGTACCATTGCAGCCAATTCAAGATTATGGGTAGGATAGTTCTTTTCATTCTCTTTCAACTACCTGGAAGGATATGCTACTACCCTACCTCACTGCATCAATACACAACCAAATCCTTTCAAGGACACATCACTATAGATAACATAACCATCACCCCCTGATGGGATGATCAACACTGGTGTAGTGACAAGCCTCTGTTTTAGTTTCTAGAAACTCTGTTCACAACTGTCATCCCATTCAAACTTGACATTCATTATGGTCAGTCACATCAAAGGCCTTGATAATGCTGAGAACCCCTTAACAAATCAACAGTAATAACCTACGAGCCCCAACAAACTCCTGATTTCCTAAACGGTCTTCGGCCTGGCCCACTTCACAACTGCATCAATCTTGTTAGGATCCACTGAAATTCCATCACTTGAGATAATATGCTCCAAAAACACCACCTTCTCTAACCAGAATTTGCATTTACTGAACTTAGCATACAAACTCTTTTCCCTGAGCGTCTGGAGTACCAGCCGTAAGTATGCCTCATATTCCTCAAAACTCCTCGAGTAGACCAATATATCATCAATGAAAACCATGACAAACTGGTCTAAATACTGATGAAAGATTCTATTCATTAAATCCATGAATACTACAGGATCATTCGTTAAACTAAAAGGCATAATAAGGAATTCATAATGCCTATACCTAGTCCTAAAAGCTATCTTCGAGACGTCTTCTATTTTTACCTTCACTTGATGATAACCTGATCTGAGGTCAATCTTAAAATAAACCCAGTTACCCTGGAGCTAATCAAATAAGTCATTTATACGGGGTAGAGGATATATGTTCTTATTGTTTACCTTATTTATCTCCCTGTAGTCTATACACATTCTCATACACCTTTCTTTCTTCTTTACAAATAACACTGGAGCTCCCCAGGGCGAAACAGTAGGTCTGATAAATCCTTTATTCAATAGGTCTTGCAGCTGGTCCTTTAATTCCCCCAATGTTGGAGCCATATGGTAAGGAGCTTTAGAGATCAGTGCTATCCCGGGAAGTAGATCGATAGCAAAATCTACCTTGTGATCGGGAGGCAATCATGGCAATTCTTCTGGGAAAACGTCTGGAAACTCCTTAACCACTGGTGTATTGTCAAGCTTCATTTCATTTTCTGACAACCCCTTTACATAAGCTATAAATCCCTGACATCCCTCGAGGAGTAATCTTCTCGTCTGCATAGCTGATACTAACTGAGGTGGGGAATGCACCTACGACCTCAAAAATCTAAATTCTTGCTTGTCTGGTGGTTTGAAGATCACCTCTTTCAAATGATAGTCAATATTAGCATAGTTAACTACCAGCCAATCCATACCCAGTATTATACTAAACCCATGTATATCTAACACAATCAAATCAGCTGGTAACACTCTCTCCTGAATTTCTACCAGATAACCCCTGAGCACTCTACGACACCTCACCACTGACCTTAACGGTGTAGTTACAGACAATTCTACCTCCAATGACTGGGCCATACAATTTAATATAATTTGCAGACAAAATAATGAGTAGCACCCGAATCAAATAAAATAATAGCATGGCATAATAAAACAGTAAGGGTACCTGTCACTATGTCTGCTACAGTCTCAGCGTCTCCTAGTATCAAAGCATAAACCCTTGTCGGGGCTATGTTCCTTTGCTGGCCTCCACGGAGTGCCTGGTAACCTCCCCTGAATTTCCTAGGAGTAGGAGTAGTACCAAGTGGTGCATGACAATACCGTGCCATATGCCCTGAACCACCACAGCGATAGCAAACAACATTCCCCATTTGACACTCTCCCAAGTGTTTTTTTCCACATGTCAGATAAATAGGGTAAGTCTGCACTGCCTGAACCCCACGACCCCCATCCTCCTGTCTATGTCCTCTACCATAGTTTCCTCTCCTCCACTGACCCTACTTGGACCCCTATTGGAAACCTGAAGGTGCAGATCTCTTCTTCTGTCCCTACTCCTCAGCACCCAACCACTTACTGGCCTCAGCCAAAGTGGTTATATCTACCAGTTCAGCAAAATCTTATATTTTCAGTACCATAACCTGTCTGTAGATCTCACACCTCAACCCTCTTTCAAACCGTCTCGCCTTTCTTGCTTCATCAGGTATAATAAATGGGGCAAAACAAGATAATTTTATGAACCTCACTACATACTACTGGAACGACTGCTGTTCTTGCTTCAGATTCAAGAACTCCTCCACTTCAACCTCTCTGATAGTGGTTGGAAAGTATCTGTCAAAGAACAATTCTCTAAATTGGTCCCATGTCATAGCTATTGGCATCGTCCTTTGTTGTTCTAGGAGTTTCACAGCAGTCCACCAGCGCTCTCTTTCTCCTGTCATTTTATAAGTAACGAATTGGACCCACTGCTCCTCCGTACACTGTAGCACCTCCAAGACTTTCTCAATCACTTGCATCCAGTTCTTGGCGACTGAAGGATCCACCCCTCCTAAAAATGTCGAAGGATTCATCTTAGTAAATTTCTCGATCGTACTCCCAGAGCCTGCAGACGGGCCTCCCTGCTCCCTAGAGCTCCTAGCAATCTCAGCTATAACCTGCTAAACCACGCTATATAGTACGGCGTCTAGATCACCTCTGCCTACACCTGAGGGTCTAGCTCCATCACCCCCAGCATTTGTACCACTATTTCTTGGGTCCATCTTGAAAAAAAAAATCATGAACATGACTCAGACACCCTGTCCTTATAATCTAGATATCTAACCAAAACCCCACTATATTGCCACTTTTATATTTATTCAAGGTTAAGTCCTACACTTTATAAACACAACCCGACAATAGTTTACAACGACTTTCCTAAAATTGTCACCCTAGGAAAGACACAGAAACCACCATGGAGTTCTGCCTTTAGACTGCAAAACCAAACCCCAAACCCTTTGACCTAAACTCTGGTATTGTTTCCGCCGCACTCTAAAGTCTACAGAACCTTACAACCTAGACTCTAATACCAAATTGTAACGACCTGCCTAACTTACCATATATTTTTTTTCACATAATAGCATCGCAATAATCATGATAACCATAAACATAATCCACCCAGACCAGGGGGTACGGGGGAATAAAGCTGTTATATATCACTGACACCCTAGCAATGGAAAACATACATTATATACACAACGAACCAACCGTCCAAATACAATACCAGAGTTTTACAAACCTGTCATATAAATATACACACATCCTAAAATGATCATAAAATTCCCTAAGGTCATTACCCAAAAACCCATCTGACCCTAGCATAGTGATTTACCCTTTTGGCAGGGTAGATCGAGCGACCACTAATGCTGCGGAGCTCTATCCGCTCCTCTACCTAGATTCCCTGAAATGTTTTAAAGTTGGGGTGAGACACCTCTCAGTAAGGGAAATAAACTAATATCAGTGTGTGACAACATGGGTATTTTCATATGTCATAAGCATATACTGTATATAAATCGTATCTGTGAAAACTGTCTGAAAATTTACTGAATTAACATATTTAAAAGTAACATACATGTCATGTTATATCTTTGTACATATAAATCATCTTATACAACTATATAATACATGAAATAAATCTCAGGATGGATAGTTAGTTGGTGTCATGTATTACCCCCACATGACTTGGTTGTGCGGTCCGAAGGTGGGACCTAGTAATGGCGGGCCAACCATGCTAGATGAAAAACTCTTATCTGTAAGTACAATAGGTTTGCCTCACCTAGTTCGAACTGCCAGGGAAACATCTCCAAACTACACTGAAACCACATCAACTACCACCTTACCACACTCTAATCGTGTGGTTGCACTATCATAATCTGAATATATATATAGCTACGGTACCGTGCTCCTGAAAACAAAACTAAATTAGGTCATTCAGGTTCTGATATTATATACTATGTTTCATATGCTGAACATAACTGTTTCATCATAATATATGGCATAATAATAATTTCATTAAAAAAGCATATCATACATCACGGCCCTTACACCGACATATCACATCATATAAATTATGGCCCTTGTGCCATTTCATATAAATTACAGCCCTTGCACCGTATCATATAAATTACGGCTCTTGCGCCGTTGCAATATAATATACTTTAAACATATTTCCATATTGTTTTTAACAATTTCCTGAAACAGTGATATCATGCTTATTCTGAAAACATAATATTTTACCATAACATAAAATCATAAAATTCTATACCCATGTCACACAAAAATAAATCATGTCCTACTCATAAAATCAGCACTAAAGTCATTTTCCCTTATTAAATGTATTAAAACAATCTCCTATTAATAACAATAAATCTTCCAAACATAGTTTTATGCTATACATAATTTCTTGGAATAAAATGTTGTAAAATAGTAAATATTTCCATGAAAAATACTGACTTAATTTATTCTCTTACCTGATTTCTTGAACTACGCTAACAGAGATCCCAAAAAGATGTCTGCAGTGCTCACCCGAATCCTGATTCAATAGTCCTAGTTCAATTAAATCAACCCTAAATAAAATACTATGTTAACATTTCCTAAGCTCATAAATTCTAAATAAATAATTATACCCTCAAATATAACTAATTTACCTAATTCCCTAAATCACACTCTCGCTTTGGTGTGGGTTTAGGAAACCCAAATTGGAAATTTACTCTGATCAAAATGACGACGATCGCGACTAGGACCCCGTGGTGGTGCCCGATCGTCGATTTAGCGGCAGATTTAAGGAGAAATTGAGAATATAGGGAAAAGTTACCTTACCCCAGGAATGGTGCCTACGCCACTCCCACGACAAATCCGCTCCAAAAGAAATGTCGGTGGTGGAGTTAGGAATCCAACGGCACCTTCTGTTTCCCAATTAGTCGAATATCCGTCAAGAAATTAAGAAAAGAGAGACGGAAATGGAGCAGTGTACGTGAGAAATTTCCGAGGGGGGGGGGTGGCGACCTTCTGTTCTGAATGTAAAAAGAAATTCTCTTCTTCTTCAGCTTGAGGAAGTTTCTTTAACCAATATATATATTAAAATTATATAACATATAATATACTATATTAATAACTATATACCTATATATATATATATATATATATATCTTTATTCCAATTAGTTTTTTTTCTTTCATAAATTAATTTAATAATCTTTAATTAATTAGTTGATTATCAATTTTTTATTTTTTATTTTATTTTTTATCACTACAATGAAGCTAGGAGGCTTCTATCATCTTCGATGAAACCATCGTTATTTTTTCATTTTGGGTTACCTTAGACATCAAAATGAAAATTCCTTTTGCCTCTCTCATGCATATCACAAGGGAGTAGGACATGAACGCCAAATTTCTTTTGAAGACAGCATTTAAAAATGATTTAACTAAGAAGAAACTTATTTTTTAGATTGACAATGATCATTCTTTTCTTAATGAACTAGAAAGTTCTTTTTACAGTTATCAGAATTCTAGTTATCTGAATAATGGATCTAAAAGTGAGTTTCAATTTTTTCAAATGAACGATTTGAAGACCTATTGATTCTAACAACTGATTACAGAGTTGATAATTCGGACTATTCAATGTGGAACTCTACCTATAAATGGGGATATTCTCCAAACTCACAAAGAAAAAAGGAAGTGAGTTAGAGAAGAAGAGAATGAACATGGCCAAAAAAAGAAGTGACTTGGACAAAAAGAAATGAAGTGAAAAAAACAACGATGGAGTGATGCTCGGAGGTTGCCGGCATATGCAGTGTAAAAATCACCCACATCAAATCTGAAAATCAGATCAGAGTGCCTCTGCGGCGATAGAATATGCAGGGACGAATAGGGACTTTCCTGCCACCATTTCAATGAAAGCTAACCAGAGAGAGAGAGAGAGAGAGAGAGAGAGAGAGAGAGAGAGAGAGAGAGAGAGAGAGAGGAGAGGGAAAGAGCTAGCGGAGTACTTCTGTAGCGGTAGCCAGTCGAGAGATGCAAACGTAAAGAGAAGAGTGATATATGCTAAAGTATTTAATCCAATGTGATTAATTGGGTGTGGGTATTTTTTTGTATTAAAATATTTGTAAACTAATTTCAAGTCTACGACTATAATTTTGCATTAAAATATTTGTATAAGATTATAATAGTATTAAATAATATGAGGGTCGGTATCTGTGGCCGTTTTCGAAGTAGCTGTCCACACCAAAAATTAAATGTTAAAAAAATCTGAGATTTTTAAAATTTTAATAAAGGTTTGTAGAATTTATAAAATCTTCTCTAAGATATATGACATTTGAACCACATAAGTCCTTGTTTTAAGGCCCTTATTGTAACGTCCCGAACCTACAACTAAGGTCCGGAGTGTTATTTTAAATACATTTCTGATACCACAACTATCATATGAGTAGCGGAAACCATTTAAAACTCCAATACATTACCAAAGTACTAAAACTACCATAGCCACCTATGTATTACCATGTTTTATATTACATCCCAACATAAACAAAAACATGGTAAACTAGCGTCTCGCTTACACTTATAATAACTATAAAATTTAAACCCAGCCCCAAAGCTCACTAGGCTCGATTCCGTGTAGGTCCTGAAAAATGAAAGTATTTATCGGGGTGAGACACTTTTCAATAAGACGGAATAAATTATCATCAGTATGTGACTAACATGAGTTTTAGTGTAAACAAAATAAAATCGTTAATTTAATTTTAAAGAATATGGCATTTATAGTTGTAACTCACACCCATAATTGTAGATTTCACTAATTACCTGCAAAAACATAACTCTCGCTCAACAAATAGTCTCATTTACATAAATTTACATAACAAATAGTACGACGATCTCCTCATTTCCTGCCAACGTTTTACTGCGCATAATAAACAATATAACGACCTCCTCATTTCCTATCAACATTATATTGCAAATTACATGTCAAACAATATAATGACCTCATTTCTTGTCAACGTTATATTGCAAATTACATGTCAAAGACCTCCTCATTTCCCGTCAACGTTATACTTCATGTAATAAATAATATAACGACCTACTCATTTTCTACCAACGATATATTGCAACACACAGGATAAACAATATAACGACGTCCTCATTTTCTATCAACGTTATATTGCAACCATTTTCAACACTTTCAGAAAACCAGCATATCGTCATGATTTTCACAACCTTTACATTATTCACATTATTTCGAGTACCCAATATAAAACCATAACTTTTACCATATCATACCATAAAAATCAACAAATTTAGTAATATAATAATATGTCACACGATTTGAGTGATAATTCATAATATAATAAACTGTCCGGAAAAAATATATTTTACTGAAAATAGAAGTATGATTTGAAGAGCTTAACAATATAAACAAAAAAATAAAAACTGAAATTTACGCAACTTAGTAAGCCTGCCTTGAAAGTGCTCATGCATGGTCCAAAAGGAAGACGTTCTTTTTCCCCATCTATATTAAGGGATAAGTTAGACCCACTAGATAAAAATATTTTTCTCAAGACCAATAAAAAAAAAAATACTTATCTAAAAAATATTTTAAAATTAATTATTTTAAGTACTTTTTTAATTAAGTACTTTTCAAATAAATATCAAAGTACAAACCAATCATTACTAATTAACAAAATACTTCATTTAAGTACTTTTCATGATAAATTCGTAAAAGACGAAAGACTCAATTTGATTCCATCAACTTTTTACCATTTAACAAAACAAGCCCTTGAAAGAATCACATGCATATGATGTCGTTGGCCAGAACCAAAACAACTCGAGCACCAAAGCATTATTTGGACACGACCCGATTCTATGCTTTGTTTGATGACGGAAAAGGAAAATCATGCAACAGCAGCAGGTGCAATACACTAGGAAAAACGCACCCGAAGAACAGAGAAAGGGATATAAATTTCTTAAAAGAAAAAATAAAATACATAAACAGATACAAACTGGTGCCATGATTATATTAAATATCAGCAGCAGGGTGCATATATTTAGAGGATTAAAACATCTGGCTTCTACACCAAATTAAACATCAAGAAAGCTATTCATTTTTTCACTAAATTGTTCAGAATTGCAACATCAAACGAAAGTTGAGGATTAACGCTAACAAGTTAAAAGGGACATGATCATCTGGATCCCCCTTTCACCACCTCCGCAAGCTAGTGAAGGTATGGGGCCTGGTACTGGTACCCGTTTCCTAAGTAGTTGCCGTGACCAGGGGATAGGCCGTAAGTAGCAGAGCCAAGAAGAGATGGGCCATGGTTGTCGGCTGGTCCAGGATAAACATATGGCCTGTCATACATGTACTGTGGGTACCTATCAGCAGCTCTCGAGTAGAAGATCTTGTCAGCGGCGATGTTAGTGACACGGGGCCCATATCCTACAACACCATTGGCACGGGGTCTCTTGGGCTGAGGCTTCGTGGCTTCAGTCGCCCTTTTTTTGTCCGCCTTGGCCTTCTCCAGCTGGACAACACGTTTTTGGAGTGCGTCCAAGGGAAACTGCTCCTCCAGCTTGTGCTCTTCAATGCATTTTATCACGGCCTTGTGTGCTGTCAGCTCCCGTTCACTCACCTCATTCTGAAACAAGGATAATTTTGTTAGGTCATTTGCCAAAGTCACCAAAGACAAAACCACTTTTTTCAACTTGCGGACACACTGATCATCCAGCACTTGCACACATTCTAGTTTGTTGGATCTGACCACATCCAGCATTGCTGCTGAAGCTCCAAAAGCAGAACTTCATCACCCACGCTAATAAAAATATGCAGGCCCAAACACAAAAGGGAATACAAAATAAAGAATCCAGCTCAAATTTGTTTGAGCTCATCAAGTCAAGCTCATATTGCCATGCAATCTAAAAACAAATTGTTTTAAAGATCCAATCAATCCAGATGGAATAAAGACATCATCAGGCCAAAAATAAAGAAAATGGTTCAATGAAGAGCCCCACAGAACTGCTGAGAAGCACGCATAACCAACCTTCATTTGGAAAGCAGTTCATCGATAGGGGAAAAAGAACGGAAACCATTTACTATTTTCCATACAGTTAAAATATTGTTTCAATTTAACAAATATCAACCTCTAAACCAAATCAGACAAGTTCTACTACCAATCTTTTAGACCATAATAACCATGACCCATTCATAAGCAACTGGCTGATTTTCTCACCATGCTAGGAAAGCAACCTGATTTTCAAGAAATGAGAAAAGAAAGAAGCTGGAAGGTAAACAACAAATGCAACAAGGAAAAAACAATAAATTAAGGGAGCATGTGGAATACACCTGCGCAGTTGGAGAAGTGTTTCCAGGTTTCACCGGTGAAGAAGCTTTCTTTGCCTCCTTCAAGTAGGATTTCAGCAAAGGTACAGGTGAGAACTGCTCCATCAACTCAAACGCAAAAGCAAGGTTAACAGCATCAATTTGCCTTCCGCTACTTATTAGCACTTCAATTACACCTGCAACATCCGAGAAAAACAGAATAAAACATTTGAGAATTCAGAAAGCAGTCAGGCAAAATTATCCCCTACTTTCATGTTCCTATATTAAATAAATTCATACAACCAAGCTGCCAAACTCCATTCTGTTCAGTTTTTTGTCCTAACCTGAGCTCACAATAATATATACTGAATGAAGCTACTGCTGCAATATAACTCTGAAGCATGAGACAACTGGCAAGATCCATCCTCCACTGTTCTCATGCAGGAAATGGGCACAATCACAGGAATTTTTACCCCTGCCGACCCATGATTGCAGAGGCCAAAAAAATTTTTAATTCAACGCTCCTTTCATTCAATATCCACAGATCATACAAATGTCAGATTCAAAAACACTTGATTGGAGTCTGGAGACGAGAATAAATATTTTGTGTTGTAGACTTGAATGTTCAATTTTTCCCTCAGCAGGTATCTACGTAGTTTGGTGAATTTCCACTTATCCCCTACATTTTGTCAATTTTATTATGATTCTAACCTCTCAAGAAGTCCAGATTCATGACCATGTGCATTAGTGTGTTACTATAGCCACCCCACCCCTCTCCCCCGGGGAAAAAAAAAAGCAAAATAAAAAAAACAAATAATAGTAGTAATTGATACAACAGCATTGCAATATTAAGGGTAATTTAGCCATTTCAATGCATGAAATAGTACCTCACACTTCAAACGATGTTGTGGACAATTTCAGCCTCAAATATTTAAAGACAATATTTGTAGATGAGAAATGAGGTCAATTCAGTCACTTGGACCTTCAAATATTCAACACGTTAAAGAAGTGACATGAAGGAGATTTAGAAGCCATTTTGAGGGGATAAAGAAATATAAATAGGAGATCATATTTGAGGGTGGTGCCTTAGATCAACGGTAAGGTTGATCCTTTGAGACCGATTAGCCATGGGTTCAAGTCCAAGAAAACAGTCTCTCTGCATAAAAGCAGGGGCAAGGCTGCATACACTGATGATCCTCCCCCTACCCTTGCAAAGCGAGGACCCTTGTGGCCTAGCAATGCCGTTTTTAAATTAGACAATGAAAACACACCAAAGCACAGTAGTACTAGCAGAAAGCTTTTGAAATGTTTATTTAACTTCACAGAGTTGAGTATGAATGCCAGTAAATTTCACTTCGTAAAATTGAAAACCTACCAACTATTTTAAAATAATTTTTCTTCCAAGTTGGTTGTTTATGTATACAAGCAACAAGAAAAGACTAACCTGGCATTTTCTTAGTCAACCCCAGAGAGCGACAAAGATCAGCTGTCTGTCGGCGACGAGACACCGTCGGTATCAGCTTGGATATTTCTTCTTGATCAAAATCAGAAGCAATGCCGAACGTGGCTACAAGTTGCAAAAATGCATGAGCCTCCAAGGAGTTCCCGTTGCTGGCATCCATGTCAAGATCATCCAACTTTGGTTTCCATTCCTCAGCAATAGCCCTCGCTCGCTCCTTAGCATCTTCTGAGATTAAATCATGAGGAGATATCTCTGGGTTCGTCAGTAGACTGCCAAGGCACTCCATCAACATGATACAGGTTCGACGGAGACCCAACAAACTGGAATCCTTCTTTCCATCCAAATTAGGCACTTCAATACGATAAAAATCATCCAGAGAGTCCAAAACCAAGAAAGCAGGATCAGCAGCCGCCTTAAATGCAAGTGGGATTTCCTCCCTCATGGAAGCAAGGTTCTTACGGTTATCTGATATAAATTTGTGTAGCCCTTCAGAGTCCATCTCTGCACATAGTTTAACAAGCTGAGGATAAGACTTCACCTCCACATTTCCGTTTTCAAAAGAGTCCCTCCTGTTATCTAAGTTACTCTCTGCAGCCATGGCATCAGCTGTTTTTTCTTCCACAACAGGTAACTCACCAAGGGCCTCACTGGTAACAACAGCAGACTCCACAGATGACAACTTCCTGTGCTTCTCAAGAGAATTAGCAATGGCAAAGACAGCAGCATCTCTCTTCTCTTGAAGCCTCTCCAACGAAGCTTGTTCCTTCTCTACAACAGCTGCTTCCCGCTTCTCCAGCAATACTTGGGCTTCCATTGTCTTGTTTTCAAACTCCTTTTCCTGGTCCTCCAACTCAATAAAACGCCTCTTCAAGGACCTCTCAAGCCCATGAAAATGTTCCTCGAGTTCTTTCCATTTCAGATTGAGGGTAATGGCTCGGTGACTTTCAAGTTCAGCAAATGCTTTCTGAAGCTGCTGTATTTTAGAGTTCGTTGAATCAATAAGCACAGCAACTGATTGGGTATCCTCCATGGCAGAGAAGCCCTAGAAGATAGGAAAAAATAGTATATATATATATATATAACACATTTAGTTGACGGGCATCAAATACACACACACACACACACACACACACACACATTTAGTTGACAGGCATCAAATAGCATAGATAGACAGTCAAGGAAAAAAAATTATTCATCAAACCTGAACAAATTATTCATCCAACCTGCCCTCAAATGTCCACACATTGTTTAGGTTTGTATTGGAAACTGGTGCCCAGTAAATTGCACAAACTGCCACACTAAGGACAAAAATCTTATGACAAAGTACCTAGGGAAGTTCTTCGGTGGGACTTGGAAAAGACAGGAGTTCGTAGTAGATATACGGAGGTCATTAAGGATATGTATGATAGAGTAATGACTAGCGTCAGGATTGTAGGAGGTAAATGAGATTTTCTTATCACAATAGGTATACATCAAGGTTCTACTTTGAGTCCTTATCTTTTTACGATTTAGATATCTTAGATCTATTATGCAAGCTGAACGGGAAATTGAAAAAGTTGAACATAGAACTAAAACAGGTTGGGTAAAATGGAGGAGGGCATCAGGTGTGTTGTGTGATCGTAGAATACCCTTAAAATTAAAGTTTTATAATACAGCTATAATGTCAACTATGCTTTATGATTCAGAATGTTGGGCAACTAAGAAGCATGTACAAAAAATAAAAGTTGTTGAGATGCGAATGTTAAGGTGGATGAGTGGTTTAACAATAAAAGATAAATTAAGAAATGAACATATACGTAATAATTTAGGCATAGCATCGGTTGAAAACAAAATAAGGGAGAGGCAGCTTAGATGGTTTGGGCATTTGAAACATACGCCTAGTAGACCACCTGTGAGGAGGAGTGAACTAGTTATTGTATCTGACATGAAAAGGGGTAGGGGCAGGCCCAAAATAACTAGGAATGAGATAGTGAGGAAGGATTTAATAGCCCTTAATCTAATAGAGGAAAATACTCTTGATCAGGTGATTTGGCGAAAAGGGTTCACGTAGCCGACCCCACATAAAGAGACTTAAGGCTTGTTGTTGTTGTTGTTGTTACACACGTACGTAACAGAGTCAACAAGAAAGCCCTTCACCCAACAATTTGAAGCTAGCTATTAGTCCCCCGTTTCCGTTGTCTCCATTTAAGAGAGTCCCCTCTATTTACATAAATTTATTAAAAAATTTTGGTGCTGCAATGCATGTGGTCTTCTTGTCTTAACACCAAACTCCACCTTAATCATACATCTGTTAATTTCCATTGCACATGTTCAAAACCATCTTATTGCTGGTGTCTAATTGAGAAATATGTAAAACAAATAATTACCAAAAATTAGAAGCTAGTAATAATACTCAATATTCACTTCATATTCAGTGCCCTTCCAATTCACAACATAAGGCTACCCAACAGAACATTTTAGAATTATGTATAAGCACACAATATTGATGGTTGTGCCACAGCTACAAAATTTGGAGATACAATAGCAAAGCAACTAAGCCATGTGTGCTGTTTGACTCATTCCATATGGTCAACATAAGGCTATCCAATATTCACTTCATATTCAGTGCCCTTCCAATTCACAACATAAGGTTACCCAACAAAACATTTCAGCATTATATATAACTATAAAATATTATTGGTTGGGCTAAAAGCTACAAAGTCAGGAGCTACAATAGCAACTCCTTAGCCATGTCTGCCATTTGACTCATTCCATATGGTCAACATTCAAAAGAAGAAAAATGGGCAGGGATGGGGATTAATGAGCATGGGTGTACTGAATGTTGAATTAGGTGGATGCTGGAAAGTCATAATCAGAAGGAAGTCCCATGTTGCATAGAGAATTTCAATTTCATTCCATTCATTAACCATAACGGAAAAACAAGGAAGATGAAAGTGGGAATGCAAGGTTTCCCCTGCCTTCATTAACGACCAACTATGGATGATACACTCTTCAGACAGAATTCATGCTCAAACCATAGTAGTTAAAAGCACGCCTCCTAGGCGCAAGGCGCAGTGAGGCGAAGATGCTTGCGCCTCATACCAGGTGGGGCGAGGCGACCTGCAAGACGCGACCCTAGGCGAGACGAGACGCAGTGGGGCGCGAGGCGCAGTGAGGCATGCCTTGTGAATTTTTAAGTCATTTAAAGGAGAGAAATAGCCCAAGCCAGACCCATATCCCTCATTCGACTCAAACGAACAGAGCCCTAGCCCCTTTCGACCCTTCGAAGCCCTTCGTGAGTTCGTTTGCGAGCCTTTGAACCAGCTAGAAGCCCTTCGTGAGTTCGTTAGTGAGCCTTTGAACCAGCCGGAAGCCCTTCTTCTTCTTCTTCTTCCTGCTGCCTGCTTGCTGCGTGCTGCTGACTGCTGCCTGCTCTTTTTCTTCTTCTTCTTCTTCTTCTTCTTCTTTATATGTAAGCTTATAAATTAAATATTTGGTTAATTAATGTAAGCTTATAAATTATAACTACTACATAATATTTATTCTTTTTACAGAAATTTAGCTACTGTTTTTTAATTTATAATATTTAGTTTAATTAATGTAAGTTTATAAATTATAACTAATACATAATATTTATTCTTTTTATTGAAATTTAGCTACTGTTTTTTAATTTGTTTGGAAATACATTATATAAGTCTTAAATTTTAAATGGGTTATTGTCTAGATTACGCTATTAGCTACTAATACAAAATGAGTTATTGCCTAATTTGCCTGAAATATATGATGCATTCAGTTAGGATACGGGATACCAAGTCTAAAATCTTAAATGGATTCTAGTTCTAGATGTGAGGCCTCGGCAAAGAAAGATCCCACATGGAAGTATGCACATTTGGAGGATCAGAAAAATAGAAATAATTTAACTTGCAATTTTTGTGGTAAAGTCACAAGGGGAGGAATATTTCGGGCAAAACAACACATTGTCGGAGGATTTCGAAATGTGAAAGAATGCTCTAAGTGCCCTGCTCATGTACGTGAGGAGATTAAAGAGTATATGTTAAAGAAAGATATGGAAAAGGAGAAAAATGAGTTATTGCCCGACTTGATGATATAGATCATTATGGTGAAGATGAAGAAGATGAAGTTCAAGAAATTGACATTCGTGGCAAGAGAGTGCTTACTAGTGATGGAAGTAAAAGATCATACCAATCCAACTTGAAGAAACCAAAACAGAAGGGGCCTATAGACTTGTTTTTTACTCCCGATCCAAAGAAAGCGGTTCAAGCTAGGAAAGAAGGGAAGATGAAGCAAACATCAATAAATGAGGCGTGCAAGAAAGAACTAAGAAAAAAAGCAATGGGAGATTTTGCTAGGTGGATGTATGATGCTGGAATACCATTTAATGTTGTACGTCTGAGCAGCTTTGCAGTGGCACTTGAATCGATTGGACAATATGGTCCTCGAATAAAGCCACTTAGCTATCATGAAGTGAGAGTTCCTTACCTAAAGGAGGAAGTTAGTCGAATGAAAGAGTTGTTGAAGGTCCATAAGGAGGAATGGACAAAATATGGCTGCTCAATTATGTCTGATGGTTGGAGAGATTCGGTTGCTAATAAGGACATAATAAACTTCTTAATGAACTCTCCAAGGGGATCAGTATTCATCAAGTCTATTGATGCTTCTAATCTTGTCAAGAATGCAGATAGAATATACAAATTACTTGATGAGATGGTAGAGGAAATTGGAGAATCAAATGTGATTCAAGTGGTAACTGACAATGCGTCAAACTATGTTGCAGCAGGTAAGAACTTATTTTTAGAACTACTTTCTATAGTGTATATATTGTTTATTTTAATATTTTAATGGCTTCATTCCTTGATTTTTGAATAGGGAGATTATTGGAAGCAAAGAGGCCACATTTATATTGGACACCGTGTGCTACTCATTGCATTGATTTAATTTTGGAGGATATTGGAAAGATGCCTTCAATTTATGCAACTTTGAAAAGGGCAATTTTTTTGAATGGCTATATCTATAACCGTGTTGGCGTTGTGAACCTGATGAGACAGTTCACTGGAGGAAGGAGTTACTAAGACCTGCAGTTACAAGATTTGCAACTGCCTTCATCACCCTTCGTTCAATCCACCTTCAAAAGAACAACTTGAGGAAGATGTTTACTTCTAAAGATTGGAATACTACTAAATGGGCAAAGGAGGCGGCTAGCAAAAAAGCAGCTACTATTGTTTTGATGCCTACTTTTTGGAGTACCATCGTCTATGCTCTTGAGTTAACAGGTCCACTTGTTCGTGTACTCCGTTTGGTTGATGGGGAAAAGAAACTTGCAATGGGATACATTTATGAAGCAATGGATAGGGTTAAGGAAGCCATAGCTAAGGCTTTTGGTGAGAGAGAGGATAAATTCAATGAGGCATTTGAAATTATTGATACGAGGTGGGGATGCCACCAACTCCATCAACCGTTGCATGCAGCTGCACACTACTTGAATCCAGAATTTTTCTATTCAAACCCCAACATTTTGCACGAAGAAGAAATTATGACGAGTTTGCACAAATGTATTGCAAGGTTACTGCCAACTATTGAAATGCAAGATAAAGTTTCAAATGAGTTGGAAAAATACAATGCCGCTAGTGGCGTCTTTGGAATTAGTTTGGCAGTGAGACAAAGGAAGACAAAAGCACCAGGTAAAGTGGCATTTGTACTACCTCTTTCTTTTTGAAAATTATTTTTGCTATTTACCTAGTAAGTATTCATTTAAAATTTATTTTATAATGGTGCAATGGTAGATGGCATATGGATCAACAACTCCAAACTTGCAAAAGTTTGCTGTGAAAATTCTTAGTCTCACGTGTAGTGCTACAGGCTGTGAAAGAAATTAGAGCATATTCCAACAAGTAAGTCATTAGTATATCATGGATTAATTATTAAAGAAAAAGAACTACCAATCTACTGCTTTTTAGAATCATTATTAACCATATTACTTTAAACTTTTTGTAGCTTCATAGCAAAAGGAGAAATAGCCTATCCCAACAACGCTTGAATGATTTGGTATTTGTGAAATATAATCGAACTCTGAGGCGTCGATACGACAAATGTGACACCATTGATCCCATCCTCCTAAAGGACATTGATGATAGTAATGAGTGGTTGATTGGTAGGATGGATGGCGATTCTGATGAAGACGATGAACTTGTGTTTGAAGATGATAATTTGAATTGGGATTCTATTGCTAGAGCTGCTGGACTAAATAAACCCCCGCATCACACTAGATCAAGAATAAGTACAAATATGCCATCATCGTCTAGAGGAAGAGGAAGGGCTTCATCTAGTAGTGCAACCAGTGCTAGGGGTCGAACCACAATGTTGGAACTTAGATGAGGATGAAATCCAAGTGGATAGTGCAGAGGAGACGGAAGAGGAAAAAGATGTTGGAGAAAACAGTTTTGATGATGAAGAGGAAGATGATGATATCTTCGCCAACTTAGTTGATGATGAGTGATGATTGAGGAGGATTTTTAGATTTTATGCTTTGAAATCTTTTATTGTACTCTTTTCTTTTGATGTTGAACTATGTTGAATTGTTGATGCTTTTGGGCTTCGTCTTGGCAATTTTATTAAATTTCCAATTTTGTTATTGAATATTTTGGCATTTTAAATTCTAATATTACTAGATATTCATATGTTCATATATAAATTACCCCAAATAGATATTTTACACCATTTTAATAATTGTGCGCCTCACGAAGCCTTCGCCTCGCACCTCCGACTACTATGGCTCAAACATATAATAGACTCCATCAATTCAAACGAGACTTAACCACCTCCCTTTTTTATCAGATTTCCATCACTCGACATTTCAAAACAATATGCATATGTTAATACCTCATAGATCTAGTAGTGTGGAATAAATAGGCTTGCTAGATCAATTTGAATGAATTCCGAAGCTTCAGTTAACGACTGCATGCCCCACATCCATGTATGGCCAATTTTGGTGTCAAGAAAAATGTCCATGGTAGTTTAGAGATAATAGTACTTACATTGTTTTTTTTTTTTTAGGATGTCGATGTAATTTTGTTTCCAAATAGCCTGACTGCCCAAGCTTTATAGAATGAAGCATATAAGCATATGTATGGCATTATGTTCAATTTTTTTGACAGAAACTGCATTATTGAGTAAGAGAAGAATTCTGGAGAATTTTGTGGATTGCCGATCCTTTATAAGAGAAACCTACCTCTTTCGCTCTCTCTCTTATTCTCTTTCTATGCATGCTGATTCATATCTAGATATGCTATATTGAGAGAGCACTCAACTCCACAATAATAGCTATAATCCCAAATTTATCATCAAGCCTAGGAGTGAAAGTGAATCAAGTCAGCTTCTAAGCTACTCAAACCCATCTCGCTCTGTAGCTTGACTCAACTCGACTCATTCAAGTTCATGTCAGGCTCAATCTACTCAAAGTAGCTTGATGAGTCAATTTCAAGTTCTGCAATACTACTTTGTGAACCCAATCAAGCTTTTGTTATTTTATCATTTTTATATTTTGTAAGTGGTACATTATATTCACACATATATTTAATACTATCTGTTATATATATTATACTAATATTTAATATTATTCTAAAACGGAATCAAGTTATTGAGCAGGGTTCAAGTTCTAAGAACTTGGAGTTGAGTTGACCTCGAGTTCAAAAATTATAAGATCGATTGAGTTCAAAAAGAACCAGAACATTAAAATTTCCAAGTCAAACCAAGTTCAAGTATCCACCATGTCGACTTGATTCACAAAAACCTTAAAAATCTGAAAAAGACAGCATTAGCTAATTGTAGATGGAAATGCGTCCTCAGACCCCTGCCCTGATCCCCTTACACTAAATTCACATCCAGCCCTCTACAAATCATCCAACTCAAAGCACAAGCATCATGAATAGAAACAAAGACCACGTACACGATTCCTCATACTCTCTTATTTCTTTGAAAAAATGTCCTGTTACTTTTCAGTATGTTTAGAGGGAAAGAAAAAAAGATTCGCTAGTGAATGTAGACTATTAACCACCTAAAAAATGAATCATGCACAAGCCAAAAGCATTAAAATTTAGAGCAAGTAGAAGATTACTAAACCACCCTTGAATCAACACCTTGCTAGTATTAAGCTTACCCAGAAACATTTTTGTTCAACTCAAGACAATATGATGAGGATGATGATGATTAATAATAATGATAAGATATGACAATAATAACAATAACAACAACAATAATAACATAGATGGACTGGAGGTCTGAGATATCCAGATATTTGCAGAGCAGGGAGTTGATGATCAGTAGAAGTCTTGAGAGGCATGCCTGGGGAAGTGTATATCAATGCAGACTGTAGCAGGGAGCAGGAAGTTGATGGCAGGGCACTCAATAAGGCAACCATTGAAATGGAACCGGAGGGGTTAAATCCATTGACTTGTACTAGTCATGAATCCCAAATTCCTGATACTGAAGTGGATGATAATCAGGGCAAGCCATCCAATCAATTAAAGAACAGATTAAAAGGTTTCTGGAAATTTTCAGGCATTTCTATAGAACTTCTAGAGAATTCTGAAAGATGGAGGGGCAACAACCATGGAGACAAAAGCAAATACAGAAACCCTCCAAGTATGAGATGATACTGGTTTGCTTTGTAAATTGCAAAACAAGGGGGGAGGGGGGAAGAGAGACAGCTAGAATGCTCAGGTGTGAGCAGAGAGGCACTGATATTGAAAGTGAGATATTGACATGCAAAATTATTTCATGGAATGAGAGATATCTGCAGACTCTAACAAGAGGATGCTGGTGGAAGACTTCCTTAGAAGATAGACTCCTCATTTGGTGTGCCTCCAAGAAATTACAATATAGAACCTTAAGTGAGTTCACTCGGTCAGTTTGAAGGGGAAAAACAGTGGATTGAGTTCTTATTACAACCCACGGTACTTAATAGGATTCTTATGTTGTGGGATGGCAAGGGTATGAGCAAGTTGGAATCCAGTTGGGGTAAAAAAGGCAAATGGATCTTTTCAAGTGTCTATGGCCCAACTGAAGATAGGGAAAATGGGCAAGTATGGGTTCATCAACCAGGGGTAAACAACAGATGGAATCAACCATGGTGCGTTGGAGGGGATTTCAACACGATCAAATTCCAAAATGAGAGAATTGGGTGTAGAAGAACATTGGCAGCCATAAGACAGTCCTCACAATTTACTGAAGAGCTCAATCTGCATGATTCCTCTCTGCAAGGAAGAAATGTCACTTGGTTGAACAACAGAGAGGTGGTTGTTCTTTGCAGAACTGATAGGTTCTACTTCTAGTGACCGGGAGATATTCCAGATATGCTCCAGAATTACCTGCAAAAAATCACTTCAGACCATTCTTCAACCATGCTGTATCATGGAAGCTAGGTGCAGAGCAAATGTCCTTTTCTTTCAGAAATCTCTGCCTTAAAGAAGACGGATTTGTGGGTATCCGTCCCCCCCTCCCAAAAAAAACAAAAAAAAACCTGTTGGAAATAGTTTTCAGTGGAAGGCACCCCAAGCGGTGGCTGTTTGGCAAAGAAACTGATGGTCCTTAAAAGAGAACTCAAGATATGGAATAAGTGTTCAGGAGAGTAGGGGTCACTTGCCCAGCTGCAAAGTGGAATTTAAAGTTTTCATGAGGGAGAGAAATCTATCAGAGGAATAAAAAGATTACAACAGGGACGGTCTTAAGGGTGAAAAAAACCAATCTTATTATCAAAGAAAAAAAAATTTGGGCCAATCTCTAGAGCTTTATGGTGAGGGGGGCAATAAAGCTAGGTTTTTTTTTTAAAATTTTAGATTTATATGCATTGGAGGATGAACTACATCAAAAGCATTACCATTGAGGGGGTGCACTAGCATGAAGAGAAAAAAGTTTTGAATCAATATGTGGAATTTTGCGAAACTCCATACACAGAATCAGTTGAAACAAGACTCTCGTTGGATGACTTTGATCTCACATGCTCACTATTATCATCAGTGAGGAGAGATCTTGGTTTGAGCCTTTTATAAAGGAGGAAGTAGTGTTAGCTTTGAAATCTAAAGGAGTAATTATGGCAACCTTTCAGCATCTGCGTGATCAAGGTAAAATAAGAACGTCTCAGAAAACTTCAATTATCTTGATGCGCAAGGGCATCACCATGGATATCCAAGATCTTAGACCAATTAGCCTTAGTGTTGTGGTGATTGCTTAGGCACTTGCTCTGAGGCTGAAAGATATCTTGGGAAGTGCGTCTAACAATCATAACGCTTTTATCCCAGGAATAAATTTGGAATGCGCTCCTTGTGGCAAATGAATGCATTGATTCTCAGTCTCAGAGGGCTGAACCTGTTTCCAGCACTTTACAATTCATCATTTTTCATGTAGGAAAGAATGGGTTAGGAATGTTCTTGGCCAACAGGAATTTGGAGTGGTGTGGAATCTGAATTTTAGAAGAGATTCAAGATTAGTACCTTCAAGGGGTAAAGAATTCACTAGCCAAATTCTATAGCATCAGAATTAAACATAATGGAAGCAGTTGGTTGATGGTTGAGTTCCTTATTCAATGAAGGGATGAGTTGGCAGCTTGGGCTTTCAACCAAAGAGAAACCTCAAACCCTATTGTCATAATTCATCTATTGTATGTTTTTATTTATTTATTTTAGTATTTCAGATTTTGGATCATAACATTTTTGTATTTTGGAAAGCTTTCTCCCTTATTACCCTTGCATTTTTTTGTTTGTTTTTTTTTTTTTTGGGGGGGGGGGGGGGGAAGAAACAGGAAAGCTTTTGACGGATCAGGATTAGTAAAGACCATTGGATAGTAATGTAACGAGCTCGCACAATGGGTTGTTTTTGAATGATTCTCCTGTAATTCTTGACTCTTTTTTACACCCTACAATGAGGATTATCTTTTTGTCTTTGTACCTAGGTGGCATCCCCTTGATGCCCTTTAACGAAGTTTCTTTACTGATCAAAAAACCAAAAAATATCATGTTGATTTATTGCGTTTGGACCGCTGTTGTCAGTATCCAGTTCTCGATTCCAATCATACAATTAAATTTGTTTCACTAGCATACTAGTTTAAAAATTAATTCTTTAGCAACTGAGTTATTCAGCCACTGTGAATGTCCTTTTGGCAGTGATTGGTCCTGCTAGGCCAATGGAATTCACTACTGTGAGAATTTTCTATTTTATAGGTTCCATTCCCACAAGAAATAGGAGTCTTCCAATAGTTATATAGTTCAGCATATCTCTAGTTGAACACAAAACAAGTTTTGGTGTAAATTTTCCGTGCACCAAAAAAAAAAAAACAAAAGAGCAAAGCTCTCCACTTGTCAGGCAAAGATATTTTTCTCAAGTATTTGCCAAAACTCAAAGCTAAGTCAGCATAAAAGATCAGTAGAAACAGCATGAACCTTAAATATATTATCATTGTGCTGTTGCTATATGCACCAAATAGTTGCAAACAAATAAATAAATGGCCTAGCAAAAAACAAATAAATAAATAAATAAAGGACCCCAAAAAAAAAAGGAACATAGAGACGCACAAAATGAAAACAAAAGGAAGAAAACAAAACAAACCTCATTTCCAAAGAGATTTCCCCAACTTAGCACCACCAAACCTCTAAAAGAATGAAGAAGCAAGCTCTCTAAAGAAGGAAAAACCTACTGCTCCCCAAATCCATCAAGCTATTCCAAATTCCTTAAGAATATATACAATGCAACAACAAATGTTAGTTGAACTCACCACTCTGATAGCACAGCTCATAAATCCAAAAAGAAAGTGCTTTGTTTGGCCTTCTCCTCTGTTAAAGTTATTAGTATTCAACCATTAATCTTTTCAGGGACTGCAGTCCAAATAGAAGCCTTAATTTTGGAAGGACCCCTACCTCTCCAAAAGAAAAAGTCCAACCGCAAAGGAAGAAAAATAAGAATATAGATCAAAAGAACAAAAAAAGTTTACCAGAGTTCCAAAGAAATTTGAAACACATCTCCTATAACTCCCAACAAGAGGCCAAAAAGAATCGAGGATATTCAACAAGCAGATAAGATAAGCCATCTCCCTCTCATTCAAATTCCTAGTAAAATGAAAACTCCAAGAACCCATACCCAGCTAATCAATGGAAAACCAAAAGAGTGACAAAGATTAGACACTTAAAAAAAGCTGGGAAATAAGAAAGGAGCTTCATCAATCCAAAGGTCCTCCAAAAAAGACAAACCTACTTCACGAACACCTCTAAATCTTGTCTTGCATGGGGGCCAGGGTGGGATATGTGAAATCTAAGACAAATTTCCAAGGGCTAAATGGTTTATCAACACCTGCATACTTTACAAAAGGAATAAGGCTCTCAAAGGAATCATTATAACCATTCCACACTAAAGAGAAGACCTTGGACACCAAATTCCCCAAGCCCAAGTCTCCCATGAATTGAGCTCACAAACCACATCCCAACTAATAAGGTGATCTCTCTTACAAGTGCCTCTACCCAGACCCATTGGAAAAAAAAAAAACCCAACTTTTCTATCATGTGAGTTACCGCAGAAGAATACTATAAAAGAGACAGACCTGTATACGAGTTATTGACCTCCTAAAATAAAAGAAGCACCTCTTGAGAGAAACCCTGTATATGTGAGAGACTAATAGCTCCTCCTCCTCCCCTTCCCCCAGCGCCCCCAAAAAAACCAAAACAAAACAAAACAAAAATACTGAAGCATAACAAAGAGAATAATGGTAATCCCAGTCATTCAAATTAATTTTTAACCCCAAAACCTTTTCAAAAGTTTCAAGAGTTGTCAAAAAATGGGTAAAGGTGCACATATCATTGAGGAAAAAAAAATTATCATTGTCGAAGAAATAGTTTTCTACTACAAGCTGCAACTAAGAAATGGAAATATTATCAGGTCCTCCAGCTATACCACTACTAATCATCCTACTCAACTCATCAAACAAGAGTGAAAAGAGAAGTTAACAAAGGATCCCTTGTCTAATGCCCCTAGTAGCATTAAACCATGACTTCACAGCATAGTTACCAGAAAACACTAACATCCTAGCGAACCACATATTGGTACAAATGTTCGAAAACATGGTACATTTTGGTTCCAGAATGCTAAATCTTTAGTTATTTTTCACGTTACTTTTTTATTAGGTAAAAATGGGGAATCATCACATTTTAATTTTATTTCTGTCATTATTAATCTATTCCACATCAGAAAATCTCTTCTAGATTTAGAAACAGCTCAACATCCTCTCCAAAATATACAAGTGTCATTACACTTTTTCCACCAATATATCTAATTGAGTATACCCCTAGCGTTTGACATTTTAGAGCATGTGCCATACCGAGATCAAATTCCCGTTCCACGAACCAAAACGTTCCACATTCTAGGTAACATTGCTTCACAATAATGTGAACAACAAAGAGGCAACCACTAATACACTTCCTCCACCTACACCATGGCAAAGCCTCCCATATCATTGAGGAAAACGAGTATCATCCATATGCTGCAAGTGAGAAACAGAATTATAATCAGAATTCATCCTGAAATCTTTCCGTAAGCCTCCAGCTACAACAATACTAATCATCCTAGTGAAAAGCGAATAAAACAAAGAAAAACTTGCCTTGTGCCCCAGCATCTTAGAGTTTAAGCCATGACTTAGTCACCCCATTCACAATAACAGGCACAAGAAGACAACCACTAATCCACTTCCTCCCCACCTATTCCCAAACCCCTTCCTCTCCAAGACCCAAAAATAATAAAAATAAAATAAAATAAAATAAGCTCCATTTATCCCTTTTGGCCAGAAAATTGACCTTAAAGCTTCAATAAAAGCTCCCTGTCTACCTAATTAAAGCCGCATGGATGAAGACAGAACATTCTTTCTCTTTCAAACTCAAATCATTTCCAAAAATTTACCCATAGAAGTAGATCTGACCGCCACCCATTAACAGAACCACTCAAACCCCTTCCTTCAAAACAAAGTGCTTGAATCAAACAAAATTTAAAGACCATCACAGATCAATCTAGCTTCCAATAACACCACCAGTCCAACAATTTGAAAGCCATTTCTCCTCACTAGACATACAAAACCCCAGTCACCTATATTTTCTAATCTCATATCCAAGGTCTTCATTTAATCTGGATTATTTTTTAAATACCCTCCTGCCCTTGATGCAAACTGCAACAAACAGTTTGCATTACAGTTTGCAAGTTTGGACACCCAAAAAATTCACATGGTCCAACTGCTTTACCAACAGCTTTAGTTATATCTTTGACCATAGTGAAGAATTCCATTGATTGAAACATATTTAGACTCCAAATAAACCAAGAATTAGAATGCTTGTAAGTAATGATTTTTTATCAATAAATGTACTTACATGGCTATAAGAATTCGTCCCTGTTTGGCAACACTAAGTAAGAGCTCATAGTTCTTACCACTCGCAATAAGTATATATAAACAACAAGTGGTGTTTAGTTGGATCCCACCTATGTAGCATTGAGACTTTTCAAAGGAACCGTATCAGTGTCTGGGTTTCAGACCCCAGACCTTGTTCCAGACGCTCCTCCGTATCCAACACTTCAAAAACTGTTTTTACAGTTTTAAAATGTATTACAATTTTAAAGTGTATTTTTAATGTTGAGACACTTCCTCAACACCTAAACACTTCTCTCATACTTTTTCAACAATACTTCAGCGAAAAAAATGACATTTTCCAATACAACTTCATTTTAGCTTATTCATGAAAACCAACAAATATGTTAGTTTTCAATATATATATATATAGCAGTGTTTCGAAAGGCGCTTTTGAGGCGCGCCTGCATTTTGGGACAAAAACACCTCAAGGCGTATGTGTAAACACGTAAATCCAAGAAAGCATTCGCCTCGGCCAACAAAGCGTACGCCTCAGCCAAAAAACCACACTTTTTTACGCCACATAAGCCATGCGTACGCCTTTCGGTCTCCCACGAAGCTTCTTCCCCTCTGCTCTGTCGTCGAAGCCTGACGAAGCCTTCACTCTCTCTTCGAAGCCTGAACGAAGCTCGACAAAGCCTCTGCTCTCTCTTTCGAAGCTCGGCAAACCCTCTGCTCTCTCTTTTGAAGCCTGGACGAAGCTCGAAGAAGCCTCTGCTCTTTCTCCCTCGAAGCCTCTCACATCTGCTCTCTCTCTCTCTCTCTCGAAGCCTCTGCTATCTCTCTCTCTCTCTTAGCATCTGCTCTCTCTCTTTTGAAGTCTCACGTGTCTGAGTTCTTTATTCGTCTCTCAAATTTTTGTTTCATATTTTAATTCTTTAAATTAAATCTTGCTGCACCTGCTAAAATGTCTGAAGCAGATTCAAGGGGCAGGAAAAAAAAGATTTTGTTTGGAAATAGTACATACATAAAAAAAATTCTCCATTATTCTAACATTTTTCTCATTTTAATATTATATATATAATTTTTTATACGCCTCAACGCCTTGAGGCTGTCGAGTTGTCGATAGTGTCAACAGTTACAATAAAAGTAATGCTTTGAGAATTTTTATAAAATTATTAAAAAAAGTTTTGGCTTTTTAATATGGAGTGTTATATAAACATTAAAAAATTAACATTTCTCAAAATAAATTAATATATAACTATTAGTTAGTGTTGTCAGTCCCACATCATGTCCTATAATTTCAGGATTTGTTATGTTCCTACTTCCTGTGTCCATGGTTGTGCCCATGCTTCATGGTATCTAGCATAATTACTTGTCAAAACCCATTTATTTGAGAGCTTTTCCAGAACTAAACAAAGAAGATTTTACCCATTTTAAATGGGGAACAATGCTAGCCTTCTGTTACCACATGTAAGAATCCTGCCATTTGTACATGAGGTTTATAAGTGAGTTCTTTAAAAAATAAAAATTGCAATAAAGGTGATTGCGAACAATTTGCTTATAAAACTCTACGTAAATGAGCTTGTTAAACGTAGAGTTTGTTTTGTATGAATTGCAAATGTAGTATGGGTCATTTTGATATTTTTGTAAACAACCCGAATACCTTTTTTTATCATGGCCTACTGTTCCCTTTGTGGAGTTCCATGCATTGATTCAAATAGCAAAAGCATGTTTTCTCTACAAAAAATGGAAATTGTCTTTCTTTTGATTAAAAAAAAGGGAAAAAGAAAATAAGATAAAAGATATTTTCTCAAGAACCAAAACAATATACAATAGAATAGGATGAGGAAGGGTGCCCTCTAGGAACAATGAGCAACAACTAAAAGTATTACAATAGAGCTACCATCCAATCCCTTTGAAGATAGGACCATTGGACAACCAAATGAATGAGCCCAAAAAGAAGCCAAGAAAGCCACTCTATACCATAATAAACGACGACATGTTGTCAGACCCTTAAAAGTGCTCTTGCTGAGGGAGGACATCAATTGACGTTAGAAAGTGAGGGTGAAATAAGTTTAGGAGGGGGATTCCAATTCCATCTTTTTCCCATAGGATAGCATGCAGGGGGACGAAAGATTTTATCAAGAAGTTGGGGTTAGATTCAGGGAATTGGAGTTGAGAAACTAATTTTTGCAAACAAGCTGAAGAAATAAAATAAAATAAAATAAAAGAAAGGGTATTTGAGCTGAGCAAAGATAAGGCTCCTAGTCCCAATGGTTTCTTTGTGGCCTTTTTCTTTAGGAGAATTGAGAGTCTTGCAAGAAGACATCTCAAGGTTACTCAAGGTACTCATGGTGTTTCATCATAACTGGATAGTGCATAAAATTGTGAATTCTACCTTCTTAGCTCTAATCCCCAAGAAGGAGAGATCTTTGCAAGTGAGGGACTTCAAACCGATTATTCTTGTCACCAGTCTCTACAAGATTCTCTCCAAGGTCTTAAATTAAAGCATGGAGAGGTTTTGGCAGATACAATTACCATGGTGCAGTTGATACAAACAAATTTTAAATGTCATACAAGTGACTAATGAGGGGGTTGAGGATGTGAGGAGCAGGGATGCTTTTATTTAAACTAGATTTCAAGAAAGCCTATGATATGGTAAATTGGGGCTTCTTGGATAAGGTGATGTGGAGAAAGTGAATCAAAGGTTGCTTGAGTTCAACCAATTGATCAATTATTGTCAATGGTCAACCTAACGAATGGTTTAGAGCTTCTCAGGGGCTTAGGCAAGGGGATCCGTTGTGTCCATTTTTGTTTACCCCAGTGGTGGATACCTTGAGTAGGATGCTCATGTGTGCTCATGACTTGGGGTGATCAAATGCCTTTGTCTGGTACGTGGGGAGGAAGTGGAGGTGTCTCATGATGACACCATGCTGTTTCTTGAGGACAATGTTTCTAAAGTTCCACGTGGCTATTATCTTGCTAAAAAATCTTTAAGAAGATCTCAAGTTTCAAGATCAACTTTTCCACAAGTGGATGGCTGGTATAACTTTGGGCATTAGGGATTTATAGAGTTTTAAAACCTATGCAGGTTTTTTTTCTCTTGTGAAGCCATTTTTATCTTGGTCTCCCTCTTGGGGGCAATCCAAATTCCCCAAGACCCTGTGATTGAGAGGATGGGTAAAATATCGGAGGGATAGAAAAGGGCATAATTGTCTCTTTAGCATTGTGTCACACTCATATTAGTCCCTAAATTTCCAACATTCTTACTTATTTCCTTTCTCTTTTCAGAGTGCCCTTGAATGTAGTAGAGCCTCTAGAGAGGCTAATGCCCAACTTCCTAGCTTCCTATGGTTGGGTTCTTGTGAGAGTAAGAGATATAATCGAGTTGGGAGGTTATTAGAAGACCCAAATCATATAGGGAATTGGAGTTTGACAACATGGTATCCAAAAGCATCTCCTAAATTGGTAAATGGTTGTCAAGGTTTCGTATGGTAGTGAAATCCTATGGCGCAAGGTGATTAAAGAAAATATGTGCTCCATTGAAATGGGTGGGAGGTCAAGGAAGTGTATTATTTTCACTTTAGGAGACTCTTGAATGATTGGGAGAAGGAGGAATTATCCTCCTTGTTAGTATTGTTGAATAATTGCAAAGTCTCGTTGGAAGTTGATAGCCGTACTGGGTCTTAGGTTCCCTCGGGGTTTTATTCCTACAAATGTTGAAGTCCCGTCAATGGATACGAGTAGGTAAAGCCATGAGCAAGCTTTATCTAAATCTGCTAACTCCTAGCTTTTGTTCCTAGCCATTATTGCCTCCAGGGAAAAGACCTATAGTCACATAAGCGAAAGATTTGTTCTAGACTAGCTCAAGTTTTTCTTTTCTTCTCAATAAAACTATCTGAAAGGCCAAAGTCCACCCTAAAATCAAAGCTTTCTTTGGCTGTCTGTGCTTAATAGGATCAACACCAATAACTGTTGCAAATTAGAAGACCATTACAAGCTCTCTCTCTAAAAGTATGTGTGCTTTGTTTTAATTGCTTTAAAAAGAGTTCTGCATCTTTTCTTACATTGTGATTTCGCCTGAAGGATTTGGAACAAGCTATTTAATTATTGGGAGAATGCTGGGATTATCCAAGACAGTAAAGGAGTTTTTGGTAATTCTTTTTTGTTGGTTTTGGCAGGAAAAAGGAGGGTACAAGTTATGGATTTTACCTTATTTGTTGTATATTGGGGTTTGTGGATGGAACGAAACCCACACATTTTTTCAAGGAAGAAGACACTTTTTTTCTACTATAGGTGAAGATTCACCATTTGGCTTCTCTTTGGTGTGTGGATAATGGGAACTTCAGGGGGGTGCACTTTTCAAATATTCAGCATGGGGCCATGCTAATTATTTCGAGTTGTTTCTAGTGTCCTTTTTGGTTTTCATTTTAAATTCTTTTGGAGTAACCCTGAGTTTTGAAAGGAGATGGCTTATTCTCTTGCTTGTACATTCCTACTCTATCAATGAAATTCTTTTGTTATCAAAAAAAAATCAAAAAAGCATATTATTTCTCATGCATGCCCCTAATATTCGTGTCCCGGGTAGCGAGTCAATATTTTCCTCTCACCTGCTTCAACGTGCGAAATAGCAATGGGGTTCATTCTTGGGAGGATGTTTGGGTGGGTGAGGACTCTTCTAAGATGACGGTGTCTTGTTTGTTTAAGGTTTCTTCTCTCCACAATGCACCTATCAACTTATTTTTATCTTCTAGAGGGGCTCTCTATCATGGGACTTCCATTTTTTAGGAATCTCAATGAAAGAGAGGTTGATGAGCTTACCACCTTGCTTTTTGCACTAGGACTACTTTGTTCCTTCCAAGAGTAGGGTGGGGTCAGCTATATAAATCATTTTCCGTCAATTTATGCGATCATCGACCATTTCTTTTGACAGATTCAAGGATATTAAATCCTTACTATCTTCTTCCAAGTTATTTTAGGTCTACCCCTACCCCCTTTTAATCCCCCCCCCCCCCCCCCCAAAAAAAAAAAAAACAGTAACTAACTCACTCTTCATTACTGGTGCACTATGTGACCTATGTTGCAAGTGTCCATACCATCTGAGTCATCCCTCCCTTATCTTATCTTCTATAAGAGCTACACCTAACTTACCATGAATATGTTCATTCCTTAATTTATCTTTCAATGTTATACCACTCATCCATCTAAGCATTCTTATCTCGACAACTTTTACTTTTTGGATATTATGTTTCTTCGTCGCCCAACATTCCGATCCATATAGCATAGCTGGTCTTAAAGCTATCCTATAAAACTTCCCTTTTAATTTTAAGGGTATTCTACGATCACAGAGCACACTTGAAGCACTTCTCCATTTTACCCAACCTACTTTAACTCTATGCATTACATCATCTTCAATTTCTCCTTCAGCTTGCATAATAGATCCAAGGTATCGAAATCTACAAATGTTATTTATTTCTTCATCATCAAGTTTAACTTTGTCTTCAATATTCCTCCTATCATTACTAAAATTACATTTCATATATTTTGTCTTATTTTTACTTATCCTAAAGCTTTTAGATTCCAAAGCTTCTCTCCATAATTCTAACTCAGTCTCTACTCCGTCCCTAATTTCATCAATTAATACAATATCATCTGCAAATAACATACACCATGGAACCTCCTTTTGAATACTCTTAGTCAGTCGGTCAATCACTAAAGCAAAAAGATAAAAACTCAAAGCAGATCCTTGATGTACACCTATGGTGATTGATTCTCTAGTTTCTCCATTTATGGTCCTTACACTAGTCATTACTCCATCATACATATCCTTAATGACATCACTACATACACCCTTTTTTTCTAAAACCCACCATAGATCATATGCTTTCTCAAGGTCAATAAATATCATATGCAAGTCCCTCTTCCTTTCCCTAAACTTTTCCATTAATCTTCTTAAAAGATATATAGCTTCTATGGTAGATCTCACAGACATAAAACCAAGTTGATTTTCTGAGACCCTCGTTTCAAACCTTAATCTTTGTTCAACTAACCTTTCCCATAGTTTCATCGTATGACTCATAAGTTTAATTTCACGATAGTTATTACAATTTTGAATATCTCCTTTATTTTTTTATATAGGTATTAAAGTGTTTTTCCTTCATTTATCTGGCATTTTCTTAGTTCTTATAATTGTATTAAATAAATTTGTTAACCATATAATTTCATTATCACCTAAGCATTTCCAAACTTCAATTGGGATGTTATCTGGTCCCATAGCTTTTCCATTTTTCATCTTTTTTAGTACAAACTTAACTTCATTAACTCTAATTTTGCGAATAAATCTCATATTTTTAGTCTTTTTCCTCATTTGACAATTCTAAGTTTAAACCTTCTAATTGGTTTTCATTAAACAATTTACTAAAGTAACTTCGCCATCTTTCTTTAATGTCTTTGTCCTTAACCAAGACAATATCATCCTCACTTTTTATACATTTTACATTTCCTAAGTCCTTACTCTTCCTTTCTCTAGCTCTAGCAAGTTTAAGTATATCTCTTTCCCCTTCTTTTATATCTAATATATCATACAAACTATTAAATGATTTGTATTTAGCTTTACTAACAGCCTTTTTGCATTTTTCTCGTCTCCTTATACTTTTCAAAGTTATCCCTATTTCTACATTTTTGTCACGTTTTATACCAAATTCTTTTTGTCTTTATGGCTTTTTGTACATCTTTATCCCACCACCAACTTTCTTTGCTATTCAAGAATCTTCCCCTTGATTCACCTAAAATCTCTTTTGCTATCTTTTTAATAGAGCTACCTAATACACTCCAAAGAGTATTTGTATCTATCTCATCCTCTATAGTCCAATCCCCATCTTTGATCATTTTATCTTTAAATTTTATTATATTTTCTCCTTTTAGGTTCCACCACCTAGTTCTCGTACACTAGTTAATTTTATCATTTTTCTTCCATTTTTTAATACGTATATCTAAGGGTGGTAGGCTAACTTCAGTCGAAAAAAAAAATTAGCTTGCTTATTTATACAAGTTGATCTTTCATATGCCTAGAAAGCTTAAAAGAATATAGAGGAGGCTCTTTGCAACCCACCCTTATCAATACTAGTGGACTAGGAGTCATAGCTGTAAAGGAAATGAAAGATCTTCATGGCAAATGTCTATAGAGAATTTCAGAGAAGACTAGCTGGTGGAAATCAGGTGATTGGAGTGAAATATGGTGAGACCCACAACAAATGGCCTCGAATGGCAGTAGGAATCCACATGGGTGGGTTATTGGAAACGTATAAATAAGGAGGAACAATTCTACACTAGAACCTCTTTTGAAATTAGAGATGGCCTACTTGTACTCTTTTGGCGTAATGTCTGATGTGATCCAACTCGGAAAGTCAATTACATAAACTTTTTAGGCCTGCCTCAGACAAGAATAAAGTGATTAGAATATAAAGTTATCAGAATTCGCTTAGAATGGGAGGTGTTAGGTAGAATGTGTACTTCCAAAGAAACTTCAAACAGCAAGAAGTGGAGGATTGTTTGACTCTCTCAAAGACCCTCTACAAGAGTTGAGTGAAAGAGAAGGGAGAGGACAATTCAATTTTGAATTTCTGAAGAATGGAGTATTTTCAGTTAAAGTCTACTATTCCTGGCTGGAAGGCAGAGAAGGCAAGACAAAAGACACTTTCCTGGAGGGCTGCTTTAAAAACAAAGCTCCAACTGAAGTGGCCATCTAAACTTAGGAGCAACTTGGAAAAGGATACTAACCATTGAATCTGATGAAAAGAAGAGTGTGTGCATGTAATCAACGTCTTTTGTGTAAAGAATATGGAGAAAATATATATCATTTCTTGTTCCACTATAAATGGATTAGAGTGTTGTCAAAAGTCTAGTTTATGCCACTCTTGGAGTCAGCTGGATCATTGCTAGCAAAGCTGCAGGCTTGGAAAGGCTCCAAAAACAGGAAAATGACAAAGTTCCGAGGGACTCCATCCCTCTTGCTTTGTTCTGGACCATATGGAGAGAAAGGAATCTTGAAGCCTTCAAAAGAGAGGAGCACTAACAACAAAAATCTTAAGTGGCCATGTGCTTTTTTTTTTTTCTTGCTTAATGGCACAAGCAGCAACTGTTCTGCTTCTATGTTGATTTTGCAGTCAATTTCTTTTCTACTTTCTACTAAGAAATCCTTTTAGTACTGCAGTCTCTTTTGCTAATCCAAAAATAAAGGAAAGCTCAAGACCCCTACTCACATCATAATGAAATCATGGATCCATTTTTGTTCATATAAAATTCCATTGATTGCAAAAAGATCGAATCAACTTGTATGAAATTGAAATTTTGATGATGGATTTTAACAAAAAGGGAGAAAAGAGAGTGAACAAATGAAACAAGGATAACCCCCATTGCAAGGTGCTTGTCCCAGTGTCGCGCGTGTCTGCTTTATATTCATGATCCCAATTGTATCTTTATGCATATCCATAGTGAAATTAATATTTAGCATGAGTATGACGTAAGAGGGGCTCCAGCTCCTAGAAAATTTTGCAGTGTCTGCTTAACTAAACACTTTTCAAAATACTCAAAATGGTCTTCCCGAGGAAGTTAGTTCTAGAGCAAGTGAGCTTTAGGAGAAAGTTTTTGAGCCATGGTTAATTTCAGGAAGATCACCACTTCATACAACAACAACAACAAGCCTTAAGTCCCACTAGGTGGGGTTGGGTACATGAATCCTTTTCCATCAATTCACCTGATCGAGAGCATTTTCCTCTATTAGATTAAGGGCTATTAAATCTTTCCTCACTACCTCATTCCAAGTCACATGACTTTAGAGGCTCAATATACTTGCATAGAAAACAACCAAAAAAGATTTTAAAGAAAAAGAATCATGGTGCAATGCAACTAACAAGAAATGCAACATCTGTCACAATCAAAATTTAAGATGACAATTTTTAACTAATATCAATTCCAATTATGTTTATCCAAATTAATAGAGCAGTTGATGTGCAAACTTAAGTCATACATCTTTCTTTAGAGATTTCCCAATAAAATAAAAACCTTCTCATATGGAATTATGGAAATTGTAATGGATGATTGTTTGGGCTTCACACGTTTGTAGGGGTGGCAAAACGAGCAAGCAGGCCAGGTTCAGGCGGGTCGCCAACGGGTCGGATCATAAACGAGCCAGGTTGTAAACAAGTTGAAGTTAAACGGGTCACAACCCTATAAACCCTAACCCATCCGTTTAATAAACGGGCGGTTCACAGGTTACCCGTTTTAAAACAATAATTATTTTAAAATTTAAAAGCAAAAAAATTCATCTCTCATCAGGTCTCTGAGTCTCGGACCTCTTGGTTGACGCCTGATGAGTTGAGGAAGAAGAAGAAGGGGTTTAAATCAAAATCAAGGAGAAGAAGAAGAGGTTACAACAGTCTCAAAGAACTAAAAGGTGAAAACAATCCCAAAACCCCCCAAGACCTTGCTAGAAATCAATGGACGATGGACATGGAGAAAGCTGCCCCACTATCATTTTCCAACTTGATGGGATAAGGATCGATGCCAATTTTGCCATGGTAGTCGTGGCTGATCTGAGCGTTCTTGTTCTTGTTGCCGTCGTCAATGAGGTCCATGGCGTTCGCCTGAAGGTTCTGAATCGTGTCTTCGGCCTTCTGTAAGGGAAGGTGGAACAAACAGGGAGCAGGAGACAGCCAGAGCCGCTCGAGGAGTGTATCGCAGCAGCAGCACCAGCAAGCAGTTGGAGGCAACCAGAGCCGCGGTTCCGCATGATTCGAGTAGGCCCAATAGGATTAGACGATTAGGGATTTAGGGTTTTAGTGGGCATCTAGGTAATTTATAAGCCAAATAAATGACCCGAATCCAGCTTGACCCGTTTATAAACGAGCAGGTCACGGGTTGACCCATTTATAAACGGGTTGATTTTCATGTACCCGAACCCGTCATAACTGGGCGGGTCACAGGTGACTCGTCAAGTCATGACCCGTTTTTGCCAGGCCTACATGTTTGGTCCTAAGTAATTATATTTTATTAAAAAGTAACATATACTAAAAAAAATGCCTTGCAAATGTGTCATAAGTGTTAATTAATGGTTATCAAAATCCCAATCCAGATCATGTGATTCTACGATCATACGATCCATACTTCTTTAATCAATCCAAATCTTAAGTAGAATCTTAATAAAGTAGGATCCCAATAAGATCTTATCTAGATCATTACAATCTTAGGATCTCGATCCTACTTGCGATCCTACCAATCCTACTTTTGCAATGGAATATGGATTTTCCCTATTTAGGATTTCAAAGAAAAAGGCCCAATATATATATTTTTATTCGCCCAAACACTTTACTTTTGCATAGACACAAAATTTGGTCTAGTTGGCTCAAATGCGTCAAAATTAGGGCAACATAATGAGCATGTTCTAGGATTTGTTCAATAAAGTCAAGAGAGCAGTTGAGCATCTCTTGAAAGTTCTCTTCTTTCAAAATTGAAAGCTCTTAGAGAGCTTAGAGTTCTTGACAGACAGATCCTTGGTTGTCTATCAGTAGGCTTGGACTGCTCTTTGTTCCAACAATAGTAGAGATCAACTGAGAGCTTTGAGATCAGCAGAAAGCTTCAACAAATAGGAAATTTCACAATCAAGCTAAGAGCTTAAAGTTGCAAGCCTATAGCAGTTATGAGTTATCTTTGTAGTCCTTTTTACTTTCTTCCTCTCTTTTTTTACCTTATTATTGACAAACCAGCGATTTATCTTTTTCCCCAAAGCTGAGAGCATATAGCATCCTTTTTCCTCTTCTTTTCTTTACCACTAACAAAAATTCTTCCTTTTCCTCCTTTCTTTCCTCCTTCTCCTTCTTCTTCTTCTTCTCATGGTATGATGACAAACCACAAAAACTAAGAAATTTACATCAGTTTATTGAATTAAGATTAGCAATTTCTTCGTCCTTCTTCTCTTCATTTTTCTTTTAAATTATAACTATTAAATAAATAAGCTAGCAACAATCTACCCTTACTACCAAGTTTTAAGGATTATTTTATTGAGAGTTGTCATAAATTGCCAAATATATAAAACTTTAATTTATTTTACATTGTAAGTAGAATCTTACGATCCAAGATCCAATCCTATGATCCGACCTCGCAGACCCTCCCACGAATCTTATGTAGGATCCCGATTCTAACAACCTTGCTATTGATATTAACTAAAATGGACAAGAGCTATGTAGCCTCCACATTGCCCATTGATGACTTGATGAAGAGTACAGATGACCAAGGAAATTTGTACTATGGTCTAAATTAATGATGGTACCCACTTAAGACCTTGAGTAGTGTTTCCCAATATATAAAATAAAGATCACCCACTGCACAAGAATTCCCCACCACATCAAGGATTGAAGGAGGGCACAATGCAAACAGCCTTACCCCCACACTTGGGGATGTTGTCTTCAATCGTTTGAGGCTGTGAACTCTATGCCCTTCCCATTAGCCAAGGCTCGCCCTCAATGTTTTCTAATAGACACTTATTTTTTATTTTTATGAATCTTTCATTAATATGCCACTGATTCTGTTTTAGTTGAGTTCCCTTAAATTTAATGACTTTAAGTGTATTGTGGTAATTTCAATTTTTTCCAACGATGAAATTTAGTTTTGATACATGGGTTCTCTTAGCAATATTATGGATTATTTGTACTATCATACCTTTATATATAGCCTTTAACAGTATAGTATCTTTTGACAAGTACGAGTTTTTCTCTTGTGAAATTTCTCTGTCTTATTAGAATTAGGATTTTTCAAAAATTCAAATTATATATCTATATAGAGAATTTTTCAGTAAAGGTTTTGATCACTGTGCAATGCAGTCTATCCTTATGTGTGAAGGTATAGAATTGTGGATGCACACCCAAACTATTTTATCATCTTCTTTCTCTTGCATTTTTCTTCTTCTAGTTCTTCTTCTTCTTCTTCTTCTTCTTCTTCTTCTCCAATATAATTTCGGTTCTTTAAGGGAAATAAAAAAAAAAACCTCATTTTCTAATCTTTAGAGTCCAAACCCCTACTAACTCTAAAAAATTTTCAATTTGTAAGCCTTGAACTTCAAAATCCAACGCTTAAAATACCTGGCGCATAGAATTACCAGATTTATTAGAATTTCTGGCAATTAATTTCTTTCACACTATAAATATTTTTAATCCTATTTTCTCTCGCACCACCACTTTTTATCCCTAGAAAACCTAAATTGTGTATCCTATTCTAATCCTATTTTGCTAACCGTACTATGATTGTTTCACCCTTGCAAAACCTTAAAAAAAAATAAAAATAAAAAAAATAGCTACAAACAGCATCACTATAAGGTCATAGTGCCATCCTAAATCAAGCATCTCCTTCAAAATTTTGGAAGTGCATTGCTCTAAGATCATAGTGCTATACTAAATCAACCATCTATTAAAGAACTTTGGAAGTTGACTGAAACTGATGTTCTATCACTATAGGAAGTTACTATGAGGTTTTTTAAGATAGTAAAGTTGGTTCAGCTCCAGCCATGACTAGAAAAATTCAAGCTTCTCTTGCCACTCTGTACCTGTGCATGATAATTGGCCATTTTGTTGTTATGATTTTGGATTTCGAAAAGATAAAGAACAATAGAGCTTATGCATAGAGGATTGCATCCATGGAACTTCTCGAAGGGGACGCAGTTAGAAGTCTCTGGGACAAAAAATGTGCGGATAAGATACTCTAAATATTAGATCAAAGGAAACCCTAAAACAATCCAAACAAATTATGCAAGAACCAAAAAGAAAAATAAAATAAAGGAACATAATTTACATGAAATCACATCAATGGAACCGAGAAAGTACAATTCAAACTAAGAACTGAAAACAAGAAAAAAAATCAAGCTCAAAGCTAAAAGAAAGTTCCAAGAAAACCCGGATCTGAAAAGAACGAGGAAGCGAAAGTAGATAACAAATAAGTTAAATTAAGAGGAATTTTGAACACTTACCCGATCGACGCACAATAGAAAAATTTTCCCGATAACTCGCAAGAAAATTAGTCCATTTTCCGAGGGTGATGGGTGGCGCGGGTGCTCCAACGCAGAGAGAGAGAGAGTGAGAGAAAGAGAGAGAGAGAGGTGACGGGATTAGGAAAGGAGTTTTAACACAGTGGCTTTGTGTTTCTCTATCTGCCACTTTCTTTTTTCGCTTTTGTAGGAGCACTCCTCCCGTCTTTGCTACCGCCAGGTTACTACAAAGCGGTGCACGGCTGTTTCTACGGCGGCTACGGTGAGGGAGTTAACGGACGACTCGGGAAAAGAATAGGACAAAGTGTTGCCCTACATTATTTATTTGCTTGCGTTTGGAACGCACAACCTTAGATTGGACAAACATGATTTATGAGTTTTTTACGAAAATAATTAAATTAAAATAAAGTACATACAATTGTAGGGTATTGGTGAAATAAATGAGAAAATAAACATAATTTACTTTTCTCGCCGATTTAACCACAAATTAAAAGCCATTTTTACTTTAATTTAATTCTCTTCCGTCAAGTCAATGTCCTATCTTGTCGTTGCAAACCTAACTGACTTTTGAGAAAGTCGATTATAGTTTAATGTGATTCTCTTCCATCAAGTCAATGCTCTGTCTTGTCATGACAAATATAACTAACTTTTGGGGAGTCGACTTTTGTATAGATACCAACTTTCCAAAAGTTTGTTATGTTTTGCATACATCTACATACTCTAACTTTGTTTTGAAAATTATTTTCCTCAATTTTTTGTTTTGATCTTTTTCCTTAAATTTTTACTTTGATCTTTTTCCTTGAAATTTTTGAATTGATTTTGTTCCTATATCTTTATTTATTTTATATTTATTAAGAAATAGAAAAAAAAATTATTGTAAAAATGGTTGAAAGGAAATGACAAAATATGAGTTAATTTTTTCTGTATAATATTTATAGGAAATAGAAAAATAATAATAAGCAATTTTGATACTATTTTTTTGTACAAAAAAATTTTAATTTTTTAAAATAATTACAAAAAATGACACTTTACTTTTAATTTTTTGAATTTATATATAAAAGATGAAAAATATCCTTTCTTTAATTTTGTAGAATTTTAATTCTTACTTTACTGGATTTTAGACTTCAATTTTCAAAACTTATGTATATATAGTTTTTTTTTCCTTAAATCCACACAAATCCAAATTTAAATCTCACCATGAGTCTTCTTGGGATGACGAAAAACCTATAAGTAATTTAAAGTTTCAAACCCATCCATACTCTCTTCATTACTCTCCGCCTATCGTGTACACTTTATTTTCCTACATTTCATTAGTCTGGATAAGACGTTATGGGAAAAAAACACTTTGTATGATTAACTTAACAATAAGTATTTAAGAAGACATCTAGTTTTAGAAAAAAAAAAAGTATATATATATATATATATATATATAGAGAGAGAGAGAGAGAGAGAGAGAGGTAGGAATTTACACTATTAAGTTTATAAAAACTCTATTGTATGCTAAATCAACAATTTGTGTTAGGAAAAAGAACAGATAATATATTTATAAGTTAGGAAAAATGTGCTAAATCAACAATTTTTAATCCAACAAATGGGTGATAATTTGTAGTTACTGTTAAAACTAAATATTACTTCTCCACAACTTTCAAGTTTAATGAAACAAGCTTTCCTAAAAGACGGACTAATTTAATCCAACCAAACAAAAACAATACAACAATGTCTATTGAGAGTCTTATAATATTACTTTGCATAAAAATATATATATGTGAAGGATATGAAATGTTGATGTCAATTTGGCAAGTCTTGGACTGTAGTGGGAGCATTAACAATTTCTTGCTAATGTCAAATGGGCTCTTCGAAAGATTATAAGTCCAAGAGTGTGAAATTAGGTGTAATCCCAAGAGGCGGGGTGAATTAAGTTTTTTAAAATTTCTAATTCTTTAAGTTGTAATATTAAAATGGTACAACCACTATAACGACCCGAAAAATTTTAACTATTAAAATAATAAGGAAGATAATAAATGGAATAGGGAAAAAATAAAAATAAAAATAAAAAAAAAAGGGGGAAAAGAGATTTTAAAAGAATCAAGCAAGGACTCATCGACGACGTTGATTTTCTCATCGACGAGTGGTCTTCTAAATTTCGTCGACAGGTTTGTGTGTCTCGTCGACGAGGATTTCTCGAGAGAGATTCCAGGTATTCTGAAATTCGTCGACGAACCCTCGGTCCTGTCAAAGAACAATCTTCTTGGGCTCGTCGACGAGGCCACGTGTCTCATCAACAAGGCCACATGGCCAGCCACCTATAAATATGCGAAAATCACATTTTCAGCGAGGAAATTTGTTCTTCTTCTATTTCTCTCTCTAAAAAATGGCCCTCCCACCTTCTCTCTAAGATTTTGGCTCTCTTTCTCCCTGATTCGACGATCAAAAGCTATCACGTTAATCCTGGGGAGATTCTCTACTACTTAGGTGGAGTAGAATTTCAGTTTGGAGTACTTGGGAATCATCCCAAAATCAAGGTAAGTAGGATATTTTGAATTATATTGTTAATATGGAATGTATAGAGCCTAGGGAGTGATAAAATAGCATTTTTTTCAAATTTGGGTTGATAAACTCAGGTTTTTGAATTAGGGTCCGGGTGAGTACCGTCGGCGTCGTTTCAAGGTTTTTGTAGGCATAATCTAGGAAATAGGTCAGCGAAATTTATTATAGTAGGATTTTTATTAAATTTTAAACTGGTTACTTTGAGAATATAAAATATATATACTTAGGTATGATTTATTTGAATAGTTGAACATTTGGGAAAATATTAACTTATGATTTATATATATATATATATATATGGAAAAGAAATTGTGTGGCTGGAATACAACTTTTTACAATTTAATTGGCTGTTGTAAAAACATGATGATGAAATATACTATTGGATTAAGAACAATGGTTAATTGTGGATTTTGGCATGTTGTGAATACTGATTGGTAATGAATGCGGATTGATTGTGAATATTGTTGCTTGAGTTGCTGCGTGACAAATAATGTGATATGTGTGTGTGAATTTTTGTGTGGTTATTCGTGTGTATCACAATATAACGTTGGCAAGCTTGAGGAGTTCGTTATATTGCTTAGATATAATCATGATATACATTGGCAGGCCTGAGGAGTTCATATATTGTCATTATATATTGGGGTAGAGCATTGGCCGGTCTGAGGAGGTTATTCTACTAATATACTACGGTTAGGTCATGGGGATTTGTATGGGTGGTTAGTGGTACATGAGTGGGCCACGTTATGTTCCTATGATGATGTTTGTCCTGTGTGGACCATGTGATGATGTTTATCCTGTGTGGACCAGTCCTACGTGGACCATGTGATGATGTTTGTCCTGTGTGGACCAGTCTTATGTGGACCATGTGATGATGTTGTCCTGTGTGGACCATGTATCATATATGTGGAATGTGATATAATAAGATGAATAATATAATAATTTAATTATATGTATATATAGATGGCAAAGTAAAACTTTCTACCAAGAGCTTGCTGAGAAAGGCGAGTGCACTAGTATTTTCAGTTGATGCCAAAGCAGAGGGAAACTACTTGTATGGATGGGTAATCTTCCCTATTCTTGGAGACGTTGTCTATATACATAGCCCGAGGGCTTACCAAGTAAGGTGAGTGTCCTGATACTAGTATTAGAGCAGAGGAAAGCTACTGGTATAGGCGGATGATCTTCCCTATTCTTGGGTAATATTATTAAAAATAGTTATGAATGTGAGTATGAAATCAGAAGCCAATATTAATGCATATTAGATATGAGTATGAAATCAAAGACCAACGTTGATATTATTGATGTGTTTCTTAGCTGTGGTTGATGGTGAATGACAAACAAATATATATTTTGTATTATTTAAACACTCTGCCTTACACACTACTATGATTTGTTCTTCCTTACTGAGATGTGTCTCACCCTAGTGTATGATTATATTTTCAAGTCCATTAGGAGGTTGAGCTTAAGGCTCCAGGGCAAGGTAGTATTTTGTGGTAAACTTCGGAGTTCTTCTAATGGTAGTTAGTATAAAGTTACGTTTTTTTTTTTTAAGTTTTTGAATGTAATATAAAGAGCTGTTGTAAATATTTCAGGATTTATAGATAGACTCTGGTATTTAAATTGAGATTACTTATTTTTGTAACGCCCCAACCTGGGTTTGCCAGGGAGCACTGCGTCTCTCCTCCTCCACCTGGACTAGACAACAGGGGGCGGGCCTTATTAGACTAATGATTGACCCCACAAACCAACACGTGTCCTTTTCAGTGTGTTTTGTCCTCACTCACACACTTTCTGAGAAAACTTCCTAGGTGGTCACTCATCCCAAGATTGCTCCAAGCCAAACACGCTTAACTATGGAGTTCTTATGGGAAAGCTCCCAAAAAGAAAGGTGCACCTTGTTGATATGGATAGTAACATCTAATCTTTTAAGTCTTTTCACTCATAGGGCATCACATTCTCCCCCACTTATAGAACGCAACGTCCTTGTTACGAACCCACATTTCCAAACCCAGGCGATGTGAATCTCATCACATTTTCGGCTGGGTGTTGGCTCTGATACCATTTGTAACGCCCCAACCTAGGTCTGCCAGGGAGCACTATGTCTCTCCTCCTCCACCTAGACCAGAAAAAAGGGGGTGAGCCTTATCAGACTAATGATTGGCCCCACAAACCAACAGGTGTCCTTTTTAGTGTGTTTTGTCCTCACTCACACACTTCCTGAGAAAACTTCCTAGGTGGTCACCCATCCCAAGATTGCTCCAAGTCAAACACGCTTAACTATGGAGTTCTTATGGGAAAGCTCCCGAAAGAAAAGTGTACCTTGTTGATATGGGTAGTAACATCTAATCTTTTAAGTATTTTCATCCATGGGGTATCACAAATGTAATGACCCGAAAAATAATAGTATTTTAATAATAAAAAGGGAGGAAAATGGAAATAGGAATGGAAGGAGGCAGTAGACTTCATCGATGAATACAGGGATTCGTCGACGAAGGTACAACATTACCTCGTCGACGAGGACGAGCTTCGTCTATGAGAAAATACCAAGAGGGGTTTTAGGCCAATCTGAATTTCGTCAATGAGGAAGTAAGGTTCGTCGACGAAATTACTGAAAAACTCGTAGACGAGATGACGTGGCTCATCGGCGAAAGTCACAGTATAAATAGTGTTTAACTCGAATTTTACACAGAATTTCAGTTGAAACTTCTCTTTCTCTTTCTTCTACGGCTCCTCCTCCTTCTTTTTTTCGATTTTAGCCCCGTCAGTCGCCAGATCGATGATCTGAGGCCACCACGACGCTCCTAGTGGAGTTCTCTTCAAGTCTGTCGGAGCGGATCATTGGTGAAACAAAGTTAGAAATCATCCTAAATCCAGGGTAAGGTCTTTTATTCAGTTTTTGGCTTTCTGGCAGTTATAGGAAATGATGTAGGTCAAGAAATATTGATATTTTGTTCTAGGATTTATGGTTTTCAGGGTGTTGAGTGGAGAACCCTGCAGGTGTAGGACCCGTTATATTAGAGGGATTTTAGCGGAAAACAGGTAAGGGAAATATGCTATGCTAGGTAATTTTAAAATGATTTTTAGTATGAAATGTATATTTTTACCAATTTATTTTCACAGCACAACATTATACAGTTTATTAAATTATGAATATTATGTATTAAAGTATTGTGTGGCTTGAGAATATGAAAATAGTAAGAAAGTATGTTTTACAGTTTTCAATACCATGATTATACGAATTTCAGTACCATAATTATATAGTTATCAGTATTATGATAATACAGTTCTCAGTACCATGACGTACATATTACAGTTCAGTTCAGAGATACAGATGATACAATTACAGTTCATTACAGTTTATTTCATTGTCATGGTTAATATAGCTATTTCAGAATCATGGTAAATCAGATAGTTGTATATATAGATATATTGTAACGACCTGCTTAATTATCATTTTTTTTTTATATACTATGATACTCAACATGCTCTGATACCATACTGGGGATAAATCCATTCATTAACCTAAGCAGTGAGAAGCATAAATCACATAGACATAACCATATGAAAATATATACATAATACAAAAACCAATACCACTAAATACCAGAGTACTACATGTTTTCCAAAATATACACATATCACTATTTTCCCAAAATACCCTAAATTAGCTAGGGTATACAAAAATTCTCCCAAAACATACTCACCCTCTGATAGGGCACCATTGAAACCCCTTTATCTGCGAGCCTGATCTGCTCGCCTACCTGGCTCACTTGAAAAATGAATCAACATTGGGATGAGCCAACGCTTAGTAAGAAGAAATATGCTATTACTAGTGTGTGACAAATGAGCTACTATATCATGAAAATTTGTTTCCAAATAAACATGTATAACTAAGTATATAAATAAAGTACAAGTGATAAAATACACCCCCCCTTTCCATGTTGCTTAACATAACAATGTCGTAGGTTACTATTCAAAATACTTCTATTATACATAATTATAATCCTTGTTTCTGTAAATCTGTACGTACGTAATAGTAGCTGAAAATGTTCCCTGTGGATAACTGTGTGTCATGACTTACCCTCTTATGACAAGGTTGTGTGGTCCGTAGGCGGGATTTACCCTGGCTGGCCAACCAGGAATAAATCACTATACTCCATCGGTCAATCTGCCCACCTCAACCCATATTTGGATGGGGAGCCTAACCTCTTCAAGGGCCTAGGTGATCGACCTTACCACGTATTATCTAAATCGGTGGTTGCACTTATAAAGTAACATAATATTTGTAGCAACGGTATCGTGCTCTGTGGCTGCATACTCCAATAGGGTCTGATATCATATAATATATTTCTATATATATATATATATATCTATTTGATTTACCATGATTCTAAAATACTGAAATAACCATGATGCTGCATAAACTGTAACTGTGGTTCATACGTAATACTGAGAACTGTATAATCATAACACTGACATCTGCATAATCATAATACTGAAAATGCATAATCATAATACTGATATTCATATTATCATGGTATTGAGATTTAGGAAATCATGGTACTGAAATATCGTAAAATTAGAATACAGAAATATCGTAAAACATATCTTCGTACTATATTTATATTTACAAGCCACATGATACTTAATACATAATTTTCACGATTAAATAAAAAATATAATATTTCAAAAGTTCCTAGCATAGCATATTTCCCTTACCTGACTACTGGAAAGCCCCTATGGAATACTAGCCTAACACCCGCAGGGCCTCCTACACAACACCCTGGTACCAACATATGCCAGAACAAAATATCAGTATTTTTCTGCCTATATCATTTCCTTTAACTGACATAAGGCCAAAAACGGACTAAAAGGCCTTACCCTAAATTTGGGATGAATTCCAACTTCGTTTCCCCAATGATCCGCTCCGGCAGACGTGTAAAGAACTTTACCAGGAGCGTCGTGGTAGCCTCAAATCTTCGATTCGGCAACTAACGAGGCCAAAAATGAAGAGAGAAGGGAGAGAATTCGTAGAGAGAGAGAGAGAGAGAGAGAGAGAGAGAGAGAGAGAGAGAGAAAGGGGCATTGAAAAATGGATAAAAATCCGGTTTTTAGCTATTTATAGGGCCAGATTCATTAACGAGACACGTCACCTTATCGACGAGTCCTTCAGTAAATTCGTTGACGAAACCCTATATTCGTCGATGAAGTCTACGGCCTCCTCTTATTTCTGTTTCTATTTCTCTCCCTCTTATTATTTAAATACTATTATTTTTCGGGTCACTACATATATTATATGGTATCAGGCCCTGTTAGACCATACAGTTACAGAGCACGGTACCATAGCTATAGATATTTCAGTTATGAGTGCAACCACCTATTTAGATAATACGTGGTAGTAGGTCGATCATATAGTGCCCTAGATGTGGACAGGCTCCCCATCAGATATGGGTTGAGGAGGGCAAATCAGATCGAGGGAGTATAGTGATTTATTCCTGGTTGGCCAACCAGGGTAAATCCCGCCTACGGGCCGCACAACCCTGTCATGAGGGGTTAAATCATGACACACAATTATCCACAGGGAAATTTACAGTTATTACTATGATTATATAGTTTTAAAAAAATAGAAAAAAAATATATATATATATATATATATGTATATTAGCAGTATTTTGAGTGGAAACCTAAAGTACAGAAATGTTAAACAATAGGTAAAAGATGAAGATTTATATTATTGGTATTGTACTTTACATATTCAGTGATACATGACTGTACAGTGATAGATTTTCACAGTATTGTAACTCATTTTCCACACACTAGTAATAGCATATTTCATCTTACCGAGCGTAGGCTCATCCCAATTAATTAACATTTTTCAGGTGATCCAGGTAGGAGAGTAAACCAGGCTCGCAGATAGAGGGGCTACAGTTCCGCCCTGTTAGTAGAGAATGAGTATATTTTTTAGAGTATTTTTGTATAGCCCTCATCAGTTGAGGATATTGGGGAATAGTCATATATGTATATTTTGGGAAACTTGTTAGCACTCTAGTATTGTATATAATTATATATGGTTATGTTTATTTGATTTCTACTTCTTGCTGCTTAGGTTGATGGATGAATTTAATCCAGTATGGTATTAGAGCATTTTAAATTTGATAGTATATAAAAAAAAATGGAAATTAAGCAGGTCGTTACAATTTTACTTCCGCTATATGATTGTAGTATATGGTGTCAGAAACAGGTGAATGTGACATGTGACCTCCGAGACCCACTTGGTGGGTCTGGGGCGTTACAACCACACCAACACAAGTTTGGAGATATACAAATTTCAGTATTACACTACTTGATAAATTCAAGCTATGAATATCTCAAACAATTCAATGTTACCTAATCAATCTCAAGTGGAAGAAATATTTAAGACATACACAAATATGAAATCAACAACCAAACTCAAGCGGAAATAAAAATGAGATAAGGGAAGAGAGATGCAAACACCAGATTTTACAAGGTTTGGCCAACTCGGCCTACGTCCTCGCCTTGGATAAATTTCCCAAGGATTTCACTATACCGCTCCTTAACATGGGATAGAGCTTCCTGTTACAATCCACTGCTTACAAGAGGCACAACTTCCTCCTTACAATCTGCTATAAGAAGCGAGCTCCTCCTCCCTAGTTCACAACCGGAATCATAAATATAATGGATAAATAAAAATTTTGGATACACTCATATGCTTCTCAACAAGTTAATGTGTACAAGTGAAATCCTAAACACTCTTTTAAGATATAACTTGAAGCTTAATGTAGTAAATGAGTTGATCTCAATATGATATTTGTGATAGAATAATATATGACCTTTGTATATAAAAATATATATGATGAGTTTCTTCAAAGATCTAAACACAATGCAATATTTCTCCAAAAAATGATTTTTCAAATAATATATGTGTTGGAGATCCTAGGGTTTGCTCTCAAAAGCTTTTGCAAAAAAAAAAAAATCTTTGAATAAAAATATGAATGTAAATACGTGCAAAGATTAAATCCCCAGTAACAAAAAAAACTTTTTCCCAAAATATTTTTCAAATAATGGATGTATGGAAAACTAGGGTTCTTGCTCCCCAATAAAGATTTTAAACAAAGTGAATAGGAGAGTAGATAAACTTTGAAAATATTGAATGTTCAAAATAAACTTTACCAAACCTTAAAACCTCAAGATTAATAATGATTTTCAAGATGATGTGAGTGAAGGCCCTTTGAAAACTGAAAGAATACCCAAAAGATGTCTGAATGCGATAGATTGTAGGCAAAAGGTGTAAAACTAGGTTTTAGGTTTTTAGGGTTGATATATATAAGCATTTTTAGCATCTAAACGTTTTCTAACGTTGGATCATGGAAAAATATTTTAATAAAAAAATCTGGTCATTTAAGCGCTGAAGTGTCAGTCTGCCCAACAAACTCGTCGACGATTGGACACACTAGTTGACGAGTGTCCTTCACTCGATCGTCGACTTGAGCAATGGATTAGTCGAAGAGTGATCTGTCTGATAAAGTTAGGGTCTTGGTATTTTCTCATTGACGGGAATATGCATTCATCAACGAGTGGCCTTCATGCATTCGTCGATGAGGCTAGGGGACTAGTTGACGAGTTCCCTATTTTTTAGCCCTATTAACCTTCTAAAATGCAAATCCAACCTAGAACAAGTGCATATGAATGTTTCATGAAAAAACATACATCTTAGGGTCCGTCTATTGGTCATTTTGAGCTTCCAACTATATCTTATGAGACATGTAAATACAAATACAACTAAATGCACATTACAATTTAAAAATTGGATTATCTTTATCATTTTTCTTTTCTACTTCCACGGAATGAGTCAAGCCGTATGCGCTTCAAGTTCTTCATAGCTTCCATAACATTCTTACCATCCGTGCATGCTTAGTAATGATCATGTTCAAAAGCTCAATGCACAGGTAAGATACTAAGTGACTTGTCATTATCAAAATAGGATTAGAATCATAGAGTCAACAATCTCTCCCCTTTTTTTATAATGACAAATACATGAGAAAAAAATGGGTTAAGCCTAAAAGAGGCTCCCCCTAAGGATATGCATAAATTAAAATGTGCAATTTTTTCTTACTCAAAATATGTCCAAAGTTGCTAGAAAATATTTCTCCCCCTTTTGCTAGAAAATATGCCGAATTTTGCTAGAAAATATTTCTCCCTCTTTTGACATCAACAAAAAGGGCTAAGGCAAAAAAAATATATAAGTATTTTAATAAATCCTTAGCTTAGAGAAATGTCCTATTTAAAAATAAATATAACTGTTTGGAAAAAAAAATTTCATGTTGAGCTCCAAACAATATTTCAATCAACATTTATACACACATGCAACCATTTGAGTTCAATATAGTCCAAAATTGATACTTTTATCAAGATGCATCAAATATCCATAAAAGAATTTAAACATATAGTTCACTATGAATAGAAATTGTATTCCTCGTAAGGTATGAAGTATATAAGTAAAAAATGATTGTGAGAATGAGGAATTTTGAGTTAAGTAGCTCCCCCTCAGTTATGCACGCCAATTTATCTTTATGCAACTTCTCTACTATGCATCAAGCCTAATTCACATCTGATTTGGATAAACCTATCCTCCTGAAGTGTTTTGTAAATATATTAGCCCATTGCTCATTTGTGCAGGCAAATTCAAGTGCCACATCCCCCTTTTGCACATGGTCATGAATAAAGTGATGTCTAATTTCTATGTGCTTAGTTCGTGAGTGTGATATGAGATTCTTTGAAATATTTATTGCACTAGTATTTTCATATTTTATAGGAAAGGTGTCATAGTGTAATCCATAGTCCATGAGTTGTTGCTTCATATAAAGCGTTTGAGTGCAACAACTCCCAACCGCTATATATTCAGTTGCGGTTATGGATAGTGCAACTGAGTTTTGTTTCTTGGAAAATCAAGAAATGAGAGATTGTCCTAAAAAGTGACAAATGTTGCTCGAGCTTTTTCTATCCACTTTACTACCGGTAAAGTTAGCATCAGAATAACTGACAATCTCAAAAAAAGTGTACTTAGGATACCATGATTCTAATTCAATAGTCCCAATAAAGTATCTAAGTATTCTTTTAACTGCTAATAGATGTGACTCTTTAGGTGCAACCTGAAATCTTGCACACAAACATACACTAAACATAATATCAGACCTGCTAGCGGTCAGGTATAACAGGCTACCAATCATGTCACGATAGAGCTTAACATCTACCGATATACCTTACTCATCTTTATCTAATTTTGTAGAAGAACTCATAGGTGTTCCTAAAATTTTTCCATCTTTCATATTAAACTTCTTAAGCAAATCTCTAATATATTTTGATTGGTTTATAAAAATTCCATGTTTGGCCCATTTTATTTGAAGTCCTAAGAAGAAATTACGTTCACCCATCATGCTCATTTCAAATTTATTTTACATGCAACTGGCAAACTCATTACACAACTCTTCGTTTGTTGCTCCAAAAATGATGTCATCTACGTATATTTGTACTAGGAGCATGTTATCATTTTTAGATTTAATAAATAGTGTTGTATCTATCTTCCCTCTAGCAAACCCATTATCTAATAAAAAACCACTAAACCTTTCATACCAAGCTCTAGGAGCTTACTTCAATCCATACAAGGCTTTAGTTTATCTATAAACATGATTTGGGAATTTGTGGTTTTCAAATCCTAGAGGTTGTTTTACATATACCTTCTTATTGATGCAGCCATTTAGAATGCACTTTTAACATCCATTTGATACAATTTGAAGTTCTTAAAACTAGCATATGCCAATAACATTCAAATGGCTTCCATTTTAGGTACATGAGCAAAGGTTTTCTTAAAATCTATGCCTTCTTCCTAGTTATAACCTTGGGCAACTAGTCTGCCTTTGTTTCTAATTACTATCCCATTTTCATCATTCTTGTTCCTATATACCCATTTAGTTCCAATAACAGTGTGGTCATCAGGTCTAGAAACTAAGGTCTAGACTGTGTTCCTCTCAAATTGGTTCAATTCTTCCTGCATAGACAACATCCAAGATTCATCCTCAATGGCCTCATTTACATTTTTGGTCTCCTCTTGCGATAAGAATGCGAAGTGGCTAACCATATTTCTAAGTGATGAACGGGTAGCTACTCCACGTGATGGTTCACCTATAATTTGATCTATGGGATGATTTCTTACAAATTTCCATTCCCTAGGTAGTTCATGTACCTTACTTTCTACTTGATTTTCCTTAGTAGATGTTTCTTTCATTTCAATGCTCTTATTTGCATTATTTTCAATGGAAAATTTTTTCTAGTTCCTTTCTTATCTCAAGATCATCCTCATAAACTCTTTTAGAAAATGAATTGAACTCATCAAACACTACATGGATGGATTCTACAACGGTTAACGTTATTTTGTTATACACCCTGTAGGCTTTACTATCTAAGGCATAACCTAGAAAAATACTTTCATCAGATTTTGCATCAAATTTTCCTAAGTGTTCATTATCTATAAGAACAAAACATTTATAGCCAAATATATGAAAATATGAAATATTAGGTCTATGGCCATTCCATAATTCATAAGGAGTTTTATTTAACGTGGGTCTAATCAAAACTCTGTTCAATACATAGCAAGCAATACTCACTACTTTAGCCCAAAAATATTTAGGTAACTTATGTCCATTCATCATTGTTCTACTCATTTCCTGTAGAGATCTATTCTTTCTCTCAACTACTTCGTTTTGTTGTCGTATCCTACGTGCAGAAAAATTACAGTATACGCTATGAGTGTCACAATAGTTTTTCACACCCTGATTTTTAAATTCACTACCTCTATCACTTTGGATATTAGTCATTGTATAACCTTTTTCATTTTGAATTTTGTTGCAAAGTTTAACAAAATTTTCACATGTTTCATCTTTCTGTTCCAGAAATAATACCCATATGAATCTAGAATAATCATTAACAATAACAAAAGCATATGACATACCTCCTAGACTTTGAATTTTATTTGGACCAAATAGATCTAAGTGCAACATTTGAAGTGGCCTAGTAGTGGATATAATTTTCTTCTTCTTAAAGCTAGATCTAGTTTGTTTTCCTAGTTGACAATAAATACCCATCTTTCACCGTCCCATCTTCCACTATTTCAGTTTTTCTATCCCAATAAATATCATGTTATCCATATTACCCTATAAAAGGACACCCCACCCCTCATATTTGGAACACACATTTGATATTTTCATATAAGTAGATATATATATATAGTGAGGATAAGAGAAAAGGGGAGATAAAGTGAAGAGCAACATTTTATACCAGGAATAAAGAGAAAAGTGATATTTTGTATAAGGTTGGTTCCAAATCATCTTGTAATTCCGTCCGAGATAATGAAATTTTTTATCTAGTATATATCCGAACCACGTAAAATTTCGGTCTCCTCTTCATTTATTTTTCTGCTCATCTTCATTTATTTTATTATTAATTTCTGTATTATTTTATAACAAAAGATATTTAATAATATGGATATTAAAAAATATTTTTATGTATATATCTATATATGCTGTGATAATAAAATTAATAAAAGTATATATAAAGTAAAATATTTTGTGCCAAAAATATCCCTATATTTTAAAAGCAATACAAAAATATTTTTAAAAGAAAATAAACTCGGCCAAAATTAGATTAAATTACTTTTATAAATTGTTTTAGATATTTTAAAATTTGATCAGAAAAAAAAATTTATTTAGCCAAAAAAATAACAATATATATATCATATATAAAAATAAAAATACATTATTTTGTAAAAAAATATTATCATTTTTTTATAAGTAAGACAATACTTTTAAAATAAATTAAATTCAATAACATCAAATAACGCTACATTCAAAATTTTTTATTTTGGAGAGGTCAAGATTTGGACTAAAAAAGATTCATTTCATTCTAAAAATAAAATAAATTACAATGCTAATATAAATATTAAATAAAGTGCACATCACATATCTTATCTTTTACAAATTGATTCTTAGGTAATCCCTTAACTAGTTTAGGCAATAAATCCATGTTTGCATGTCCTAATCTCCTATGCAAAAGCCAACTAGCCTCATTTATAGCAGAAAAACATTTCACATGTTGAGAGGCTAAGTTATCAAAACTAGTAGTATAAATATTTTCATTTCGTTCAGCAGTGAATAGAATCTTATTCTAAGATATATTTTCCACAATGTATTTATCATGTTCAAAAGACACCTTATATCTTTTATCACATAACTGACTTATACTCAACAAATTATGTTTCAATCCATCAACAAGTAAAACATTATCTATAACTAGATATGGATCCTTACCAACCTTACCTACTCCAATTATTTTTCCTTTTGTGTTATCTCCAAATGTGACAAATCCTCCATCTTTGGGTGTGATGGATGCCAACTTTGCTTTATCTCCTATCATGTGTCGCAAGCATCCTTTATCTATGTACCATTTATCCTTTGAAGAGGACGATCTCAAGCATATATGCAATAGGCATTTTAGTAGCTAATTTTGGTACCCATATTTTCTTGGGTCCATAGGGGTTAGTGCCTATCTCTCCTTTGACTTTCCAAACCTTCTTGATTTTAACATCCTTGTTCTTAAAAGGATAGTAAAATTTTATGTGGCCTAACTTCTTACATTTAAAGCATGTAGTATGCCTATAAGAATCTTTCACCGTCCCATCTTCCACTAACTTCTTAATTGTTTCCCCAAAATACCCTCAATTGGGTTAGAGCTATACATGAATACTCCCAAAAATACTCACTCTACTGACAGGGCAGTACTAAAGCCCCTCTATCTATGAGCCTGATTTGCTCGCCTACCTGGATCACTTGAAAAATGTTAAAGTAATGGGATGAGCCAACCCTCAGTAAGACGAAATATGCTATTGCTAGTGTGTGGAAAATGAGTTACAATACCATGAAAATTTGTTTCTATATATATAGTCATGTATAAATGAATATGAGAATACAAGTACAAATAACGTATAAAGCCACCACTTGTACCCATGTTGCTTAACATATTTGCTTTTATAGGTTTTCCATTTATGATACTTCTACTATACATAAGTACACCCAATGCTACTGTAAAACTGTATATACATATAATAACTAAAAACTTCCCTATGGATAACCATGTGTCATGATTTAACCCCTCAGGACAGGGTTGTGCGGCCCGTAGGCGGGATCTACCCTGGTTGGCTGACCAGGATAAACCACTATACTCCATCAGTCTGATCAGCCCTCCTCTACCCATATCTAATGGGGAGCCTGTCCACTCATGGGCTCTATACGATCGACTGTTATATCACGTATCATCTGAAAAGGTGGTTGCACTCTACACTATATGTAGCAATGGTACCGTGCTCTGTAATCTATAATGGTAAACAGGGTCTGATACTATATAATACATTTCTATATACAACTATCTGTTTTACCATGATTCTGTAATAACTCTATAAACCATGACGCTGTGATAAACTGAATCTATATCAACTGTATTTATGAAATGAACTGTAAAACTGTATGTCATGGTACTATAAACTGTATCTGTATCAACTATATAATCATGGTATTCTGTAATTACTATAGAATATTTCCTCTGTCTGTATATTCTGTAAAACATAACCCTGAAAAATACTGTAAAACATGTTTCTGTACAATATCTATATTCTCAAGCCACACAGTAATTTTAAAACATATTAATCATACTTGATAAACTGTATAAATTTCTGCTGTGAATAATAATCTGGTAAAATTTATATATAATTTTATACTAAAATCATACTCGAATAACTTAGCATAGCATATTTCCTTACCTGTTTCCTGCTAAAATCCCCTTACTATGATGAGTCCTAAACCCGCAGGGTTCTCCACTCAACACCCTGAAAATCATATTTTCAAAAATAAAATATTACTATTTCTTCTTCTACAGCATTTCTTACAGCTGCTAGAAAGCCAAATTTTGCTTAAAAGACCTTACCCTGAACCTGGGATAAAATCCAATTTCGTCCCACCGACAATATGCTCCTGTAGAATTGAAGAGAACGTCCCCAAGAGAGTTGTGGTGGCCTCAGTTCGTCGATCAGACAGCTAACGGGGCCAAAATCAAAGAAAAATGGGAAAGGAACCGTAGAGAGAGGAGAAAGAGAGTCTTCGCTGAAATTTCTATGTAAAAACTAAGTTAAAGCAGTATTTATACTGTAGGATTCATCGATGAGCCACGTCACCTCGTTGACGAGTCCTATCAAAAGTTCATAGACGAACCTGCACCCTCATCGATGAATTTCAGACTTCCAAAAATCTTTCTTAGTATCTTCTCGTCGACGAGACAGGACCTCGTCGACGAGATCCTAAAGAACCTGCGTCGACGAAACCCCTATGTTCGTCGATGAGGCTTGGGAAATTTCTTGGAATTATCACCTCCAAAATGCAATGTCGTCAACTAACGCGAAGTCGACAGCCTCCTTCTGTTACTGTTTCCATTTTCCTCCCTCTTTATTATTTAAATATCATTATTCTTCGAGTCGTTACATTCTCCCCTCCTTATAAAATTTCGTCATCGAAATTTACTATTCATATAGCTCATCATCCCTTAAGGGCAAAACAATCTACTTATTTTATTACCTGCCCTCACTTATGGCGGAGGAATACCATGGTTACATGGGTAGTTCTGGTAGATTACAAGTATAAAAGAAAATTCTCCTAAAACCAAAATACTACCTATCTTATACTCTACATTATAATTACATTGTATAAAACAAAATTATCACTACTTAAATTACACATCACTGCCATTACCCACTAAACAAGTGGGGGTATTTCTGTCTAATCTCGTTTTCAAGCTCCCAAGAAGCTTCTTCTATCGTGTGGTTCCTCCACAGGACTTTGACTTGTGGTATTTTCTTACAGTGCAATTCCTGTTCTTTTCTGTCCAAAATCTGTACTGGAGCTTCTTCATATGACAAAGCATCACTAAGTTCCAATTCGGCGTAACTGATAATATTGGAGGGATTTGGGACATATTTCCTTAACATGGATACATGAAACACGTTGTGAATCTTGAATAGAGATGGTGGTAAAGTCAACCGATAGGCAATTGACCCAATCTTCTCAAGTATCTCAAATGGGCCAATGAACCTAGGGTTCAACTTACCCTTCTTCCCAAACCTCATGATTCCCTTTAGCGGTGCTATCTTCATAAATACATAATCACCCACTTCAAATTCTAGTTCCCAGCGGCAAGTATTAGCGTAGCTTTTCTACTGACTTTGTGTTGCACTGATTCGATCTCGAATGAGTCGGACTTTATCATACACTTGTTGAACTATCTCTGGCCCCAAAACTTGTCTCTCACCTGGCTCACTCTAGTATAAAGGGGAACGACACTTCCTACCATAAAGTGCCTTATAAGGAGCCATGCCAATGCTAGCTTGGTAGCTATCGTTATAAGCAAATTCCACCAATGGTATATACTGAGTCCACCTACCCCAAAAATCCAAAACACATGTTCGCAAAATATCCTCGAGTATCTGAATAGTTCTCTCTGTCTAATTGTCTATCTCAGGATGGAAAGTGGTATTGAATGCTAGCTGAGTCCTTAATGCCTCATGCAAAATCCTCAGAACCGCGATGTAAAACGTGGATCACGGTCTGAGACTATGGATACCGACACTCCATGGGGTCAAACAATCTCTTGTATGTAAATATCTGCTAACTTATTCATAGGGTAGCTAACCTTAATGGGCAGAAAGTGAGCTATCTTTGTCAACCTATCAACAATTACCCAGATGGCATTCTGACCATGCGGCGCCAGTGGTAACCTAGTGATAAAATCCATGGATAGGTGGTCCCACTTCCATTTGGGAATGAAAAGTGGCTACAAATAACCAGTTGGCCTCTTATGCTTAGCTTTAATCTGCTGACACATCAAACACTACTGCACAAACTATGTAATTTCCCTCTTCATGCCACTCCACCAGAAATACACCCGCAAATCCTTATACATTTTCGTACTACCAGGATGAATAGTATATAGAGATCTATGTGCCTCTTCTAGAATTGTCCTCCTGATACTGTCATCTGCAGGCACACACAATCTAGTGCGAAAGCTCAGAGCCCTATCATCAGAAATGCTAAATTCTTCCCCCTAACCATCCTACATTCTGGCTATCACTTCTGCCAATTTTGCATCATCCCCCTGAGCAGCTTTAATTCTCTCATAAAGTGTAGGCTGTACAACCAGACTGGCAATAAGCGCCTAAGGATCATCTTCTACTTACTTTACACCGAGTCTTTCCAAGTCCATATGAATTAGGTACTGAACTATTGCAGCTAGCTGTGCTATATTTTCTGATTTATGGCTCAAAGCATCAGCCACCACATTTACTTTACCTGGGTGGTAACTGATGGTACAGTCGTAGTTCTTGATGAGTTCTAACCACCTCCTTTGTCGCATATTCAACTCTTTCTGTGTAAAGAAATACTTTAGGCTCTTATGGTCAGAGAATATTTCACATCTCTCACCATATAAGTAATGTCTCCAAATCTTCAGTGCATGTACAACCGCAACCAATTCAAGATCATGAGTAGGGTAGTTCTTTTCATACTCTTTCAATTTCCTGGACGCATACGCCACCACTCTACCATGCTGCATCAGTACACAACCAAGCCCTTTCAAAGATGCATTACTATAAATCACATACCCATCACCTCTTGATGGAATCGTCAGCACTGGTGCAGTGACGAGCCGCTGCTTTAGTTCCTGGAAACTTTGCTCCCATTCTTCATCCCACACAAATCTGGCATTTTTCCTGGTCAACCACTTGAGTGGTCCTGACAAAGTTGAGAACCCCTCCACAAATTGACAGTAATAACCGACCAGTCTCAAGAAACTTCTAACTTCCTGCACTTTCTTTGGCCTTGCCCAATTCACTACCGCATCGATCTTGCTAGAATCCACTGATATACCGTCTCTTGAGATTACATGGCCCAAAAATGCAACCTTCTCAAGCCAGAACTCACACTTACTAAACTTGGCATAAAGCTTCTCTTCCCTGAGTGTCTGCAATACCTACCTCAAATGCACCCTATGATCCTTGAAATTCTTTGAGTACACTAGTATATCATCAATGAAAACCACTACAAACTGATCTAGATTCTGATGAAAAACTTTATTCATCAAGTCCATGAACACAGTTGAGGCATTCATCAGACCAAAAGGCATAACGAGAAATTCATAGTGCCCGTACCTAGTCCTAAAGGCTGTCTTTGCAAGGTCCCCTGCCTTTACTCTCACCTGATGATACCCTGATCTGAGGTTGATCTTAGAATATACCCGTGTACCCTAGAGTTGATCAAACAAATTGTATATACGGGGTAGAGGATATTTATTCTTGATAGTAACCTTGTTGATTTCTCTGTAATCAATACGCATCCTCATAGACCCGTTTTTCTTCTTTACAAACAATATTGGAGCTCCACATGGCGATACACTGGTCGTATAAATCCCCTATTCAGCAAGTCTTACAACTGATTCTTCAATTCTCCTAATTCAGCTAGAGCCATACGATAAGGGAGATCGGCGCTGTCCCTGGAGGCAAATCTATAGGAAAATCCACCTCGCGTTCGGAAGGCAACCCTGGTAGCTCCTTTGGAAAAACATCTGGAAATTCTCGTACGACTGGGGTACTGTCAAGCTTCGATTCATTCTCTGATGCTTCCTTTATGAAAGCCACAAACCCCTGACTTCCATCTCGAAGTAATCTGCTTACTCGTACAGCTGATACTATTTGCAACGAAGCATGTAACAAGCCTGAATTTTTGCTCACTAGGGAGTTTGAAATTTACTTCCTTCTGAGAACAATCAATACTGGCGTGATTAACAGCCAACCAATCCATACCTAGTATTATATCAAACCTGCACATCTTAAACACAATCAGGTCCGTTGGTGGCACTCTCCTATGAATTTCTATAGGATAACCTCCTAGCACCCTCTGACACCGTATCACTAATCCTGACGGTGTAGCTACTGACAATTCCATATCTAATAATTGGGTCTCACTTCCAGATAATTTAACATATAATGTAGAGACAAAGGAATGAGTAGCACCTGAATCAAATAAAATAATAACGAAATGTGATAAAATAGTAAAAGTACCTGTCACCACATCCGCGGCAGCCTTAGCATCACCCGGCGTCAACGCGTAAACCCTCGCTGGGGCCACATTCCTCTACTATCCTCTATAAGACACCTGATATCCTCCTCGATAGGGCCTGGGAGCTAGAACTTGGTTTTGCGGTCTTGGGCATACACGTGCCATGTGGCCAGGTCTCCCACATCAATAGCATACATCTTTGCCTACTCGGCACTCCCCCAAATGACATCTCCCGCACATCTGACAACCCAGGACAATCGGTGTACCTTGATTCCCACAAGGTCCTGTCATTTGTCTCTGATCTCCCCTATCACGACCTCCTCTTCATGGACCCCTACTAGAGCTAGCCTGAAAGTCCTGAGGCGCAGGTCTTTTCCTCTGACTCTAAGCCACAATACCCCTCTGTATATCACTCTCAATGATTGCAGCTCTATCTACAACCTCCGTAAATGTCTGAGCTCTGAATCCAATCACCTACTTAAACAAATTTTGCCTCAGTCCCTCTTCAAACTTCCTTGCCTTTTTCTCTTCATCAGGTGTTAGATGTGGAGCAAAACATGACAACTTGATAAACCGAGTTGCGTATCGGGATACGGTCATCTGCCACCGTACCAGATGCATAAACTCTACTGCATTCATACTCCAAATGATAGCAGGGAAATGTCGCTTGAAAAATAGCTCCTTGAATCGGTCCCACGTTACTGGTACTGGAACCGGCCTTTGCTCCTCAATCAATCGCGTTGATCTGCAGCAGTGCTTCACCTCCTCTGTCAACTTAAATGTTGCAAATACTATCTTCTGCTCATCCGAACAAGGAAGCACAACCAACGTCTCTCCGATATCCTGAACCCAATTCTCAGCTACAATCGAGTCATCTCCTCCAACAAAGGATGGGGGCTTCATTCGCGTAAACTGCTCGATTGAACAGCCACGCTGCCCAAAGCTCTTGGCCATCTCAACCATCACCTGCTGAGTGACGCTATGCAATATAGCATCTGTGTCTCTTCCACCTATGCTGGAAGGTCCTGCCCTATCCTTCCCAGCATTCGTACCACTACTTCACGGGTCCATCTTGAAACAAGAAACACACTTAAACATCTTTTCTCCTATACAGACCAATCCTATACTAATTCAAAATTAACTACCTTCCCCGACCTTAACTCAATATCCAGTTCTGTCACCTAGACACACGACCCGACAATAGTTTACTATGATTTTCTTGAAATCGTCACCCCAGGAAAAACACAGAAACCACTACGGTAATCTTGTACCCATACCACAGAACATACCTCAAATCCTTTCCTATACTCTGGTATTGCTTTCGCTGCACCCTAATGTCTACAGAATCTAGTAACCTAGGCTCTGATACTAAATTGTAACAACCTGCTATTTAACTTGAGTTTTTTTTAATATATATATATATATATATATATATATATAGTTATATACTATAACATTTATAACACTTTGATACCAAACTAGATCAAACCAATCCATCAACTTAAGCAGCAAGAAGTGGAATCTATATAAACATCATTAGGAAAATATACAATACCAGAGTGCTAAAATGTTTACCAAAATATACATATATGACTGTTTCCCCAAAATACCCTCAATTGGGCTAGGGCTATACGTGAATACTCCCAAAAATACTCACTCTATTAACAAGGCAGTAGTGAAGCCCTTCTATCTGCGAGCCTAATCTGCTCGCCTACTTGGATCACCTAAAAAATGTTAAAGTAATGGGATGAGCCAACTCTCAGTAAGACGAAATATGCTATTGCTAGTGTATGGCAAATGAGTTACAATAGCATGAAAATCTGTTTCTATATATATAGCCATGTATAAATGAATATGAGAATACAAGTACAAATAACATATAAAGCCACCACCTGTACCCATGTTGCTTAACATATTTGCTTTTATAGGTTTTCCATTTATGATACTTCTACTATACATAAGTACACCCAATGCTACTGTAAAACTGTATATACATATAGTAACTGAAAACTTCCCTGTGGATAACCATGTGTCATGATTTAACCCCTTATAATAGGATTGTGAGGCCAATAGGCGGGATCTACCCTGACTGGTCGACCAGGATTAACTACTATACTCCATCAGTCTGATCAACCCTCCTCTACCCATATCTGATGGGGAGCCGGTCCACTCGTGGGCTCTACAATTGACTATTATACCACGTATTATCTAAATAGGTGGTTGCACTTTATATTGTATGTAGCAACGGTACCATGCTCTGTAATCTACAATGGTCCAATAGGGTCTGATACTATATAATACATCTTTATATACAACTATATATTTTACCATGATTCTGTAATAACTGTATAAACCATGACGCTGTGATAATTTGTATCTGTATCAACCGTATTTCTGAAATGAACTGTAAAACTGTATGTCATAGTATTGTAAATTGTATTTGTATCAACTATATAATCATGGTATTCTGTAATTACTATTAAAATATTTCCTCTGTCTATATATTCTGTAAAACATAACTCTAAAAAATACTTGAAAACATGTTTCTATACAATATCGATATTCTCAAGCCACACAATAATTTTAAAACATATTAATCATACTTGATAAACTGTATAAATTTCTACTGTGAATAATAATATGGTAAAATTTATATATAATTTTATACTAAAATTATACTCGAATAACTTAGCATAGCATATTTCCTTACCTGTTTCCTGCTAAAATCCCCTTACTATGATGAGTCCTAAACCCGCAGGGTTCTCCACTCAACACCCTGAAAATCATATTTTCAAAAATAAAATATTACTATTTCTTCGTCTACAGCATTTCTTACAACTGCTGGAAAGCCAAATTTTGCTTAAAAGACCTTACCCTGAACCTGGGATAAAATCCAACTCCGTCCCACCGACAATCTGCTCCTATAGAATTGAAGAGAACGTCCCCAAGAGCGTTGTGGTGGCCTCAGTTCGTCGATCAGACAGCTAACGGGGCCAAAATCAAAGAAAAATGGGATAGGAACCGTAGAGAGAAGAGAGAGAGAGTCTTCGCTGAAATTTCTGCGTAAAAACTGAGTTAAAGCACTATTTATACTATGGGATTCGTTGACGAGTCACGTCACCTCATCGACGAGTCATGTAGAAAGTTCGTCGACGAACCTGCACCCTTTTCGACGAATTTCAGACTTCCAAAAATCCTTCTCGGTATCTTCTCGTTGATGAGACGGGACCTCATTGATGCGATCTTGAAGAACCCGCGTCGACGTAACCCCTGTGTTTGTCGACGAGGCCTAGGAAATTTCTTGGAATTATCACCTCCAAAATGCAATGTCATCGACAAACGCTTCGCGTTCATCAACGAACTCAGCTGCCTCCTTCTGTTACTATTTCCATTTTCCTCCCTCTTTATTATTTAAATATCATTATTTTTCGAGTTGTTACATTCTCCCATCCTTATAAATTTCGTCCTTGAAATTTACTGTTCATATAGCTCATCATCCCTTAAAGGCAAAACGGTCTACTTATTTTATTACCTGCCCTCACTTATGGCGGAAGAATACCGTGGTTACATGGATAGTTCTGGGAGATTACAAGTATAAAAGAAAATTCTTCCAAAACCAAAGTACTACCTATCCTATACTTTACATTATAATTACATTGTACAAAACAAAATTATCACTACTTAAATTACACATCATTGCCATTACCCACTAAACAAGTGGGGGTATTTCTATCTAATCTCTCTTTCAAGCTCCCAAGAAGCTTCTTCTATCATGTGGCTCCTCCATAGGACTTTGACTAGTGGTATTTTCTTACTGCGCAATTCCTATTCTTTTCTGTCCAAAATCTGTACTGGAGCTTCTTCATATGACAAAGCATCACTGAGTTCCAATTTGGCGTAGCTAATAATATGGGAAGAATTTGGGACGTATTTCCTTAACATAGATACATGAAACACGTCGTGAATCCTGAATAGAGATGGCAATAAAGCCAGCCAATAAGCAACTAACAAATCTTCTCGAGTATCTCAAATGGGCCAATGAACCTAGGGCTCAGTATACCCTTCTTCCCAAACCTCATGATTCCCTTCAGCGGTGCTATCTTTAGAAATACATGATCACCCACTTCAAATTCCAGTTCTCGGCGGCGAGTATCTGTATAACTTTTCTGCCGACTCTGTGCTGCACTGATTCAATCTCGAATGAGTCAGACTTTATCGTACACCTACTGAACTATCGCTAGCCCCAAAACTCACCTCTCACCCAGTTCACTCCAATATAAAGGGGAACGACACTTCCTACCATAAAGTGCCTCATAAGGAGCCATGCCAATGCTAGCCTGATAGCTGTTGTTGCAAGCAAATTCCACCAATGACATATATTGAGTCCAGCTATCCCCAAAATCCAAAACACACATTTGCTACATATCCTCGAGTATCTGAATAGTTCTCTCTATCTGATCGTCTATCTAAGGATGGAAAGTGGTGCTGAATGCTAGCTGAGTCCCCAATGCCTCCTACAAACTCCTCCAGAATCGCGATGTGAAACGTGGATCATGGTCCAAGACTATGGATACCAACACTCCATGGGGTCGAACAATCTCCTGTATGTAAATCTCTGCTAACCTGTTCATAGGTCTAACCTTAATGGGTAGAAGGTGCACTGTTTTTTTCAACCTATCAACAATTACCCAGATGGCATTCTGACCATGCGGCACCGGCGGTATCCTAGTGACAAAATTCATGGATACGTGGTCCCACTTCCATTCGGAAATGAAAAGTGGCTGCAACTAACCAGTTGACCTCTGGTGCTCAGCCTTAACCTACTGGCACGTCAAGCACTGCCACACAAACTCTGCAATTTCCCTCTTCATGCCACTCCACCAGAAATACTCCCGCAGATCCCTATACATTTTTGTACCAAACCGTTGACTTTCTTTTCTTTTTATTTTTCTTTTCTTTTTCTTGGTTTGGGTCCCCACATCCTCCTCTCGTTATAAAAATTTTGTCCTCAAAATTGATAACTAACACTTATACTAACATCTAAAAATCACTGAAATGTTTACTTGACTTTAGAAAGAGCCGGCGGCCACCCACATAGCAGTCCTGTCCCAAATTTATTAATTGCACTCACTTATGGCGGAGGAATATCGTGGTTACATATATGACCTCTAGGAGATTACAAATAGTCAATATAAAAACTCTCCCAAAAACCACTCATAACTTAAAACAAAAACAGACGTATTATAACTAAACAAATAACTATACAACCTACACTAACCAAGTCAATAACCAAAACAACCAAATATTTATCTAAACCGTCACATTTATCTAACTAATGCTGGGCTACGCTGAATAAGTGTTGGTACCTTTGGCATATTTCCTCCTCTAATTCCCATGAAACTTCCTCAACTGCGTGATTGCGCCAGAGTAACTTCACCAATGAAATTTTCTTGGTACGTAGTTCCTGCTCTTTCCGGTCTAGAATCTAAACTGGAACTTGATCATATGATAACGTGTCTTTGACTTCCAAGGACTCGTAGCTTATCATATGCGAAGGATCTGGAGCGTAATTTTTAAACATAGACACGTGAAACACGTTGTGGATCCTAGACAATGCTAAAGGTAATGCTATCCTGTAAGCAATCGAACCAACCCTCTCCAGTATCTCGAATGGCCAGATATACCTAGGACTTAGCTTACCATTCTTCCAAAATCTTATAACTCCCTTCATTGGCACAATTCTAAAAAATATCATATCCCCTACATCAAACTCTAGCTCTCGTCGACTAGTATCAACATAACTTTTCTGTTGACTCTGAGCTGTTTTAATTCTTTCCTAGATGATTATGATTTTCTCCAAACTCTGCAGTATAATTTCTAGCCCCAAAATTTTTCGTTCACCAACCTCATCCCAAAACAATAGAGATCGGTACCTCCAACTATATAACGCTTCATACGGTGCCATCTCGATACTGGCTTGGTAGCTATTGTTGTAAGCGAATTCAACCAGTGGCAAATACTGAATCCAACTACCTCCAAAATCCAGTACACAAGCTCGTAACATATCCTCCAATATTATAATTTTTCTTTTTGATTATCCATCAATCTGGGGGTGAAATGTTGTGCTAAATGTTAGTTGAGATGCCAAGGCTCTCTGTAAACTTTTCTAAAACTAGGATGTGAACCGTGAGTCCTAATCTGATATAATGGACACTGGCATGCTGTGAAGTCTAACTATCTCCTAAACATAAAAGTATGTCAGCCTATTTATGGAGAAGTTAACTTTAATCAGAATGAAATGGGTAGTTTTTGTCAAACTGTTTACTACTACCCAAATGGAGTTTTGCCCATGCAGTGCTAGTGGCAACCTTATGAAGAAATCCATCAAAATGTGCTCCCACTTCCACTTAGGAATGTGGAGTGGTTGCAATGGCCCTACTAGTTTCTGATGCTTAGCCTTTTCTTGATGACATGTAAGGCACTGCTCCATGAATTATACAATTTCTCTCTTCATATTATTCCACTAAAAAGATTCTAGCAGATCCCTATATATCTTAGTGCTTCCTAGATGCACTATATAAAGCGAGCGATGTGCCTCTTCCTGAATTGTCCTTTTAATCTCAACATCATCGAGTACACATAATCTGATGAGAAACCTCAAAACCCCATCATCTGAGATGTTAAAATCTACCATCAGTCCACTCTATACTTTATCACAATCTTCACCAATTCTGCATCTTTCATCTGAGCGACCTTAATCTTCTCCAATAAGGTCGATTGGATTATTAAATTAGAAATGAATTCTTGGAAATTTCCTTTTACTAATTCCACACCAAATCTTTCTAGATCTATCCTGATTTGATATTGAGTTACCATTGCTGATACTAATGCACTCACTGACTTTCGACTCAACGCATCAGCTACCACATTTGTGGTGTCCCGAACCCAGTGGGGCCTGGAGTGTTATTTCCACCTGGATAATTTCCTGTGATGGTCTTTGATACCATAATATTGGCAACCAACCCCAAAAAGGAGATCTCGAGTGCCCCTGTCTATAGTTGAATATAGACAAGCAGCGGAAAAAGAAATATCAACCTCAAAATACATTACCAGAGCTCTAAACCATCCCAGTTATACATTTGTAACTCCATGTCATTTATTACATCCCAAAATGAACAAATATGATTTAACTAGTGTCTCACATTCACTTACAACAACTCTAAAATCTAATCCCAGCCCTATAGCACGCTAGGCTCGATTCCCTGTAGGATATGAAATATAATTTGGATATTAGGGTGAGACAATTCTTAGTAAGACAGATTAGATTATTGTCAGTGTGTGGCTAACATAAGTTTTAGTGTAAACACAATACTTCCTTTTATTTAACTATACATGAATGGTATTTGAAAATTGTACTCACACCAGTAACAATGAGAATACATAATTTCATGCATAACAAAGTTCAACTCAATATAACCCATTTTTCGTAAATCATATATATATATATGGAAAAAAATAGAAACCTGAACTCATTTTCACAATTTCATATAAGACCTATCATATCATATATCTTAACCAGCATATAGCCGCCATATCATAATCCGGCATTCGGCCGTTATATCATAGCCGATATATAACAGTCATATCATAATATCATAACCGCCATATCATTATATCATAACCGGTATATAGCCGCTGTAAGAACCTGACCCGAGATAAGTGTATTAAATAAATAAGGAAAAGAGAAGGAAAGTTTAAAAGGAAAAAATCTGTAGGGCTCCTCGATGAGGCTTCTCTGCTCGTCGACGAAGCCTCTTGTTTAGCTCAGCGATGAGATTTAGTAGCTTATTGATGAGGAGATGCCAAGAGATTTTGGGCAATCCTGAAATCTCATTTTCGTCGATGAGGCCACCTTGGCGTCGACGAACTTCCTTCTGTGGCTCGTCGATGAGGATGTCATCTAGTCGACAAGTCTAGCCAGGTCAACTTGTTTATAAATATCTTTTTCATTTGCTTAATGGTTAAGAAACCAAAAACCTCTCTCTCTAGAACTCGAATCTTCTCTCTCTCTCTCTCTCTAGGATTTCAGGCCGTCAGTTGTCAGAATCAACGATCCAACATTATTGCATGGATTAGGGGAGGAGTCTCTACGTTTTTAGCAGATCGAAAATTCATTTCGAGGATATTCGAGTTTTGACCCAAAATCGTGGTAAGGGTCATATTTCAGTTTTGTTTCGATATATATGTAGTAGTAAGAATTATAGTGAAGTATAGTTCTTGGATGTGTAGGTTTTGGGAACTCAGTTCGTAGTTTTGGAGCCATAGAGTTTGGGTTTGTGGTATTCAGGAAAACGTAAAGGGATTCTCTTTATATTAGTTATTTTTGAAATCGGGATCGGTAAACCTGTAGTTTACGATCATATGTATGTTTTGGCTACTTATTTGGGAAAATCTATCAGGTGAAAATGCAGAATTTTTGAGTTACAGTTTTTTGAGAAAATTTGGGGTTTCAGGTATCATCTCTATTTCGGTTGGAAAATCATATGTTGTATAAAATGGTAGTAATGGGATGATCGTACTTATATTTGTATTAAATTGTATTTCTCGAACTGAAAACAATATGATTTGTTGTATACTCAAATAAGTGTGGAATGAAATATTATATGTAAAATGTTCCAGGTTTTGTAAAACAGCTAAGGGCGGCTAATTACTATACGTTGATGAGTATAGGAACATGAGTTCCAAAATTGTTCTAGGTTTTGTAAAGTAGCTAGGGGCGGTTAATTACCGTACGCTACCGCCATGTCTCGGCTAAATACCGTGGGCAAGAGTGTCTGACTCTATATTCGAGGGTGTGAAATATCGCCTATTTGTTCTAATTGGTCACCGATGGGTGTGAGTGGACACCGTACTGGCAATAATATCGTTGTGAGGCTTTGGTTATTGTAGGGTATCGTGTGCTTAAGTGTGACAACACTGACTGTATATTTGGTATCGTATGTACTGGAACTAGATTGTAAAAATGCTGGAACTGTATCGTGTTATGTTTTATGTCAAAATAACACTTGTATGCCATGCACTGATATAACCTATTTTCTTCCTTACTGAGAGGTGTCTCACCCCGAATATACAAATATTTTTTAGGTCCTTCGAGTAGTCAAAACTAGCATCCTAGCGTTTAAGAATGTGGTTGTCAGTTAGCTACATTTAGCACTTATGTAAGTATGAATTTTGTAACCGGGTTGTCATTGTTGGGTTTTGTAGACGCCCGAAGTACATACTGTATTTTAGGAACGTAGATTCTGTTTGTGTATAGACTCTGGTATCGTATGATGTATGTACAAAAAGAACATTTCTACTGTGTATTTGATGAGTATGGATATATATGTGAATGTGTATAGGGTGTACATGTACCCCACATGGTTGGACCCTCATTCAGTGTAGTATCATGTATGTTTTAATTGATATAGAGACAAGTTAGGTTATTATATTTACACCTGGGACCCATTCGTGGGTTTGGGGCATGACAATTACCATATCATTATATTATAACTGACATATAGCCGCCATATCATACTATCATAACTGGTATATAGCCGCCATATCATTATATCATAACCGACATATAGCCGCTATATCATTATATCACAACCAACATAAAGCCGTCATATCATAATATCATAATTGACATATAGCTGCCATATCATTATATCATAACCGACATATAGCCACCATATCATAACATCATAATCGACATATAGTCACCACATCATAATCTGTATAAATCTGTCATATCATATACTGACAAAATCATCTGATAAAACCACCAGGTTTAACTATGCTATAATACTATTCTCATGCCACAATATTTTGGCTGATAAATCATAATATAATAATCTGCCCAGGAAACATGTAATTTGCTAAAAACAAGGGTATGATCATCTCTAGGGTTTAATTTAACTCAAAACATATGTTTTACAAGAACAAGGAGATGACCCACCCACTCACTTTCGTTTTCCCTACATACATATAATAAGCAAAACCATCATTCTCATATACTTGATTCATTCATAAAATCATATATATTATTTATATAATCATATACTTTAGTTTAATTGATTCACATTTCAAAAACAACTGACATAATCTAATCCCCTTACTCGTTCCTAAAAAATCTACCTAAAACCTTTGGAGAACCAAAACCTAGCTTCTGAACCGGCCAAGGAACATGGACCTGCAAGCCGGGAGGAGGGAGAGAGGATCATAAAGTGAGAGGGTGACCCATGGGAGCTTATGAGAGAGAGAGAGAGAGAGAGAGAGAGAGATGAGGGTTGAGAGAGGAAACCCTAGGATAGGGAAAGTATGAGTTGAAATGAAATATTATAACAAAAACCTAACTTATAAGCCCTTGCCCCACAGAAAACCCTCGATGGTTTGGTCACTTACCAAACCAAATTCTCCCGTGTACTATACATATGAGCTCTCGGTAGCTGAAACCGTCGATAGTTTCCCTGAGCTCACTGAAATCGTCGACGGTTTGGTCCTGTGCTAAACCGATTTCCTTCTTTTCTTTGATTTTCTCATTTCTTTTCTTTTTCTTGGTTCGGGTTCCTATATCCCGCCCTCCTTATAAAAAATTTTGTCCTTGAAATTTGCTAACTGACACTTATCACAATCGTTGGAATATCACTAAAATGCTTACCCGACTCTAGAAAGAGTTAGCAGCCACCCACATAGTGGCTCTGTCCCAAGTTTATTAATTACCCATATTTATGATGAAGGAATACCGTGGTTACATCAAGGGTTTCTAGGAGATTACATTTAGCAAAACAAAACTCTCCCAAAACAACTCTTAAACTTACAACTTAACTAAACAACTTACACAATACCATTTTATATTCAAAACAAACAAAGCACTTCCCTGAACTATACACTTACTTGAACTCCTCGTTGAACAATTGTGGGTTCCTATGACGTATTTCTTCCTCTAATTCCCATGAAACTTCCTCAACCACGTGATTACGCTAGAGTACCTTCACCAATGGGATTCTCTTAGTACGTAGTTCCTGTTCCTTACGATCTAGGATCTGAATTAATACTTCATCATATGGCAAAGTATCCTTGATCTCTAAAGACTCACAGCTAATCACATGCGAAGGATCTGTGACGTACTTTCTCAACATGGATACATGGAACACGTTATGAATTCTAAATAGTGCTGGGGGTAACGCTATCCTGTAAGCAATCAGACCAACCCTCTCTAGTATCTCGAATGGTTCGATGTACCTAGGGCTTAGCTTATCCTTCTTTCCAAATCTTATGAATCCCTTCATTGGAGCAATCCTCAGAAATATCTTATCCCCTACCTCAAACTCTAGCTCACGTTGGCATATATTGGCGTAACTCTTCTGTTGACTCTGAGCTGTTTTAATTCTTTTCTTGATGAGTTTGATCTTCTCAGAAGTCTGCTGTATAATTTTTGGCCCCAAAATTCATTGTTCACGAACCTCATCCCAATACAACGAAGATTGGCACCTCTGACCATATAATGCTTCATATGGTGTCATCTCAATACTAACCTGATAGCTATTGTTGAAGGCAAAACTAATGGCAGATATTAAATCCAACTACCTTCAAAATCCAGCACACAAGCCCACAACATGCCTTTTAATATCCGGATTGTTCTCTCTAACTGTCCATCAATTTGGGGGTGAAATACTGTATTGAAAGTAAATTGAGATCCTATTGCTTTTTGCAAACTCTTCCAGAACTAGGAGGTGAATCGTGGGTCCCAATATGATACAATGGACATTGGTATGTTGTGCAATATGAGTATCTCCTGAACATAAAATCCTGCTAGTCTATGCAAGGAGTAGTTAACTTTAATCGAAACAAAATAGACAGTCTTCGTCAATCAGTCAACAACTACCCAGATGACATTTTGCCCATGAAGTGCCGATGGTAACCCCGAGACAAAGTCTATGGAAATGTGCTTCTACTTCCACTCAGGAATGTGAAGTGGTTGCAACGGTTCTGCTAGCCTCTGATGTAACGTCCTGCCTAATTTATTATATATTTTTTTCCATAATAACATTTAATATAATAAGCCTGATATCCTATTCAACTGAATTACATAATCAACTTGGACCCATGGGTACCAGGGATATACCCAAAATACAACTCTGATACCTAAACAACAGGAAACGTAACCACATGCATATCATCCAACCAATCACAATACCAGAGTTCTACTAAACCTATTATATATAGAATCATCCACCAAAAGGTCAAAAGTACCCCAGGGTCTCAACCCAAATATAAACCTGACCCTAGTTAACAACTCACCCTTTAGACAGGGTAGCCCCACTGGTCTCTACTATTACGGAGCTCTATCCGCTCTGCTATTTGGAATTCCTGAAATGTTTATATAGTTGGGGTGAGACACCTCTTAGTAAGGGAAATAAACTAATGTCAGTGTGTGGCGACATGAGTATTTTCGTGTTATATATATAATAGTACATAAATCATATTTAGTAAAACAATCTGTATCATATTTGTTTAAAACAGAGTTTATCATAACATGATATAACATACTGAGTTTCTATACATGAAATCATCATATATAATTGTACATGAAATAACACCCTAGATGGATAGCTGGCTGGTGTCATGTCTTACCCCCACATGACTAGGTTGTGCGGCTCAACGGCGGGACCTAGCAATGGCTGGTCGACCATGCTAGATCAACATAAGTCTATAAATACGATGGGTCTGCCCCTCCTGGTCCAGACACTAGAGGGATGCCTGCACTACCATAAAACCACATCGACTTCTGATCTCCCATTGCCCCTTACGACAAGTGGTAGCACTAACATATACATGATCGTGATCATATAGTTACGGTACCGTGCTTCCTTAAAGCCTAAACCAAGCCATCCGGGTTCTGATAACATATAATAAATCTCAAATAATGATATATAGCTGTTTCACAATAACATTTGTCAAAATTATATTTTCATGTATTTTTGCATATCATAATGTATAAATCACGGCCTTTATGCCGACATAATAAAACATGGAAACTACGACCTTTACGTTGGCATAGCATATCATATAAAACCCTCGGCCCTTATGCTGGCATATCATAAAAAATCATGGCCCTTATGCCAGCATATCATATAAAATCACGGCCCTTATACTGGCATATCATATAAAATCCCTGTACTGTTTAATATAATATTTGGAACATAATTCCTATACAGTTTTAGGGTTTTTCCTGAAAACTAGTAATACATGAATATTATGGGAAAAACATAATATTTCATTATCATAATTTTCATGGTAAATATTACTCATGCCACACAGAAAGGGTAATATTCCTAAAATAAAATCTATGCTAAAATCATGTTTTTGATATTATTCATAAAAATCATATTTCCGATCAACTGCATTATTCCCAACATAATTCTACCATACATATATTTACCTAAAATTAAATGCTGTAAAATAATTAATATATTTTCATAGGAAGACTAACTTAATTTATCCCCTTACCTGACTTATGAAAAAGCCTACAAATTACTCCAAAATTACACTCGTGTGGTCCCCAGCTTAACACCCTGAAATTGATATTTTCCCAACAAAACATTAGTATATTTTCCCTAACATATTCTCCTCAATCCAGAAACACCAAAAACCTAACAAAATTAAAATTAACTAACTTACCTAAATTTTGGGATGGTCCCCAAGTTAGCCTAACCAACGATCTACTCCAGTTGATATGAAGAGAATCTTCCTAGGAGTAGCGTGGTGGCTTCGGATCATTAAATTGGCAAAAACCCTAGCTAGAAACTTAAAGAGAAGGTAGAGGGGACAGATTCTAGAGAGAGGAAGAGGCTGCATGCAAATTTCCTGTGCTGAAATTTGAGTTAGAGCTATTTATACACCTGCCTTTGTCGATGAGACACATCACATTGTCGATAAGGCCAAGTAGAGAGTTTGTCGACGAACACTTGAAATTCATCGACAAACACTTGAAATTTGTCAACGAATTTTAGGACCTGAAATAACCCCTCTCGTTAATTCCTCGTCGACGAGACACATGTCCTCGTCGACGATCTCAATAAACCGCTTCGTCGATGAACTCTTTGTGTTCGTTGACGAGATCCTGCTGTGACCCTTTTAAAATTTCCTTTTCCTCCCTTTTTTGTTATTTAAATACTATAATTCTTTGGGTCTCTACATCTAATATTCTACCTTCACTTGCTAACATGTCAAGTATTGCTCTACGAATCGAGAAATTGCTTTCTGCATATTACTCCACCAAAAAGATTATCGTAGATCCCTATACATCTTAGTGTTGCCTGAATGTACTATATATAGAGAGCGATGTGCCTATTCTAGAATGGTTCTTTTAGTCTCAGCGTCATTAGGTACACACAACCTAGTGAAAAACCTCAACGTCCCATCATCTGAGACATTATAATCTGCCCTCAATCCACTCTATACTTTATCCACCATCTTCATTAGCTTTGCATCTTTCATCTAAACGACTTTAATCCTTTCAAGTAAGGTTGGTTCGATTACTAGGATAGCAATGAATGCTTGGTGATTTCCTTCCACTAATTCCACACCAAACCTTTCTAGGTCCATCTTGATCTGATGTTGAGCTAAAACTGTTGACACTAACGCATTCACTGATTTCCGACTCAATGCATTAACTATCATATTAGCTTTTCTTGGGTGGTAACTGATGATGCAATCATAGTATTTTATTAGCTCAAGCCATCTCCTCTACCTCATATTTACCTCCTTTTGCATGAAAAAGTACTTAAGACTTTCATGATACGTAAAGATTTTGCACCTTTCATCGTATAGGTAGTGCCTCCATATTTTCAACGCATAGACCACCACCGCCAATTCCATATCATGTGTGGGATAGTTCTTCTTGTACTCCTTGAATTGGGGACAAGCATATGCGATGAACTTTCCCTATTACATAAAGACACACCCAAAGCCTTTTTGAGACAAGCCATTATAAATCACAAATCCACCATCACCTAATGAAATGGTCACAACTAGAGCAGTGACGAGTCTCTGCTTCAATTTCCAAAAACTCTGCTCATAATCACTAGTCCACTCAAACTTCACATTCTTTCTTGTTAACCGTGTCGGAGGACTAGATAGTTTAGAAAATCTTTCCACGAATCGGCGATAGTATCCTGCCAGACCCAAGAAACTTCTGACCTCATGCACTTTCTTTGGTCTTGCCCAATCTAGAACCACCTCTATCTTACTTGGGTCCATTGAAATACCGCCTCTGGATATTACATGTCCCAGGAATGCAACTTGTTCTTACTAGAATTCGCATTTCTTGAATTTCACATATAGTTTCCTTTCTCTAAGCACCTGAAGTACTAGCCTCAAATGATTCTCATGCTCCTTTGGACTCTTTGAATAAACTAGGATGTCATCAATAAACACTACCACAAACTGATCCAGATACTTATGAAAGACCATGTTCATCAGATCCATGAATGCCACCAGAGCATTAGTCAGTCCGAAAGGCATAACCAAAAACTCATAGTGGCCTACCTGGTTTAGAAAGCAGTTTTTGGTACATCATCTTATTTGAATTTCACCAGATGATAATCAGATCAAAGATCGATCTTGGAGAAGACCTGTGTTCCCTGAAACTGGTTAAACAAATCATCAATAAGGGGTAACGGGTACTTGTTCTTAACTGCCACTTTATTGATTTCCTGGTAGTTGATACACATCCTCATTGACCCGTCTTTCTTTTTCACGAACAACACTAGTACTCCCCAAGGTGACACACTGGGTCTGATAAATCCCTTATCCAATAATTCCTGTAGTTACTCCTTAAATTCTTTCAATTCAGCTGAAGCCATTCTCTATGGAGCCTTAGAATTCAGGGCTTTACCTGGAAGTAAGTCAATAGCAAACTCCACTTCACGATCAGTAAGTCCTCTAGAAACATATCTGAGAACTCCCCTACTACTAAGATATCCTCCAGCTTTAGTTCTTTCATTGGTGCTTCTCTCACATATGCTAGATACCCCTGACATCCATTTAGGAGTACCCTCTTTGCTTGAATAGATGAAAGAATCTATGGTGAGGAGCGTACGCACAACCTGACAAACTTATACTCCTGCTCCCTAGGAGGTCTGAACACTACCTCTTTCCTGTGATAGTCTATACTAGCGTAATTGGAGGTTAGCTAGTTCATCCCCAATATGACATCAAATCCATATATGTCAAACACAATTAAGCTAGCAGATAACATTCTTCCCTGAATATCCACTCAATAATCTCTAATCACTTTTCTACATACCACTATCGCTTTTGTTGTTGTGGCTACAGATAATTTAGCATCTAATAATTGAGTATCTACCCCACATCGTTTGATATACCCCAAAGATACGAAAGAGTGCATTGCTCCTGAATCAAATAACACAATCGATTTATTTGAAAACATTAATATACTACCCGTCGTCATCATGTCTCCCGCATTTTTTGCGTCTCTGAGAGTAAGAAAATAAACCCGTGCCTGAGCGGTGTTCCTTTGGTAATTGCCTCTGGATGCTTGATTCCCACCTCGGTATTGATTAGGTGGAGGTGCGTTGTTCAATGACCCATGGCAGTCTCGTGCAAAGGGGCCAGGTCTACCGCACCAGAAACAAGTATCTAATCTACTCCGGCATTCCCTTGGATGCCTTTTATTGCATCTAGGAAAAATTGGGTATGATGGGTTACCCTGAAATGTCCGATTTCCTATCTCCCGTATTTGGCCTCCACTGCTACCATGCCTCCTCCAAGGCCCCTGACTCGTACCTATATGAGAACCAGGAAGCATGGGCCTCTTCCTCTGACTCTGCAACTTGGCGCTTCTCTGCCGACTCATCTTTACTGCAGTGGCTTTATTCACCAGCTCCGAGAAATCCTGCACCTGCAAGACTGCCACCTGTTCATAAATCTCTAGTCTTAGGCCCTTCTCGAACTTTTGTGCTTTTTTGGACTCATCTATAATCATATATGGGGCAAGGTGAGACACCTCAATGAACTTGGCTACATATTGCTGCACAGTCAAGTGCCCTTAGGTTAGGTTCAGAAACTCTTCTGCCTTAGCATACCCAGTGGAGGCAGGGAAGTACTGATCAAAGAAGATCTCTTTAAAGTCGTTATAGATTAGTGCTGCGGGTATTGGCCTCTGCTCCTCAAGTAGCTTCAAAGCTAACCACCCCTGCTCGACCTCTCTCGTGATCTTAAAGGTGGCATAAAGGACTTTATGCTCATCAGTGTAGTGCAGCACTGTCAGTATCTTCTCAATCTCTTGTACCTAATTCTTTGCAACAGTTGGGTCGGCTCCTTCTAAGCAAACTGGGGTATTTATTTGGGTAAACTGCTCTAACTGCTCTATGGTGCAACCCAAGTCAGCGGTGGGATAGTTTTGCTCCCTAGAACTCCACTTGATCTCCTTTATAAATTGCTGGGCAAAACCTCGTAGCATTGATGAGGAATTGATGTCGTTCTCGTTGGTAGCCCCATCATTACTACTTCCCTCGGCATTCACATTGTTATCCTCAAGATACCTGAAGATAAGATAGAAATGAATAAGAATCCCAATATCGAAACATGATTGGGGCAACCATAAAACTAAGAAACCAATTTAACAACCAAATTCTCAATTTAAGCCTCAAACACCCAACTCAGACACAAAACCGTCAACGGTTTTACCAAGATCCATGAAACTGTCGATGGATTTCTTGAGATTGAGATCCCGAGATCCTGTTTTGATGGAAACCGTTGACGGTTTGTGAACACCACATAAAACCGTCTATGGTTTTGCCCTAGGAAACCTCACTAATCCCTTTTCTTGTATATGTTTAGTCATTTCCGGGTACCGGTCTCTAACCACAACAGAATTTATGACATAACACCGCAACTTAACGTTTCAAATTCTAATTTTTCAAGTTCTAGTCTCTATGTTAAGAAACAAAAACCATTGATGGATACGATGACTTTTCTGAAACCATCATTCCAGGAAAAACACAAGATCATCAAGGGATTTCTGCCTCCAGGCTACAAGACAAAACTCAAAATAACTTACCAGTATCCTAATCTACCCGTTCCTATTCTCATCCCAACTTGAACCTATACTTTGGTAAAATCATCTATCAAAGTCTATAGGACCTATCAACTTAGTGCTTTGATACCACACTGTGCCGCCTCGAACCCAGTGGGATCTGGAGTGCTATTTCCACCTGCATAATTTCCTGTGATGGTCTTTGATACCATAATATTGGCAACCCACCCCAAAAAGGAAATATGGGGTGCCCCTGTCCATAATTGAATATAAACAAGCAGCGGAAAAAGAAACATTAACCTCAACATACATTACCAGAGTTCTAAACCATCCTAGTTACACATATGTAACTCCATTTCATTTATTATATCCCAAAATGAACAAACATGATTTAACTAGTGTCTCACATTCACTTAAAACAACTCTAAAATCTAATTGCAGCCCTATAGCATGCTAGGCTCAATTCCCTATAGGACCTGAAATATAATTTGGATATTGGGGTGAGACACTTCTCAATAAGACAGATTAGATTATCATTAGTGTGTGGCTAACATGAGTTTTAGTATGAACATAATACTTCTTTTTTATTTAACTATGCATGAAATGGTATTTGAAAATTGTGCTCACACCTGTAACACTGAGAATATATAATTTCTTGCATAACAAAGTTCGACTCAATATAACCCATTTTTCGTAAATCTATATATATATATGGAAAAAATAGAAACCTAAACTCATTTTCACAATTTCATATAAGACCTGTCATATTGTATACCATAATTGGCCTATAGCTGCTATATCATAATCCAGCATTCGACCGTTATATCGTAACCAACATATAGCTGCCATATCATTATATCATAACTGGCATATAGCCGCCATATCATTATATCATAATCGACATATAGCCGCGATATCATTATATCATAACTGACATATAACTGCCATATCATAATATCATAACTGGCATATAGCCACCATATCATTATATCATAACCGGCATATAGTCGACATATCATAATGTCATAGTCGGCATATAGTCGTCATATCATTATATCATAACTGGCATATAGCTGCCATATCATTATATCATAACCGACATATAGTCGTTATATCATAATATCATAACCGACATATAACTGTCATATCATTATATCATAACCGGCATATAGCCACCATATCATAATATCATAACCAGCATATAGCTGCCATATCATAATCCGCATAAATCTATCATATCATAGACTGATAAAAACATTTGATAAAACCACCAAGTTTAAATATGCTATAATACTGTTCTCATGCCACACAATTTTGGTTGATAAATCATAATATAATAATCTGCCCAAGGAGCATGTAATTTGTTAAAAACAAGGATATGATCATCTCTAGGGTTTAATTTAATTCAAACCATACGTTTTACAAGAACAAGGAGATGACCCACCCACTCACTTTAATTTTCCCCAAATATGTATAATAAGCAAAACCATCATTCTCATATACCTGATTCATTCAGAAAATCATATATACTATTTATGCAAAACCATCTAATCCCCTTTAGTAGTTGAAATCGTTGACGGTTTCCCAGAGCTCATTGAAACCGTCGACAATTTGATCATGTGCCAAACTGATTTCCATCTTTTCTTTGATTTTTTATTTTATTTTATTTTATTTTTCTTGGTTCGAGTTCCTATAACATTAGCTTTCCCTGGCTGGTAACTGATGTTACAATCATGATCCGTTATCAGTTCTAGTCATCTCCCCTGTCTCATATTCAGTTCGTTCTGCGTGAAGAAGTACTTAAAGCTTTTGTGGTCCGTAAAGATCTTGCACCTTCCACCATACAGGTAGTGCCTCTAGATTTTTAACGCATATACCGCTGCCTCTAATTCTAAATCATGCATGGGATAATTCTTCTTGTACTTCTTGAGTTGACGAGAAGTATAAGTAATGACCTTCCCCTGTTGCATTAAAACACACCCGAATCCTTTTTGAGATGCATCATTATAAATCACAAAATCACCATCTTCTGATGGAATTGTCAGAACTGGAGCAGTGACGAGTCGTTGTTGCAATTCTGAAAAACTCTGCTTACAATCATCAGTTCACTTATACTTCAAAATTTTCCTCATCAGCCATGTGAAAGGACCTGATAGTTTAAAAAACCCTTCCACAAACCGACAATAATACCTTGCGAGACCTAAGAACCTCCAAACCTCATGAACATTATTCGGTCTCGCCCAATACACTACTGCCTTTATCTTACTTGGGTCCACAGAAATACCACCCTTGGATATCACATGCCCTAGGAACGCAACTTTTTCCAACTAGAATTCACATTTCTTGAATTTAGCATTAAGTTTCCTTTCTTTCAGCACCTAAAGTACCAACCTCAAATGAGTCTTATGCTCCTCAGGACTCCTTTAATAAATCAAAATATCATCAATAAATACCACCACAAACTGATCCAGATATTTGTGGAAGACCCTATTCATTTGGTCCATAAATGCAATAGGAGCATTAGTAAGTTCGAATGGCATAACCAAGAAGTCATAGGGGCCATACCTGGTTTGGAATGCAGTCTTTGGAACATCTTCTAATTTGAATTTCACCTAATGATACCTGGATCGAATATCGATATTGGAAAAGACATGTGTTGTAACACCCCAAACCCAAAAACTCAGTCTGGTGCTTCATACCTGAATAAACTGTGCTTCGTGGCACCCCGAACTCGCCTGGTGGGACTTAAGTGCCACGTTAACCATTTTCCTGTACTTGACATTCTATCATCATTTACGCAGCGAAAAACATAACTACAATTCTTCACTAATATAATACTAGAGTTTTCTGCATTTATTTACATTCCAAAATAAACCATTCATCCACCTATATCCATATATATACATATCTCCAAAAATATAATCTACAACTTCCAATATTCACAACTCAGAAGACTTAAAACATAAAACATAAAACATAAAAATTATACATCCCAAAAGTGTCATCAAAGTTTATACCCTTTTCTCTTTCTATATCCAAAAATGCTATAACAACCCTGAGCTCTCTAAGTCCATCACGTAGAGGTCCTAAAAAAAGATAAATTTGTATTCAAGTGGGACACATCTCAGTAAGGGAAGAAACAATATATTAAATTAGCAGGTGGCCAACATGAGATTTGTAAATAACATATGTATATGTATTCATCATTTGCAAATCATTATCATAATTTCTAAAATCCTTTCCTAAGCCTGATCAAACACATGCAAGGTATTTTACCTGCTAGAATACCTAAGGATTGGGGTGATTACCTGCTTATACAAGTAGCAACCCTCTACTCTGATACTTTAGGCAACCAATGGTCACAACTAAAACATATTAGGGCACTTACCTTACCCAGTAAGCCCTTAGGTGAAAAAGTAATCTTGCACTCACACAATTCATACAAAGGTTCACTAGCAAAGGCTCCCGAGAACAAGGAAATTTACTCTCCCATACAAGTAATTTCCCTCTGCCCTAATACATTATGCAACCTACTGCTATATTTGATACCTACTATGACACTCGCCTTTCTCAACAAGCCCTCAGACGAAGAGTTTGCCTTGCTCATATAAATACATCATACTAGCATGGATAATACATTACTCTGTCAGGCATTTATTATGTATTTTTCATCTGTTCATGTTCTCAACTTTGACATTTCGTAGTATTTTACTTTACATGGCTCTTTCCTATTTTACTTTGTTCACAATTCACATTTCATTTCTATTTTATTCATATTTCATTTCATTATTTTTTCCATTTCATTTCCTACATTTGTACTATAGCTCATTTTAGTTGTACATCACTTAGTCCACATATATATGCACTATTATGCTACTACAGCTCCTTTCAGCTGTTTATCAATTAGTCCACATAGATATGCGCTATTCTGCTACTATAGCTCCTTTCAATTGTTCATCATTTATCCATGGTTGAATTAACAATCACATACAGTATAATTCATAACACATTTTCATTCTCATTGCATTTCCTGTATACCTTGCATTTCATACATCTAACATAATTCAACACAGAATTTCCATTTTACTCATGCCACACAATTTAGCAATATATTTCAAACATTTTCTATAAAATAAGCCAACCCTCATTTATCATTCATATACTGAAAGTATACGTTTAATTTCCTACACAATTATCCTGAAAATAATTTCACTTTCATTAGTCCATTTTCACAAATACGTATCTAATAAAACAACCCTAAGCTTAGAAATTCATAATTTAAACGGTTGGCATTTTAAACCCATACGAAAACATATACATATATACATAACATAATCCATTTAATTCATAAAACCTAGTTTAATATATATTCCCCCTTACTTGATTTCTTGAACTACGCCAATAGGAACTCCGAAATGATGTATGTGACGCTCACCTGAACCCTGAATCAAAACTCTAGTTTAATCAGATAAACCCCAAATAACCTGCTATTTTAGCATTTTCTAAACCTATAAACTTCAAATAAGCATTTCAAATCCCCAAAACTAAGAATCCTAACCCTTACCTTAACTTTGGAGTGTTTCTTGAAAAGCCCAGTTTAGAAATCTGTTCCGCTAGATGTGTAGAGAATCTTCCCTAGAACACCGTAGCAGTTTCCGTTTCTTGATTTGGGCTGAATCTGGGTCGAATTTGAAGACAGAAGGCAGAGAGGAAGTTTTGGAGAGAGAAAAACAAAGAGAAATGAATTTCTTCACAAGGAAGCAAATTTGGATCGTTTTATACATCATATTGCCACATGGATTCGTCAACGAGAGGATATGGTTTGTCGACAAACCATAGAAGGGACGTTGACAAGAAGATGCATTCGTCGACGAAACTTAAAGTTTGAAATACACTCATTAGGGATTTCTTCATTGACGGGGGACTGAACTTCATCAACGATCTCTAGAAGAACACTTGTTGACGAAGACAAGAGATTCATCGACAAGGTTTGCTGTTCTTCCATTTTCAATTCTTTCCCTTTTCCTTATTATATACTTATCTATTCCATTATTATTTTTCCTAATCTTTAAATAATTATAATTTTTCGAGTCTTTAAATTCTCCCCTCCTTTAGAAAATTTTGACCTCGAAATTTCTTTACTAATCAATCATTTCCTCATTTTAGACATTCATTAACTCACTATATCCCAATATTTATATCAAAAGAATTCCTACATTATCCACAATGAAATAAAATCATCATATAAACTTCTCAATCCATAGCCAAATTAAATCATTATTATCTTAATCATAAACCTATACCTGCGCCCTTGGCATTATCTGGCTCAGGCTGAAATAACGAGTAAACTTGTGTTAGACCACCTCTTTCTAGTGGTACTTGCCATTACCCCCGGTCCTGGTTTGGTACATTTACAACAGGCAACAGTTCCTAACAATTCTTCTTGATATGCCCTGGTTTACCACACCTAAAACAATTAGGAGTCCCAAACCAGCATTCACCATTATGTCTCTTGTTACATTTCTGGCATATGGAGTAAGATTGATTACCCTGATAACCAAGATAAACCTGATCTCCTGTCTCCTATCTCGAGCCCATTGCATCTTTCCCTTTCTTCCCCAATCCCTGACTACCCTCAGCCTGAAAACTGGATGGTGCAGACCTCTTCTTCTGCTCTGTCGGCTCTGTACTGCCTTGGATGCTCTTCTCCAATACCGAAGTCTTGTCCACCAAGTCTGAAAAATTTTGGACTTGGAACCCCACGACAAGCTCATAAAGCCTTTGTCTCATGCCTTTTTCAAACTTCCTTGCCTTTCTTGCCTCGTCGGGAATCAGGAATGGAGCAAAATGCGATAGTTCAATGAATTTAGCCGCATATTCCCTAACAATTATATTCCCCTGGGTCAAGTTAGTAAACTTTTCAACCTTTTCCTCTCTGATATATAAGGGGAAGTACCTATCAAAGAATAGCTTTTTAAATCGCTCCCAAGTTAGTGCTATCTTTACCAGCCTCTGCTCCTCTAGTAGCTTCATAGTAAGCCACCAACATTTTGCATCTCCAGTTATCCTAAATGCGGTATAACAGACCTTTTGCTCTTTAGTGCAGTCGAGTACAACCATGATCTCCTCTATCTCCTGTACCCAATTCTCTACAGCCACAGGATCAGGTCATCCCTCAAAAGTAGGAGGGTTAAATATCATAAACTCCTTGATGCTACAACCTAAGCAACCACTGGAAGTTTAGCCCTCTAGTATCCTTCCTCATTTCTGCCTTGACCTGTCGGGTAATACCCCACAGTGTCTTGGAGGTATTAATTTCTTCTTCACTGGAAGTCTCCAAATCTTCTCTTCCTTCAGCCTCTACATCCTCATCCCTAGTATCCATCCTAAAAATAGGACAGAAAGAGTTAAGAATCCCATATCATAACTCTAACAACACAATCATTAAATTTAAATCCAATATACATCCAAGTTCTCTATATAAGGACCAGTCTCATAGTTTAGAAATGAAATCATCTACGGTTTACCATGGCTTTTTTGACGCCGTTGACTTCTTCAGAAAAGTCACAGGAAATCGTTGATGTATGTCTGCCTCTAAACTACAAAACAAAATCCTATACTTCTCAACACCTAACTTATCCAACTAGTATCCTCATCCTAACTGATTCCTATACTATAGTATAAATCATCCCTAAGTTTGCAGAACCCAAAACCTATTGCTTTGATACCAAAATGTAGAACCGTGAACCTGAAAACTCGGTCTAGTGCGTTATATTTGAATAAACTGTGCTTCATGGTGCCCCAAACCCACCTCGTAGGACTTGGGTGCCACGTTAACCATTTTCCTATACCTGACATTCTATTATCATTTACGCAGTGGAAAACATAATTACAATCCTCAACCAATATAATACCAAAGTTTTTTACATCTATCTACATTCTAAAATATACCATTCATCCACCTGTATCCACATATATACATATCTCCAAAAAAATAATCTACAACTTCCAATATTCACTACTCAAAAGACTTAAAACATAAAACATAAAACATAAAACTTATACATCCCAAAAGTATCATCAAAGTTTATACCCTTTTTCTTTTTTCTATATCCAAAAATACTATAACAATCCCTTGATCTCTAAGCTCGATCACATGGAGGTCCTGAAAAGATAAATTTGTATTCAGGTGAGACACATCTCACTAAGGGAAGAAACAATATATTAAATCAAAGTGCGGCCAACATAAGGTTTGTAAATAACATATGTATATGTATTCATCATTTTCAAATCATTATCATAATTTATAAAATCCTTTCCTAAGCCTGATCAAAAACATGTAAGGTATTTTACCCATGAGAATACCTAAGGATTAAGGTGATTACCCGCCCATACAAGTAGCACCACTCTACTTTGATACTTTAGGCAACCAATGGTCATAACTGAAGCATATTAGGGCACTTACCTTACTCAATAAGCCCTTAGGAGAAAAAGTAATCTCGTACTCACACAATTCATACAAAGGTTTACCAGCAAAAGCTCCTGAGAATAAGGAAATTTACCTGCCCATACCAGTAATTTTCCTCTGCCCTAATACTTTATGCAGCCTACTGCTACGTTTGATACCTACTAGGGCACTCGTCTTTCTCAACAAGCCCTCGGACAAAGAGTTTGCCCCGCCCATATAAATACATATCATACTAGCATGGAAAATACATTACTCTATTAGGCATTTATTCTGCATTTCTCATCTGTTCATGTTCTCAACTTTGACATTTGTGTAGCATTTTACTTTACGTGGCACTTTTTCTATTTTACATTGTTCACAATTCACTTTTCATTTCCATTTTATTCATATTTCATTTCATTCTTTTTTTTTTTTCATTTCCTACATTCGTACTATAGCTCCTTTAAGTTGTACATCAGTTAGTCCACATAGATATGCGCTATTATGCTACTACAACTCCTTTCAGCTGTTCATCAGTTAGTCCACATAGATATGCACTATTCTGCTACTATAGCTCCTTTCAGCCGTTCATCATTTATCCATGGTTGAATTAACAATCATATACAGTATAATTCATAACACATTTTCATTCTCATTGGATTTCTTGTAGACCCTGCATTTCATACATATAACATAATTCAACACAGAATTTCCATTTTACTCATGGCACACAATTTAGTAATATATTTCACACATTTTTTGTAAAATAAGTCAACCCTCATTTATCATTCATATATTGAAAGTGTACCTTTAATTTCTCACACAATTATCTTGAAAAATATTTCATTTTCATCATTCCATTTTCACAAATACATATCTAATAAAACAACCCTTGGTTAAAAAATTCATAATTTAAATGGTTGGCATTTTAAACCCATACGAAAACATATACCTATATACATAACATAATCTATTTATCCATTTAATTCATAAAACCTAGTTTAATATATATTCCCCCCTACCCGATTTCTTGAACTACGCCAATAGGAACTCCGAAATAATGCATGTGGCGCTGAATCGAACCCTGAATCAAAACCCTAGTTTAATTTAATAAACCCCAAATAACCTACTATTTTAGCATTTCCTCAACTTGTAAACCTCAAATAAGCATTTAAAACCCCAAAAACTAAGAATACTGACTCTTACCTCAACTTTGGAGCATTTCTTGAAAAGCCCAGTTTAGAAATCTAATCCGCTATATGTGTAGAGAATCTTCCCTAGAACACCGTAGTGGTTTCCGTTTGTTGATTCGAGTTGAATCCAGGCCGGATTTGAAGAGAGAAGGCAGAGAGGACGTTTTAGAGAGAGAAAAATGAAGAGAAATGGATTTCTTCACGAGGAAGCAACTTTGGATCTTTTTATACATGATGTTGCCACGTGGAATCGTCAACGAGAGGATATGGTTCATCGACAAATCACTGAAGGGACTTCATTGATGAGAAGATGCATTTGTCAACGAAACTTGAAATATGAAATTCACTCATTCGGGATTTCTTTGTCAACAGGGGACTGAACTTCGTCGACGGTCTCTAGAAGAACACTCGTTGACGAAGACAGGAGATTCGTCGATGAGGTCTGCTGTTCTTCCATTTTCAATTCTTTCCCTTTTCCTTATTATATACTTATCTATTCCATTATTATTTTTCCTAATTTTTGAATAATAATAATTTTTTGGGTCTTTACATTCAAACTTCCTTTAGAAAATTTCATCCTCGAAATTTATTTACTAATCAATCATTTCCTCATTTCAGACATTCATTAACTCACTATATCCCATTATTTATATCAAAAGAATTCCTACATTACCGATAATGAAATAAAATCACCATATAAACTTCTTAATCATCCATAGCCGAATTAAATCATTATTATCTTAATCATAAACACGTACCTACGCCCCTAGCATTATTTAGCTCAGGCTGAAACAACGAGTAAACTTGTGCCGGACCACCTCTTCTTGGTGACACTTGTCATTTCCCCCTATCCTGGTTCGGTGTAGGTACAATAGGAAACAATTCTTGACAATTCCTCTTGATATGCCCCGGTTTACCACACCTGAAATAATTAGGAGTCCCAAACGAGCATTCACCCCTATGTCTCTTGTTACATTTCTGGCATATGGAGTAAGACTGATTACCCTAATAACCAGGATAACCTTGATCTCCTCTCTCCTGTCTTGAGCCCATTGCATCTTTCCCTTTCTTCCTCGATCCCTGACTACGCTCAGCCTGAAAAATGGATGGTGCAAGCCTCTTCTTCTGCTTTGTCAGCTTTGTACTGGCTTGGATGCTCTTCTTGAGTACCGAAGCCTTGTCCACAATGTTTAAAAAATTTTGGACCTGGAACCCCATGACAAGCTCATAAAGCCTTCGTCTCAGGCCTTTTTCAAACTTCCTGGCCTTTCTCGCCTTGTTCAAAATCAAGAACGAAGCAAAATGCGATAGTTCAATGAATTTAGCCACATATTCCCCGACAGTCATATTCCCCTGGGTTAGGTTAGTAAACTCTTCAATCTTTTCCTCTCTAATAGATAAGGGGAAATACCCATCAAAGAATAGCACTTTAAATCGCTCCCAAGTCAGTGCTATCTTTACCAGCATCTGCTCCTCTAGTAGTTTCACAAAAAGCCACCAACGTTTTGCATCTCTGATCGTCCTAAATATGGCATAATGAACCTTCTACTCGTCCGTGCAGTCGAGTATAGCCATGATCTCCTATATCTCCCGTACCTAGTTCTCTAAAGCCACTGGATTAGGTCCTCCCTCAAAAGTAGGAGGGTTCAATATCATAAACTCCTTGATGCTACAACCTGATCAACCACTGGACAGTTTTTCCCTTTGGTATCCTTCCTTAGTTCTGCCCTGACCTGTTGGGCAATACCCCGCATCATTGTGGTGGTATCAATTACTTCTTCACTGGAAGTCTCCGAATCATCTCTTCCTTTAGCCTCTACATCCTCATCCCTAGGATCCATCCTAAAAATAGGACATAAAGAGTTAAGAATCCCATATCATAACTATAACAACACAATCATTAAATTTAAATCCAATATATATCCAAGTTCTCCATATAAGGACCAGTCTCACAGCTCAGAAACGAAATCATCAAAGGTTTACAATGGCTTTTTTGAGGCCGTCGACTGCTTTAGAAAAATCACAGGAAATCGTTGACGTATTTCTGCATCTAAACTACAAAACAAAATTCTATACTTCTCGACACCTAACCTATCCATCTAGTATCCTCATCCTAACTGATTCCAATACTTTGGTATAAATCATCCATAAGTTTGTAGAACAAAAAACCTATTGCTCTGATACCAAAATGTAACACCCCGAACCTGAAAACTCGATCCGGTGTGTTATATCTAACTAAACCGTGCTTCATGACCCCCCGAACCAGCCCTGTGGGACTCGGGTGCCACGTTAACAATTTTACTATGCGTGACATTCTATTATCATTTATGCAACGAAAAACATAACTACAATCCTCAACCAATAATACCAGAATTTTCTACATCTATCTACATTCCAAAATAAACCATTCATCCCCCTATATCCACATATATACATATCTCCAAAAATATAATCTACAACTTCCAATATTCACAACTCAGAAGACTTAAAACATAAAACATAAAACATAAAATTTATACATCCCAAAAGTATCATCAAAGTTTATACCCTTTTTCTTTATATATCCAAAAATGTTATAACAACCTCGAGCTCTTTATGCTTGATCACGTGGAGGCCCTAAAAAAGATAAATTTGTATTCGGGTGAGACACATCTCAGTAAGAGAAGAAACAATATATTAAATCAGCATGCGACCAATATGAGGTTTGAAATAACGTATGTACATGTATTCATCATTTGCAAATTATTATCATAATTTATAAAATCCTTTCCTAAGCCTAATCAAACACATACAAGGTATTTTACCCACAAGAATACCTAAGAATTGGGGTGATTACTCGCCCATACAAGTAGCACCACTCTGCTTTAATACTTTAGGTAACCAATGGTCACAACTGAAGCATATTAGGGCACTTACCTTACTCAGTAAGCCCTCAGGTGAAAAAGTAATCTTATACCCACACAATTCATACAAAGGTTTACCAGCAAAGGCTCCTGAGAATAAGGAACTTTACCCGCCCATACAAGTAATTTCCTTCTGCCCTAATATGTTATGTAGCCTACTGCTACATTTGATACCTACTAGGGCACTCGCCTTTCTCAACAAGCCCTCGAACGAAGAGTTTGCCCCGCCCATATAAATACATATCATACTAGAATGGATATGGTAACTACAATAATACATTACTGTGTCAGTCATTTATTCTGCATTTCTCATCTGTTCATGTTATTAGCTTTGACATTTCGTAGCATTTCACTTTACGTGGCTTTTTCCCATTTTACATTGTTCACAATTCACATTTCATTTCCATTTCATTCATATTTTATTTTGTTTTTTTTTCCATTTCTTTTCCAGCATTCGTACTACAACTCCTTTTAGCTGTACATCCGTTAGTCCACATAGATATGTGCTATTCTACTACTACAACTTCTTTCAGCTGTTCATCATTTATCCATAGTTGAATTAACAATCACATGCAGTGTAATTCATAACACATTTTCATTCTCATTGCATTTCCTGTATACCCTGAATTTCATACATATAACATAATTCAACACAGAATTTCCATTTTTCTCATGCCACACAATTTAGTAATATATTTCAAACATTTTCTGTAAAATAAGCTAGTCCTTATTTATCATTCATATACTGAAAGTATACCTTCAATTTCCTACACAATTAGTCGATGAGGTCTACTGTTCTTCCATTTTCAATTCTTTCTCTTTTCCTTATTATATACTTATCTATTCCATTATTATTTTTCCTAATTTTTAATTAATTATAATTTTCTGGATCTTTACATGTGTTCCTTGGAGTTGGTCAAATAGATCATCAATATGGGGTAGCGCCTATTTATTATTAATCGTCACTTTATTTATTTCTTGGTAGTTGATACACATCCTCATCGACCTGTCCTTCTTTTTAACAAATAGAACCGGTGCTCCCTAAGGTGACACACTAGGTTTGATAAATCCCTTGTCTTGTAATTCCTACAACTGCTCCTTTAATTCCTTTAATTTAGCTAAAGCCATTATGTAGGAAGCCTTATAGATTGGTGTCATCTTTGGGAGTAGGTCACTAGCAAACTCAATTTCATGGTCGAGAGGCAACCTAGGTAAACCCTCTGGAAATACATCAGAGAATTCCCTCACAAGTGGGATATCTTCAAACTTTAATTCTCCCTTTAGTGCTTCCTTCACACAAGTTAGGTACCCCTAACATCCATCCAAGAGTAACCTTTTTTGCCTAAATAACGAACAAAATTTGTGGTGAGAAGCACACACACAACCCTACAAACTTGTACTCTTGCTCCCCAGGAGGTCTAAACACTACCTCTTTCTTGTAACAGTAAATACTGGCATAGTTGGAGGCTAGCCAATCCATTCCTAGAATCACATCAAATCTGTGCATGTCAAATACTACTAAATTTGTGGGTAGCATATTTCCTTGAATATAGATTAGATAGTTTCTAAGCACTTTTCTACATATCACTACAATTCCCGTCGGTGTGACCACAGTTAAATTGACATCTAATAGCTGATTTTCTACCTCACACAATTTTATATACCCTAGGGATATGAAAGAATGTGTTGCTCCTGAATCAAATAACACAACAACTTTATTTCAAAACATAAAAATGGTACCTGTCACCACGTCACTAGCATTCTCTATGTCCCTCAGAGTAAGAGAATAAACTTGTGCCTGGGCGGTGTTCCTCTGGTAGTTGCCTCGGGGTACCTGGTTGTTTTCTCGAAATTGTCTAGGAGCGGGCACATTACTTGGTGGTGCACGACAGTCTCGTGCAATGTGACCGAGTCTACTGCATTGACAACAGATCACCACTCTAACCCAGCATTCCCCCTAATGCCTCTTATGACACCTAGGAAAATGAGGGAGTGATGGATTACCTTGAACAACTCGATTCCCTATTCCAAGTCTCTAGCCCACATTGTTGTTATTTATCCTGAACGGACCCTGAATGGTACCTGCTTGAAAACCAGGAGGCATGGGCCTCTTCCCATGATTCTATACCCCTACACTTCTCTGCAGATTTGTCTCCACTACAGTTGCCTTGTCCACCAATTCTGAGAAGTTATGAATTTGAAAAGCCACCACCTGCTCATAGATCCTTTAATCATTTTCCACTACTTGGATGATATTTATGGTATTAGAGATCTGTGAATGGAACACACAACACACCGGGCCCCACTCTCAGGTTCGAGCCGTTACAAGTTTAATCGGTTCATATTTCAAAATAACAGACATAATCTATTCCCCTTACTTGTTCTAGAAAATATGCCTACATCGTTAGGAGGAAAACCCTAGCTTTTCCTTAAACTTGCCGAGGAGAGGGGAGATAGTAAGACGAGAGGAGGGAGAGAAGCGATCGAAGAGCAAGAGAGATCTGAGGAGGGCTTTAGAGAGGGAGAAACATGAGAAAATGTAGAGAGAGAGAGAGAGAGAGAGAGAGAGAGAGAGAGAGAGAGAGAGAGAGATTTTTCTAAAAAAAATGAGCTCATTCCTATTTAATGGCATAATGGCCCACACGAAACCATTGACAATTTCCTGAAACCATTGACAATTTTCCTAAGATTGCCGAAATCGTTGACGATTTTTCCGAGATTCCCCAAACCATCGACGATTTGGTCTTTATACTGAACTGTTTCCTTTATTTTCTTTTCTTTTATTTTTCTTTTCTTGGTTTGGGTTCCTACATAGCCGATGTAATGATTTTTATGTTTAAGGCTTTCCTTCCCATTAAAACTTAGACCTTCCTTGTGTAAAGATTTTCTTTGAATCCCATGAAGTCTTTCAAAATTATTTTGATGCTCTATGAATTTATAAAGAATTTTAGATTTGTCTTCCAAATTTATTTCTAACTCTACAATATTCAAATCCTTTTCTTTTATTAAAGAAGCATAAGATTCATTTTGTTTTTTCAAAAGCTTTGAAAATTCTTTTAACTTAGTTTTCGAATCATAATTTTTCTTAGACATTTTCTCAAGCATTTTAAGAGTATACAGATATTCTTGTTGTAATTCATTGTACGAAAGCATGTTATTATCATTATCAGAATCACTAGAATAATATGATGAGGCGGAGCAAAATGATTGTACCTCGTGATCGTCGTGTGCCTTTAGGCACAAATTAGCAGACTAATCATCGCTAGATTCAGTGACTAAGCTGTTTGAACTATGTGTGTAGAGACCCGGATAATTTTTATAATTTAATAATAGGAGAAAAAGAGAAAAAGAATTAATATTGGGAAATTAAACAGGGTTTCGTCGATGAACACAGGGGATTTGTAGACGAGCACACATGAAGGGCTCATCGACGGGGACATGTCTCGTCGAAGAGAAGATACCGAGAGGATATAACGCAATTTTAAATTTTGTCAATGAGGAGTAAGGATTTGTCGACGAATTTCCTTCTTGACCTCATTGACGAACTGACATGACTCATCGACAAAGGCCAGTGTATAAATAAGCCTAAACTTCATTTTTGGCCGAAATTCACGCACAAATTCCTCTCTCTCTCTCTCTCTCTCTCTCTCTCTTTCTCTCTCTCTCTCTCTCTCTCTCTCTCTCTCTCTCTATCTATCTATCTATCTCTCTCTACCTCTCTTGTGTTCATCTTTCCCATCTTCTCTAAAGTTTTTGGGCCGGATTCTTGCCGATTTGATGATCCGAGGCCATCATGACACTTCTGGGGAAGTTCTCTTCAAGTCTGCTAGAGTGGATTGTTGGTGGGACTGCCTTGGATTTCATCCCAAATTCAAGGTAAGACTTGTTATTTAATATTTGGCCTTACCATAGTTATAGGAAATGCATTACACAAAGAAATACTAAAGTTTTTTTCTAGGGGATGTTGTTTTTAGGGTTTTGAGCGGGGAACCCTGCGGGTGTAGGACCAGACACAGTAGGGGCTTTTCAATAATCAGGTAAGAGAAATATGCTATACTAGGGAATTTTAGCAAAGTTATCAGAAATATTATGCATGTTTATATATATCTGTTTATTATCAAGTTTTTCAGAATATGAGTTTTTGATATCTGTGTGGCCTAAGTAGATATTTTCCTAATATAGATTTTATATAGTTTTTCCCATAATATCATAATTTACAGTATTATGGATATAGACAGATATTTATCAGACAAGTATTAAAGATATTTTTCTAAACAAGCATGCTACAGTAATAATAGAATGTCATGTTTCCTAAAACCATAACACTTAGATGCACAGATTATACAGTCAGACATTATAGTAAGATATATAGTTATAATAGTCACTTGCTAGAGATATATTATACAGATGTTACAGTATATACAGTTCAGATTTACAGTGTTATGGTTATTTTGGAAACATGACGAAAACAGTAGAAAGATTATAGTAGTATATCTATATATACAGTATCAGATCCCTAATGAAATAGTTTAGATAGATTCAGTTAGCAGAGCATGGTACCGTTGTTATTTTCATATCAAAGTGCAACCACATATCTCAGATAGTATGTGGATTTCGTTAACCGCGCTCGGAGAGCTTGCAGTCTCCCCAGGACTCTTGGTTGAGGGGGCCCCATTTGACAAGGTAGTTTTTCCACTTCCATGCTTAGGAGAGGATGCAATTTGACCGGACTGAGGAAGGGTAGAGTATAGTGACTTACCTGGTAGGCCAACCAGAGTTAAATCCAGCCTACAGGCCGCACAAGGGGTCAAATCATGACATACAGATTTCCAAGGAAAAGTCTCAGGTATGTATATGTATACAGATGTACAACATTTACTGATTATAGTATGATATTAGTCGTATGAATGGTAGAAAATTCAGATGATACCGTTATGTTTTAAATTACGACGAATGCAAGTTATACTTTATATTAATTTACCAGTTGATACAGATTTGTATATTATTATAGTATTCATGCAACTCGGTCACCACACACTAGTAATAACATATTTCCACTTACTGAGCGTCGTCTCACCCCATTACTTTAACATTTTTCAGGTGACCTTTTTATTTGCCCTGTTGATAGGGAAAGTGTATTTTGAGGTTTATGTTTTGAGTGGGTGGTATCGGTGGGAGATGTAAGAATGTATTTATGGTTTAGAAACACTGGATTCTAGTATTGTATTTATATATATGGATGTATGACTTTATGTTTTCTGCTGCATAGGTGTGTTTATTATGTACAGGAATACCTCAGTGCTCTTATGAGGCCTAAGATGCTATAGTAGGGGTATTAGAGTAATTTATCTATTTTATTAAAAAAATGGTGTAATTTTTGGGTCGTTACAATTTGGTATCAGAGCCTAGGTTGCTAGGTTTTGTAGGCTTTAGAGTACAATGGAAAACAATACTAGAATTTAGAAATGAAATCTTAAGAAGAGTGGAACATGGAATTAGTGGAATTAATGTTGGGAAATTAGGATGAGAGTTTAGGGTTTCATTCTACTGTTTTGGGGCAGAATTTCAAGGTGGTTTCTGTGATTTTCCTGGGGCAGCGATTCCAGGAAAACCGTAGTAAACTATCGATGATTTATATTTTCAAATGGTAGGACTCGACCTTAAATTAGTAATGAGAGGTTAGGGGAATTTTAGTTAGTATAGTATTCTAGGATTCAGATACTTAAAATAATTTGGTAATGTTGCAGGATGGACCCAAGAGGTAGTAGTGCTCACGCTAGTGGTGATGACAGAGCTAGGCATTCTGGTGCAAGAGGCTGGGATTCAGATACTATGCTATGTAGTGTGGCTCAACAAGTTATGACTGAGATTGCTTGAAGCTCTAGGGAGCAGGGATGTCCATCTCTAGCTCAGGGGTGTACGATAGAGAAATTTATGAAGATGAACCCGCTAGAATTTTCAAGATTGGCTGATCCTGTAGTTGTAGAGAATTGGGTGCATGAGATCGAGAAGATTTTGACGGTGCTTCACTGCACCGATGAGCAGAGGGTCCTTTATGCTATGTACAAGCTGACAGGGGAGGCCGAGAGATGGTGGATAGTGGACGACCACTAGACTATTGGAAAACTAGAGAGCGATCCCAGTGCCGATGAATTGGGCTCGATTTAGGGACATATTCTTTGAAAGATACTATCCTTCCTCGGTTAGAGAGGCTAAAGTACAAGAGTTTCTGAGCTTGTCCCAGGGATCGATGATAGTCCAGCAGTACGTGGCAAAATTTATTGAATTATCATGTTTCTACTCTTAAATTGTTCCAGATGAAGCTAAGAAGGCTAGGATGTTCGAGAGGAACTTGAGGTGAGATATTTATAAACTGGTGGCAGTACTGAGGATACAAGACTTCTCAGAGCTGGTTGACAGGGCCATAATAGTAGAGGAGAGTTTGCCGAGAGAGACTAAGATACAGAACTAGAAAAAGAGGACCGCACCCTTGAGTTTTCAGGTAGGGTCCAGCTGAGGCCCTTAGGGAGGAGGTTGATTCGGCGGGGGTCAGAGGCAGATGGTAGAGCACAGTGGATTTCAAAGAGGACAACCTTATACCACTTTCCCTAGATGTGGACGGAGACATCCAAGTGAGTGTTGACTAGCGGAGAATGTCTGCTACCATTGTGGGAGACTCAACCATATGCCTCGAACATGCCAGATGCCGTCAAATTATGCACCAGGTCCAAGATTGAATCGGGGTGGTCATCAAGCGCCTCGTGGAGGTCAGCAGAGGAACATGATGCTAGCGAGGGTGTATGCGTTGATACCAGGAGACGCTGAGACTGCTGGAGACGTCGTCACAGGTACCCTTATTGCTTTTTCATATAAAGCTGTTGTTTTGTTTGATACAGGTGCTACCCATTCTTTTATTTCATCGATGTATACTAAGTTGACGAGGTATGAGGCACGGTTTTTGGATGTTGGGTTGGTTGTAGCTACGTCAACTGGATTAGTGGTGAGATGTAGAAGAATACTCAGAGACTTTCCCGTGACCATTCAGGGAAAACTACTGCTAGTAGATCTTGTGATATTAGACATGTAGGGATTTGATATAATTCTCGGTATGGATTGGGTGGCAGTTAATCATGCAAGTATCAATTGCCATTTGGAAGAAGTGCTTTTCAGACCTCTAGGTGAGCAAGAATACAGATTTCTTAGTTCACGTGTACGTTCTTCGCCACAGCTGGTGTCAGCTACTCAGGTGAAGAAATTGATTCAAGGTGGTTGCCAGAGATTTGTTGCCTACATAAAAAAAATTGCCAAAAGAAGAACTGAAACGAGCCGATATTCCTATGGTCAGAGAATTTTTAGATGTTTTTCCAGAAGAATTACCTGGTTTGCCACTAGATCGTGAAGTTGAATTTTCTATGGATCTTTTACTAGGGTCAGCACTAGTATTTAAAGCACCTTACCGAATGGCTCCAGCCGAGTTAAAAGAACTAAAAGATCAATTACAGGAGTTGCTGGATAAAAGATTTATCATGCCCAGTGTGTTGCCCTAAGGAGTGACCGGTGCAAACTGCAAGTGCACAGTATCATAGTTTAATAATATAATGATGTGTAGAGTATCGTCCTCAGGGATTGATGTCTTAATTTTACCAAGTACCGAAATTTTACTAACCTTGATTTTATTTGGAAAAATTAATAATTTTAGACTGCAAAATTTAAACAAAACGACTTTAAATAAACTATTCGGGAGAATTTAAAACTGGATACCGTGTGTCAAATTGATGATGGTGAAAACTTTTAGGAAACCGATTTCACCTAATTTCTCACTATGTTTTACTCATTTAGCTAATTCAACTTCGTTTTCTCTGTTTGTTAGCAAATCGCCAATTTTTCCAAAAGCCTCTTTCGATAGTCAATTAGAACCTATTCTTGTTTATTATTTAACATAAGAGTATGCAAATTAATAACGCAAGAACGCAGTAAGACCCTCGATTTTTAATGCTACGTAGGTTCATACAAGTCTTTCGATCTCTATATTTACCTACGCTGAATTATTCAAGATCTATCCTATAATCCCCCCTTTCGGTAGCAAATCACAAGACTAAAATCATTTAATTAATGACCAGTTAATTAAAAGCATTAGGCACAGAATAACTCAAACAAACATTAATGAAAACTACTTCAGATTAGCATCAAAGAGCAAGCATAGTTCGAAACTGGTTACATCATTTTCCTAAAATACAAAAATTTAGTTCATTCTCAAAATTAAATCCAACATAATAGATTTCACCATATTTTCTTCTATTTGGAGGGTACAGGAAAGATCAACACTCGCCGCACCGCCATCGTGCCTCACGAACGCCGCCGTTGTTCGCCGCCTTCCAATTCTGAAAAGATATTATTTTTGCGTGCTTCCAGCTCTCCTTTGCTGGCTGTGTGTGTATCTTCGCAGCACCCCCAAAAGAAAACCACAAGAAAGCTCCCAAAAAAATAATTTTCCTAAGAAACTTTCTGTGGTTTGGCCTCCCTTGTGTGTGTCACCAAAAAAAATAAATTCTTTTTTTCTCCTATGGTGCTGCCTTGCTCTCCAGCCCAGTGCACACTGCCCCCCCTATTCTCTTCTTGCACATCGCTCTCTCCTAAGGAAACCCTCCTGTTTGACTTTTTCATTCCTTTCCTTTTGTCTTTCCTTTCTTTGCTTTTCTTTCCTTTCTTTTGTTTTTCCATTCTTTTGTCTTTCCTTTCTTTGTACCCAGTGCCTCACCCTTCTGAGATGACCCGGCTACATGGCCGAGTCACATCTCATTTTTTTATATTTTCATATTTTTATTTTCTTTTTTCTTTTTTTCAAAGGTACACGAACTACCCTCCTCTTTCAAGCCCACTTTTGACCCTCGTACAGCTCGTAAGTCTCAAATTTTACAATACAAAAGATGTAGAGCTCTTTTTCAACTTTTCCTAGAATTTTGAATCGTCTCGATCGGAGCTCAGATGAGAACGTTACGCCAAGATTATGGAGAATTGTCGAAATAATCCATAAAACGGTGTATGCTAACTTCACGTCTGATTTCGATATTGATGAATCCATTATTTTGAAAAATGCAAAACATGAAAATTGTATAAAATTTTCTTATCTTTCTATGGCATCCTGAATCATCTGAATCATAGGTTGGATGAGAGAGTTACGCACAGATTAAAAAGTGTCGTTGGTTTTTGGCTTCCGATAGTTGCCCTACAATAAAAAATACCAAAATTTCATAAATTACTTAATAAAACTCAAATATTATAAATAGAACACAATGTTAAAATATTGAGAGTAATTAGGCATTTAAATACAAAATAAGATTCCCAATGCATGAATTAAAGCACCTAATTACACAATTTAAGCATGTAATCAGGGTGCACCAATTCTATTTGTAAAGAAGAAGGATGGGACCATGAGGATGTGTATAGATTACAGAGAGATAAATAAACTGACAGTTAAAAATAAATATCCTCTTCCTAGGATTGATGATTTGTTTGATCAACTCCAAGGGACTCGGGTTTATTCTAAAATTGACCTTTGGTCAGGTTATCATCAAGGGAAAGTTAGGGCAAAAGACATTTCCAAGACAGCGTTTCGAATGAGATATGGGCATTACGAGTTCTTAGTGATGCTATTCGGGTTGACTAACGCACCAGTAGTATTTATGGATTTAATGAATCGGTTGTTCCATTTGTACATGGACCAATTTGTGGTTGTATTCATTGATGATATACTGGTCTACTCGAGGAGTTTTAAGGAGCATGAGCATCATTTAAGGCTAGTATTGCAAACACCGAGAGAGAGGAAGATATACGCAAAGTTTAAGAAATGTGAATTTTGACTAAGGCAGGTTTCTTTTCTTGGCCATGTGATCTCTGAGGCAGGTGTATTGGTTGATCCAACTAAGATAGAGGCAGTGGTGAGTTGGGAAAGGCAAGGGAATGTCCAAGAAGTTATAAGTTTTCTAGGTTTGGCAGGTTACTATTGACGTTTTGTTGACAGTTTCTCTAGTTTATCAGGTCTGTTCACCCGACTTATGAGGAAAAATGTAAGGTTTGAATGAACTGATGACTATGAGCAGAGCTTTCGGGAGTTGAAACAGAGGTTGGTTACTGGCCTAGTGTTGGCTATCCCATAAGGAAAGGATGGGTTTGTTATATACAGTGATGCATCTTTGAAGGATCTTGGATGTGTGTTAATGCAGCATGGAAGAGTCATTACCTATGCATCTAGACAACTTAAAGAATATGAAAAGAACTATCCCGTGCATGACTTAGAATTAGCTGCCGTGGTTTATGCTTCAAAAATCTAGAGGCATTATCTATATGGTGGGAAGTGTGAAATCTTTATGGATCACAAAAGCTTAAAATATTTCTTTACCTAGAAAGAGTTGAATATGAGGCAAAAAAGGTGGTTAGAACTCATTAAAGACTATGACTACACTATTAGTTACCACCTAGGGAAAGCGAATGTGGTAGCTGCTTTGAGCAGAAAATCAATGGGACGAGCACCGGCAACTATGGAGATTCAACACTTGATCCTAATGGATTTGGAGAGACTTGGTGTAGAGTTAGTATATGATAATCCTTAAGCATTTATTGCTAGCCTGGTTGTACATCCTACACTATATGAAAAGATTAAGGCCGCTCAAGCTAATGACGTAGAATTAGCAGAGGTAATAGCTAGAGTATAGGATGGTCTGGGAGAGGAGTTTAGTATCTCTGATGATAGAGTTCTAAGGTTTCACACCAGAATGTGTATGCCTGCAGATGATGATATTAGAAGAATGATTTTAGAAGAGGCTCACGGATCACTATACACAGTCCATCCCGGCAGTATTAAAATGTATAGGGATCTGTGAGAGTATTTTTGGTGGAGTGGAATGAAAAGGGAAATTACCGAATTTGTACAGCAGTGTTTGACGTGCCAGCAGGTTAAGGCTAAGCACCAGAAACTGGCAGGTCAGTTGGAGCCACTCTTTATTCCCAAGTGGAAATGGGATCACGTTTCTATGGATTTTATTACTGGGTTACCACCGGTGTGACAGGGATTGAATGCTGTTTGGGTGGTCACTGATTGTCTGACGAAGACCGCTCATTTCATCCCAATTAAAGTCAATTATTCCATGGGTAGATTAGCAAAATATACGTTCAAGAAATAGTTCGTGCCCATGGTGTACCAGTATCCATAGTCTCAGACCGAGATCCTCAATTTACTTCATGATTTTGGAGAAGCTTTCAAGAGGCTATAGGTACACAGCTAGCATTCAACACTGTTTTTTACCCTCATACGGATGGTTAGACCAAAAGGACAATCCAGACATTCGAAGATATGCTTCGGCCATGTGTGTTAGATTTTGGGGGTAGCTAGACCCAATTTATGCTGTTAGTTGAGTTTGCCTACAATAACAGCTATCAGGTTAGCATCGACATGGCACCTTATGAGGCACTGTATGGTAGAAGGTGTTGTTCTCCTCAATTCTAGGATGAAATAGGCAAGAGACTAGTTTTGGGTCTAGAGATAGTACAACAGGCATATGATAAGGTCCGACTAATTAAAGAAAGAATCAGTACTGCGCAGAGTCGGCAAAAAAGCTACGCAGACACTCGCCGTTAGGAGTTAGAATTTGATGTAGGAATTAGGTATTCTTGAAGGTAGCTCCTCTGAGAGGGGATATGAGATTTGGGAAGAAGGGCAAGTTGAGCCCTAGGTTTGTTGGCCCTTTTGAGATACTAGAGAGAGTGGGGTCAGTTACCTACAAGCTAGCTCTACCACCAGCTTTGTCCAGGATACACGATGTATTCTATGTTTCCATGTTGAGGAAATACGTCCTAGGCCCATCCCACATATTTGGTAATGCAGAAATAGAGCTTAAAGATTCATTAGTCTATGAGGAAGCACCAGTACAAATTTTAGACTGAAATACACAAGAATTGCGCACCAAAGAAATCCTGCTAGTGAAAGTTTTGTGGAGAAACCATGCGATAGAAGAAGTTTCATGGGAACTTGAAAAATAAATTAACAGAAATACCCACACTTATTTAATGCATTATAGTATTAGTTAGTATGATTAGTAAGATAAAGTTTGCCTAGTGTAGAGTGATAATTATATGTTGTATTTTAGATTATAGGATAGGTAATGTTTTGGTTTTGGGAGCATTTTCTTTTTGAGTATATTTGTAATCCCCCAGGACCTTGAATGCAACCACGGTATTCCTAAGTAATAAAATAAGTAGACCATTTATCTTTAAGGGATGATGAATCATATGAATAGTAATTTCGAAGATGAAATTTTATAAGGAGGGGAGAATGTAGAGATCTGGATAATTTTCATAATTTAATAATAAGAGAAAAAAAGAAAAGGAATTAAAATTGGGCAATTAAATAGGGTCTCATCGACAAACACAGGGGATTCGTCGATGAGCACACATGAGGGGCTCGTCGACAGGGACATGTCTTGTCGACGAGAAGATACTGAGAGGATTCGCAATTTTGAATTTCACTGATGAGGAGTAAGCATTCGTCAATGAATTTCCTTCTTGACCTTGTCGACGAAGTGACGTGGCTCGTTGACAAATACTAGTGTATAAATAAGCCTAAACTTCATTTTTGGGTGAAATTCATGCACAAATTCCCCCCCCCCTCTCACTCTCTCTCTCCTATTTGTCTCTCCCATCTTCTCTCTAAGTTTTCGGGTCGGATTCTTGTTGGTTCGACGATTCGAGACCATAATGACACTCCTAAGGAAGTTTTCTTCAAGTTTGCTGGAGTGGATACTTGGTAGGGCTACCTTGAATTTCATCCAAAATTCAAGGTAAGACTTGTTATTCAATATTTGACCTTACCATAGTTATAAGAAATGTAGTACACAGAGAGATACTAAAGTTTTGTTTTCGGGGATGTTGTTTTGAGGGTGTTGAACGAGGAACCCTGCAGGTGTAGGACCAGACACAGTAGGGGCATTGCAATAATCAGGTAAGGGAAATATGCTATGCTAGGGAATTTTAGCAAAGTCATCAGAAATGTTATGCATGTTTATATATATCAGTTTATTATTGAGTTTTTTAGAATATGAGTTTTTGATATCTGTGTGGCCTGAGTAGATATTTACCTAATATAGATTTTATATAGTTTTTCCCAGAATATCATAATTTTCAGTATTTATGGATATAGACAGATATTTATCAGATAAGTATTAAAGATATTTTTCCAGACTAGCATGTTATAGTAATTATAGAATGCCATTTTCCTAAAACCATAACACTTAGATTCATAGATTATATAATCAGATATTGCAATCAGATATTACAGTCAGATATATAGTTATAATAGTCAGTTGCTACAGATATGTTTTACAGTCGTTACAGTATATACAGTTCAGATTTATAGTGTTATGGTTATTTTGGAAACATGATGAAAACAGTAGAAATATTATAGTATTATATCTATATATACAATATCAGATCCCTCATGAAATAGTTCAGACAGATTCAGTTAGCAGAGCACGGTTCCGTTGCTATTTTCATATCAAAGTGCAACCACATATCTTAGATAATATGTGGATTCTGTCAACCGCGCTCGGAGAGCTTGCAGTCTCCCCAGGACTCTGGGTTGAGGGGGCCCGATTTGACGAGGTAGTTTTTCCAATTCCGTGCTTAGGAGTGGATGCAGTTTGGTCGGACTAAGGAAGGGTAGAGTATAGTGACTTACTTGGTAGGCCAACCAGAGTTAAGTCTAGCCTACGGGCCACACAACCCTATCATGAGGGGTCAAATCATGACATATAGGTTTCTAAGGAAAAGTCTTAGTTATGTATATGTATACATATTTACAGTGTTTACTGACTTACGATGAATGTAAGTTATACTTTATATTAATTCACCAACTGATACAGATTTGGATATTATTATAGTATTCATGCAACTCGGTTGCGACACACTAGTAATAGCATATTTCCACTCAGTTGCGACACCCCATTACTTTAAAATTTTTTAGGTGATCCAGTTAAGTGAGTAGATCAGGCTCGCAGATAGGGTGACCTTTTTATTTGCCCTGTTAATAGGGTAAGTGTATTTTGAGGTTTATGTTTTGAGTGGGTAGTATCGGTGGGACTTTATGTTTTCCACTATATAGGTGTGTTTATTGTGTATAGGAATACCTCAGTGCTTTTCTGGGGCTTGAGATGCTATAGCAAGGGTATCAGAGTAATTTATCTATTTTATTAAAAAAAATGGTGTAATTTTTGGGTCGTTACAATGTGTGTCCCAACCGACTTTCAGTGCTTTCTTATTCTTTTTGAACACTTTATTTAGTTGAGGACAATCCGACTTCATATGCCCAGCTTCTCTGCAACTGTTGCACGTTGGAGGATCATCCTTTTGTTTCCTTTTGCTTGACTCTCATTTTTCTCTTTTTGAGTCTCGAAATTTTCTACTGTACTTCTTGTTCTTTTTCAGGAACTTGTTGAACTTTTTAGTTAGAAAGGCCATATCCTCTTCTCACTCCTAATCACTATCTTTATGTGAGCTGCTTGTAGATGCTTTGAGAGCTGCTACTTTCTTTGCTTTGTTTTGCTCACTCATCCTTTCATTTATCGTCAATTCATAAGTGATGAGTGATCCAATTAGCTCATCCACCAGAAGGCAGTTCATCGACGAAACCCTGTTTAATTTCCCAATATTAATTCTTTTTCTCTTTTTCTCCTATTATTAAATTATGAAAATTATCCGGGTCTCTACACACATAGTTCAAACAACTTAGTCACTGAATCTAGCGATGATTAGTCTGCTAATTTGTGCCTAAAGGCACACGACGATCACGAGGTACAATCATTTTGCTCCGCCTCATCATATTATTCTAGTGATTCTGATAATGATAATAACATGCTTTCGTACAATGACTTACAACAAGAATATCTGTATACTCTCAAAATGCTTGAGAAAATGTCTAAGAAAAATTATGATTCGAAAACTAAGTTAAAAGAATTTTCAAAGCTTTTGAAAAAACAAAATGAATCTTATGCTTCTTTAATAAAAGAAAAGGATTTGAATATTGTAGAGTTAGAAATAAATTTGGAAGACAAATCTAAAATTCTTTATAAATTCATAGAGCATCAAAATAATTTTGAAAGACTTCATGGGATTCAAAGAAAATCTTTACACAAGGAAGGTCTAAGTTTTAATGGGAAGGAAAGCCTTAAACATAAAAATCATTACATCGGCTATGTAGGAACCCAAACCAAGAAAAGAAAAATAAAAGAAAAGAAAATAAAGGAAACAGTTCAGTATAAAGACCAAATCGTCGATGGTTTGGGGAATCTCGAAAAAATCGTCAACGATTTCGGCAATCTTAGGAAAATTGTCAATGGTTTCAGGAAATTGTCAATGGTTTCGTGTGGGCCATTATGCCATTAAATAGGAATGAGCTCATTTTTTTAGAAAAATCTCTCTCTCTCTCTCTCTCTCTCTCTCTCTCTCTCTCTCTCTCTCTCTCTCTCTCCCATAGGCTCACACAAAGCCCGTGTTTGCTCTCCAATCATCTCTCCCTTCTCTTTTGATGGTGGATTGAGAAGTTAGGTTTTTGGATTTTTAGAACGTTAGTGGTCTATTTTTCAGGAACAGGTAAGGGGATTAAGTTAAGTTAGGTTTTTATTCAGTTTGAACTGATTAAAATGTGTTATATGTATGTATATACTTGATTTCAAAGGTTATTTCGAAAACCGAACGTTCAAAATGGACTTTACAAATATAGGATATATGATATGGTATTTTGAATATAATGAACAGTGGAAAGTTTGGTTTTATCATACGAACTTCATATACTGTGTTTTCTTGGTTGTTTAAATGGCTATGTTCAAAATATTGAAAATCGTGTGGCAGGTGAATAATCGGTATGGTTATTGTGTAACAAAATTTGGGTATGGTTGTGAAAATACTAATTTTTTTGTGAAAATACTAGAACTGCCTTTACAAAATACGGGTATTTGATATGACGGTTGAGGGTCGAGTTTTACTTGACGGTCGGGGGCCAAGTTTTATTTAATGGCTGTGAGACGGGTTTTATTTAACAGCTGTGAGCCGGGTTTTATTTGATGGCCAGGGGGCGGGTTTTATTTACCAGTTGTATTGTGGGCACGATACCATTGCTAGGGAATTACTATTTGGCCATGTGCACCCACACTATAGTGGAAGTGTAGGGTGGTTTCAGCCGATTAGCCTGTGTAAGGATGAAGTACCTTCCCTGGAGTCTGGACCATGAAGTGGTAAGGCAATCGGACCTACAACTGGGTTGTGGATGCCTAAAGATGCACTTGTAGATGGTTACTTTGACTATGTCTAGGTTGATCCCTCAGGGTACAAGTCTAGCCTTTGGGCCGCAGAACCCGTACCATAGGGGAAGTAAATGGTGTGTTAGTCCCAGGGAGTGTCTTTTTCACATATCTGTTGAATTATGTAAGTGGTGTTATTATTTATTGAACTAGTTTATACTGAGGAAACAAATGCATATTTTTCAACTATAAAGGTGTGAGTACATGTGTGTGAATTAAATTGCCTGAATGTTTATGGCAAAGTGACACTCTCCGTACGAGGGCTTACTGAGTAAGGTGAGTATCCTGATAAGTATCAGTTGTAGCCTCACCCAATTAAAAAGGGCACGATTATAAACACTATCAGAATAAAGGGGCGTTATATGTATGGGCATGTAATCTCCCCTATCCTCGAGAACTCTCGCTTATAAATGTTTATTTGTGTGTAAATATATAGTCTGCATGTGTTTTCTCAGTTGATGTTGATTTACAAATAGCTATATTTTGTTTACATTACATCTCATGTTGGACATACACTAATATTAACTTAATCTGCCTTACTAAGAAGTGTCTTACCCCAATGCACAAATCATTTTTTCAGGACCATTTTTGAGATCGAGCTTAGTGAGCTCCAGGGTGGGCTGATAGCTAGTTTTTCTGAATTTATGCAAGAACTCGAATGTGTTTCCATTATGTCTTATGTCCCTAGATGTGTATTATGGTTGTATGTATTGAGTTGGTTTTTGTATTGTATTATGGTTTGTAATATGGATATTTGGAGACTTTTGTGTATAAAGGTAGTTTAAAACTCTAGTAATGTATTTTGGAGAATGTATCATTTATTTTCGCTGCATTTATGTAATGAATATGGTATCAAGAATACAGACGTCACTAAAGTAGCACCGTGGCCCCACGTGGTGAGTCGGGGCATTAGAGGTGGTATTAGAGACTAGGTTTGCTAGGTTTTGCATACTTTGATAGTGCATTATTACCGGAGTATAGGTTGAGATAAGATAAGGATAAGAGTGGGTAGATTAGGCGAGTCTTGGTCTGGAAGCTTAGAGACGGTGATCCTTTGACGATATTCTATGTTTTTCCTGAAATGACTATTTCAGGAAAATCGCTGTAAATCCATCGATGGTTTCTTTTCTGGGTTGATAAACTGGTGGTTGGAAACTTAAGTAGGAATGTTAGGTCAGGTGAGTATGTGTTAGTACCAGTGTTGTAATTAGACGCCAATACTTAAATATAACTAAGTGTATGTGAGCAACAGAGGGTATTATGGTTTATAGGAGGCAAACCGTCGACGGTTTCTTGGGAGGAATATAAAACTGTTGACAGTTTTCTTCAAAAGAGACTTCTATAATTCAAGTTTTCGGTCGACGGTTTTGGGGACCATCTATAATACCGTCAACAGTTTTGTGCTAGGGTTGCATGAATGATTCTTTTTAACTAAGAATTCATATGTTGCATTAATTTCTTCATTCCATGCATCAAACATGATAAATGTGGAATTTCTAAGTTGGTTTCTATCCTATCTTCAAGATGGATTCCAGGGGAAAGGACATCATTGCTAGAGGGGATAATCACATGAATGCTTCCTGTGAGGATGACGTTGATGCCTTGACAGTGCTGTGAGATATAGCGTGGCAGGTAAGGATCGAAAACTAGAGGGACTCTAGAGAGCAAGATCAGCCACCGATTGAGCGGGGTTTCACTTTTCAGCAGTTTACTCGGACGAGTCCGCCGACATTCGCAGGAGGAGCGAACCTGATCGTAGTTGAAGATTGGAATAAGATATATATATATATATATGTGTGTGTGTGTGTGTGTGTGTGTGTGTGTGTGTGTGTGTGTGTGTGTGTGTGTGTGTAATATAATATAATAAAGTAATAATATTATAATTTAAAACATATATATAACTTAACCCTGAAGCTTAAGCTTCAGGAAAAGAATCCTAGGAATAAAGAGGTGTTCTCTCTCTACGTCGTTTCTCTCTCCTCCGTCACCTCTCTCTCTCTCTCTCTCTCTCTCTCTCTCCTCATTTTCTCAGCGAATTCTCGACTGATCAAAGAACCGAAAATACCCTTAGGTTCCATTCTCGGCCACCAACATTTTAACCAGAGTGGATTCGTGATTAAGGCGTCATAGGCACCACTCCTAGGATAAGGTAAACTCTCTATTCTCTCTCTCTCTCTCTCTCTCTCTCTCTCTCTCTCTCTCTCCTCAATTTCTCTCAAATTTTTAGCCAAATTGACGATTGGACACCACCATAGGGTCCTGGCTTCGATCCTTAGAGAGTTAATTGGAGCAGATTTTAGGTTTGGGCTTCCTAGGCACCACTCCAAGGCTAAGTGTAGGAACCTGAACCTGAAAAATAAAATAAAATAAATAAGGAAGAAATAAATAAAGGAAAAGAAAGGAAAAAGAAGGAAATTGGTTTGGCCGGACCCAAATTGTCGATCATTTTATAGAGCTTGGGAAAATACCGTCAACAGTTTCAGTCAACAGGGGAGGGTCAACTACTAAAACATTGATGGTTTTGTCAGGGTAAGGAAAATCGTCGATGATTTTCCTACGAATTTGCTTACTTAAGGGCTAAGCAACACACTCTTAAAACATTGCTCAAAATCCTTCTTTCTCTCTCTCTAAAGTGGCTATTTGGACTCTCTCTCTCTCTACTCTCACTCTTTTGTGACTCTCTCTCTCTCCCCCCATAGGCTTACACAGAGCTCGTGTTTGCTCTCCTGTCATCTCTCCTTTGTCTTTTTGTGGTGGATCGAAAAGCTAGGTTTTTGGATTTTCAGAACGTTAGCAGTCCATTTTTCAGGAACAGGTAAGGGGATTAAGTTAAATCATGTTTTTATTAAGTTTAAACTGATTAAAATGTGTTCTATGTATGTATGTACTTGATTTCAAAGGTTATTTCAAAAATCGAATGTTCGAAATGGACTTTACAAATATAGGATATATGATACAGTATTTTGAATAAAATGAATAGTGGAAAGTTTGGTTTTATCATAAGAACTTCATATACAGTGTTTTCTTGATTGTTTAAATGGCTATGTTCAAAATACTGAAAATCTTGTGGTAGGTGGATAATCGGTATGGTTATCGTGTAACAGAATTTGGGTATGGTTGTGAAAATACTGAATTGTTTGTGAAAATACTAGAACTGCCTTTACAAAATATTGGTATTTGATATGACAGCTGAGAGTCGGGTTTTACTTGATTGTCGGGGGCCGAGTTTTTTTTAACGGCTGTGAGTCGAGTTTTATTTAACGACTATGAGCCAAGTTTTATTTGACGGTCGGGGGGGCGGGTTTAATTAAATTGTAGATTTTATATAAAATGAGATTTATACTATAGTATTTATTACTTAAATTGCATGATATGGTTAAAGAATCGTGAGGACCAGTTGTATTATGAGCACGGTATCGTTGCTAGGGAATTACTATTTGGCCATGTGTGCCCACACTGCAGTGGAAGTGTAAGGTGGTTTTAGCCAAGTGGCCTTCGTAAGGATAAAGTACCTTCCTGGGGTCTGGACCAGGAAGTTGTAAGGCAATCATACCTGCACCTGGGTTGTGGATGCTTAAAGATGCACTTGCAGATGGTTACTTTAACTGTGTCTGGGTTGATCCCCCAGGGCATAAATCTAGCCTTCGGGCCGCACAACTCATACTATAGGGGAAGTAAATGGTGTGTTAGTCCTAGGGAGTGTATTTTACGCATATCTGTTAATTTATGTAAATGGTGTTATTATTTATTGAACTGGTTTATAATAAGGAAACAAATGCATATTTTTACCTGTAAAGGTGTGAGTACATGTATGTGAATTAAATTGCATGAATGTTTATGGCGAAGTGACACTCTCCATCCGAGGGCTTACTGAGTAAGGTGAGTGCCCTAATAAGTATCAGTTGTAGCCTCATGCAATTAAAAAGGGCAAGGTTACAAACAATAACAGAGTAAAGGGGTGTTACATGTATGGGTGTGTAATCTCCCCTATCCTCAGGAACTCTTGCTTATAAATGTTTGTGTGTGTAAATATATAGTCTACATGTGTTTTCTCAGTTGATGTTGATTTACAAACAACTATATTTTGTTTACATTAAAGCTCATGTTGGACATACACTGATATTAACTTAATCTGCCTTACTAAGAAGTGTCTCACCCCCCAATGCACTAACCATTTTTTTAGGACCATTTTTGAGATCGAGCTTAGTGAGCTCCAAGGCGGGGTGATAGCTAGTTTTTGTGAGTGCCTGCAAGAACTCAAATGTGTTTCAATTATGTCTGATGTACCCGGATGTGTATTATGGTTGTATGTACTAAGTTGGTTTTTGTATTGTATTATGGTCTGTAATATGGATATTTGGAGACCTTTGTGTATAAGGGTAGTTTAAAGCTCTGATAATGTATTTTGGAGAATGTATCATTTATTTCCGCTGCATTTATGTAATGAATATGGTATCAAGAACACAGACGTCACTAAAGTAGCACCCCGGGCCCTAAATGGCGAGTCGAGGAGTTAGAGGTTGTATTAGAGACTAGGTTTGCTAGGTTTTGCATACTTTGATAGTGGATGATTACCGGAGTATAGGTTAAGATAAGATAAGGATAAAAGTGGGTAGATTAGGCGAGTCTTGGTCTTGAAGCTTAGACACAGTGATCCTTTGACGGTATTCTATGTTTTTCCTAAAATGATGATTTTAGGAAAACCACAGTAAATCCATTGATGGTTTCTTTTCTAGGTTGATAGACTGGAACTTGGAAACTTAAGTAGGAATGTTAGGTCGGGTGAGTATGTGTTAGTCCCGGTGTTGTGATTAGAGGCCAATACTTAAATATGATTAAGTGTATGCGAGCAATGGAGGGTATTATGGTTTGTAGGAGGCAAACCGTCGACGATTTCTTCGGAGAAATATAAAACTATTGACGATTTTCTTCAAAAGAGACCTTTGTAATTCAGGTTTTCCGTCGACGGTTTTGGGGACCCTTTATAAAATTGTCAACAGTTTTGTGTCAGGGTTGCGTGAATGACTCTTTTTAACTAAGCATTCATATGTTACATTAATTTCTTCATTCCATGCATCAAACATGATAAACGTTAAATTTCTAAGTCGGTTTCTATCCTATCTTCAAGGTGGATTCTAGGGGAAAAGACATCATTGCTGGAGGGGATAATCACATGAATGCTTCTGGTGAAAATGACGTCGATGCCTCGGCAATGCTATAAGGTATACTGTGGCAGGTTAGGAAGGAAAACTAGAGGGACTCTAGAGAGCAGAATCGACCACTGGTTGAGTGGGGCTGCACTTTTCAACAATTTACTCAGACGAGTTAGCCGACATTCGTAGGAGGAGCAAACCTAATCGCAGCTGAAGATAGGGTTTAGGAGATTAAGGAACTGTTGGGGGTACTAGAGTGCACGGAGGAGCAGAAGGTGCAATATGCCACTTTTAAACTAGTGGGAGAAGCTAAGAGGTGGTGGAGATCAGCAAAGCTGGTGGATGAACAGCGGTCAGGACCTGCAGGTATACCCTGGAGACATTTCAGGAGGTTTTCTTTGACAGGTACTTCCCTATTGCCATCTGAGTGGCTAAGGTAGAGGAGTTCCTGAATCTAACTCAAGGGCACTTGACTGTACAGCAGTATGCGTCCAAGTTTATGGACCTATCTTGCTTCACTCCATACATGATCCCTGACTAGCCGAAGAAGGGTCGGAGGTTTAAGAAGTGTTTGAGGCAAGGAATACGCGCACAAGTGGTGGTGTTGTCGACTCAGACTTTTTTTTTGAGTTGGTGGATAAGGCCATGGCTCTGGAGGCCAGTATTTAGGAGGGTGAGAGAGCAACAAACCATAAGAAGAGGCCCTTGCCTCAGGAATTTCAGACTAGCACCAGCCAGGGTTCATGGAGGAGGCCTGGTAATTTCACAGGCCAGTAGTAGGAGATGGGATATCGAGTCCATAAGGGGAATTCACCGCGTTCTACTTGTCCCAAATGCCATCAGAGGCATTGAGGCAAGTGCAGGGGTGGACCAGCTAGTTGCTACTGGTGTGGTAGGGTAAGGCATATGACGCAAGATTGCAGTACGACGTTGACTCACACTCCCTCACAGCATCAGTATCGAGGAGGTAACCAGGAACCCCGAGGTGGTCACTAGAGGGGCACCGCCTAGGCGCAGGTGTACTCGCTCATGCTAGGAGATGCGAAGAATGCCAGTAATGTGGTTATAGGTAATATTTCCATTTTATCGAATAGTGCTATAGTGTTATTTGATTCACGTTCGACACACTCTTTCGTATCTCGGGGGCTGGTTAAATTATGCGGGGTAGAGACTCAGTTGTTAGATACCGAGTTAGATGTGGTCAAGCTGGCAGAGTCATTTGTGGTGTGTAGTAAGGTGATCAGAGGCAACCCAATGGAGATTCAGGGGAGAATATTGTCTACTAGCTTAATTGTTTTTGACATGCATGGGTTCGATGTCATTTTGGGGATGGATTGGCTAGCATCCAGCTATGCGAGTATCGATTGCCACAAGAAGGAGGTAGTGTTCAGACCTCCAAGGGAGCAAGAGTTTAAATTCGTAGAGTCGTGTCTGCGCTCTACACCATGGATTCTTTCAGCAATTCATGCAAAGAGGTTACTTCTGGAGGGTAGCCAAGGGTACCTTGCATTTGTAAAAGAGCACTGAATGAGGGACTTAAGTTGGAGGATATCCCAGTGATAAGAGAGTTATCGAATGTTTTTTCCTGAGGACTTACCAGAATTGCCTCCTAATCGCGAGGTGGAGTTTGCAATTGAATTAAATCCAAGGACAACACCAATTTCTAAGGTTCCATATAGAATGACTCCTACTGAATTAAAGGAGTTAAAGGAGCAATTGCAGGAACTACTTGACAAGGGATTCATCAGACCAAGCGTATCACCCTGGGGAGCGCCGGTATTGTTTGTAAAGAAGAAAGATAGGTCGATGAGGATGTGCATCAACTACAGGGAAATAAATAAAGTGACAGTAAAGAATAAGTATTTATTACCCCGTATTGATGATCTATTTGACCAGCTAAAGGGCACACATGTTTTCTCCAAAATCAATATGAAATTCGGGTATCATCAGGTGAAGGTTAAATTAGAGGATGTACCAAAGATGACTTTCCGCACTAGGTATGACCATTACGAATTTTTGGTTATGCAATCCGATTTGACGAATGCTCCTGCGACATTCATGAACCTATAGAACAGGGTGTTCAACGAGTATTTAGATCAGCTCATGGTGATCTTCATCGACGACATCCTGGTTTATTCGAGGAGCCCTGCAGAGCATGAAGTTCATTTGAGACTAGTACTACAGGTACTTAGGGAAAAGAAACTATTTTCTAAATTTAAGAAATGCGAGTTTTGGCTGGAACAAGTTGCATTTCTGGGACATGTAGTGTAACGCCCCAGACCCGCCATGTGGGGCTCAGAGTGTTAAGAGACCAAACACGCGTCTCTAATACCATTCACACAACATAATTAATTATACAACCTCAAACAAAATTCCAAAGTTCTATATTTACATATGCATACCCATAAAATACAATCTTATTCTTCATATTACAAAACCAGAATAAAATATATTAAACATAAAACTAAATACATATCCATTTTGATATCCAACTCATAAAAAGTAAACCTTGCCCTGGAGATATCTAAGCTCGATCACTTGGAAGACTTGAAAAGATTGATAAATCGACTGGGTGAGACACCACTCAGTAAAGAAGAAACAAGTTTCAACAATGTGCGGCTGAAATGTTTAATATATGATTACAAAATATACATACATTTTTATTCCACTATCCATAGCAGCCAAGTAAACACATTCATAAACACATCATTGTCGACTTCTCTGTTACCCAATCACAAACACACATACATAATTATTTTTACTAAAAATTCCCAAGAATAGAGAAGTCACCCAATCACATACACACATACATAATTATTTTTACTAAAAATTCCCAAAAATAGAGAAGTTTACTCGCCTATACAAGTAGATTCCCTCTGCTCTAGTGCTAACACTAGGGCACTCACCTTTCTCAGTAAACCCTCGGGTTATGTATCCAGGTAAAGTCTCCGAGAATAGGGAAGGTCACACACCCATACAAGTGGTTTCCCTCTACTCTGGTATCCACAGATAATTACCAGAGCACTTGCCTTCCTCAGCAAGCCCTCGGACAAAGTATTCTACTTTTCCATAATACTTAAGCAATAAAAATTACGCACAACCAATGCCAATCATTTCACAGAGTTCCACACATATACACATGCCACAATCAATCCACACAGGATATACACATTATCCATTCTCACCCACACAGGGTCCATATCCACATAGAATGCAACATCCACAAAGGACTCTAGTACACACAACATACACGTCCACACAAGACTATCATACATACAACATACATGTCCACATAGGACTAATCAACCACATAGGTTACACGGTCCACACAGGACTAATCATCACACAGATTACAACACATACCACCCTATTCATAATAAATAGGTAAAACAAACTCCTTATACCACTGTCAATGTTTTACCCCCCCCCAATATAAACGCCTATATAAAAGATCTCCTCATACCACTGCCAACATTATATGATGGTTATATTAAGTACAATATAACGACCTCCGCATACCACTGCCAATGTTATATCGCAATTTACATGAACCACTAAACAAATCAATAACAAATCCAACCACTCAAACACATCCACACATCTACCACAGTATACACAATCAAACAGTAACCACAATCAACCAGTATTTCCAACCATGCAGAGATCGTAGCCTAAACAATATTCACAATCACAATAATTCATCATCCCACAATACGTGCAACCATTTAATTTTCAAAACTATTTTCATGCCACACAATTTTTCCAAATATATTATATATTCAAAAACAATATTTTCAATACCTGCACAGTTCAGAAAATTATACCTAAATATGTAGAGTTTATACCCAAAATTAGCCGCTTTTAAATTAATAAAAATGTCGTTACAAAGTATTTCCCCTCACCTGCTCCCTGGGATTCCTACCTAAACCAAACAAAATGAGGCCCTGTATTCCAAAAATCTTAACTTACTCAAATCTTAGATACCAATTTATAGTTCTTAGGTTCCAAATAATTATATTTATTAAGAAAATTCCAAAATAACTCACTTACCCTGATTTTGGGATGCTTCCAAAACTTCTCAAATCAAAATTCTGCTCCACCTATGTTGTAGAGAATCTTCCTAAGAGTCTCGTGATAGCTTCCGATCGTCGAACAGAGGAGGAACGGGGCTAGAAACCTAGAGAGAAGGTGAGAGGGCCACTTTTCTAGAGAGAGAGATAGAGTTCATGCAAGATTTATCACTGAAAATGAACAAAATCGCTATTCATAGGTAGGGACTCATCAACGAGACACGTGGATTCGTCAACGATCCCATGAAGAACACTTATTGATGAGACCATGAGTTCATTGACGAGTTTTAGAATACCTCAAACCCTTTCGATAAATCTTCGTTGACGAGACATTGCCCTCGTCGACGGACCAAGGTAGAATGCTCGTCGACGAGGCCAGTTGGTTCGTTGACGAGTTCTCGCTGACACCCTTTAAAATATTTTTTTTTCTTCCCTTTTCTCTTTCTTTTCTTTTTCCTTTATTATTTTTTTATTAATTAAATTTTTAGGGTTGTTACATTCTCCCATACTTAAAAGAATTTCATCCTCGAAATTCGTTAATCACCCATTTACACACTAAAAAGCTAACTAATAACATTCATATGTTTCAACCAATTCAAACCTATACAACACCGAATCATAAAAACTCAAACAAAATTAATACACATGCTAACATAGACATATTACCTGGGCCATTAATGTTGTCCTCCTCAGGTGTACCCAACATATAGACACGTGTCGGGGTACCACCACCGTGAGGCATCGGGTTGTTCCTCTAATTCTAATTCAAGGCTGGTGCATTGTTCAACAGTTCTCGACATTGCCGAGCTATATGACCAAATTTTCCGCATCTATAGCATACAACACCCCTACTCTGGCATTCTCCCCAATGCCGCTGGTTAAATCTATGGCAGTGGGGACGTGACGAATCGCCCTGTAGTCCTTGATCATTTCTTTCCAACCCCTGACCTATAGCATCTCTGTCTCCTCTCCACGACCCTTGTCTGACATTTTCTTGGGAGCGGGGAGATGCGAACCTTTTCCTTCGTTCTGATGCCTCTACACCTCTTTGCAGGCTCAACTCTATAATAGTAACTTTCTCCACCAATTCTGTGAAATCCTGAATATGCAGACACACCATATGCTCATGAATCCTCTGATTCAAGCCCTTTTCAAACCACCTCGCCTTTTGGTATTCATATGGAACCATAGAAGGCGCAAAGAGAGATAGTTCTAGAAATTTAGCAGCATACTGGTGACCAGTGAGGTGCCCTTAAGTCAGGTTGAAAAATTCCTCCGCCTTCGCATTCTGGATGGTAGTGGGAAAGTATCGATCGTAGAAGACCTGCTTGAAACAACCCCAGGTCACCACTATAGGTACCGCTCGCTGTTCTTCCAACAGCTTCACTGCGTGCCACTACCGTTCAGCTTCTCCGGCCAGCTTGAAGGTGGCGAAAAGAACCTTCTGCTCCTCAGTGCAGTTCAACACTGCCATTATCTTCTCCATCTCTTGCATCCATGTCTCAGGCTTGATCAAGTCAGTACCACCCTCAAAAGATGACGGTTTTAGATGGGTGAATTGATCAATCATACAACCTTAGTGCACTGGCAAGTAGCTTGATCCCCCAAAGTCTCGTCTCATCTCTTTCCTAACCTGAGGTGCTATTCCTCGTGACAAATGAGAGGTGTCAATCTCATCCCCATTGGAAGCTCCCAATTCACTTCCTCCTCCTTCATCCACACGTTTGCCTTTAGGATCCATCCTTGAATATAAATATACAACAGAGGCAATTTAGAATCACCATATCTTAATATATTTGACATAATCATAAAACATGAAACCAATTTAATATCCAAATCCTCAATTAAATATCCTCAATCATCTTAACCTTCAAATTCAAATTCAAAATTTTAGTCTCTCTACTTGGAAACATCACCGTCAATGGATTTACAATGGTTTTCTAAAACCGTCGACTGATTCCGAAAATCACAAAAGTTCGTCAACGGATTTCTGCCTCTAGGCTATGAAACAAACTCAAACTCCTATCAGTATCTTAATCTACCTATTCCTACCCTTATCCAACTCAAACCTTTTCTCTGGTATTAATCCTCCAATAGTCCGCAAGATCGTTATGCTCTTATACCAACTATGACACCGTGGACTCGCCACGTGGGACCCAAAGTGTTAAAAGACCAAACACGCGTCTTTGATACCATGCACGTAACAGAATTAATTATATAACCTCAAACAAAATACCAGAGTTCTATAATTACATATGCAGACCCATAAAATACAATCTCATTTTTCATATTACAAAACCAGAATAAAATATATTAAACATAAAACTAAATACATATCCATTCTAATATACAACTCACAAAAACTAAACCCTGCCCTGGAGCTATCTAAGCTCGATCACCTAGAAGACCAAAAAAGATTGATAAATTGATGGGGTGCGACACCTCTCAGTAAAGAAGAAACAAGTTACAATAGTGCGCGGTTGAAGTGTTTAATATATAATTACAAAATATACATACAGTTGTATTCCACTATCCATAGCAGCCAAGTAAACGCATTCATAAACACATCATTGTTGACTTCTCTGTCAACCAATCACATACATACATACATAATTATTTTTATTGATAATTCCCGAGAATAAAGAAGTCTACCCCCCATACAAGTAGATTCCCTCTGCTATAGTGCTAACATCAGGGCACTCACCTTTCTCATTAAGCCCTCGGGTTATGTATCCAAGTAAAGTCTTCGAGAATAGGGAAGGTCACCCGCCCATACAAGTGGCTTCCCTCTACTCTGGTATCCACAAATAATTACTAAAGCACTCGCCTTCCTCAGCAAGCCCTTGGGCAGAGTATTCTACTTTACCATAAATACTTAAGTAATTAAAATTACACACAACCAATGCCAATCATTTCACAGAGTTCCACACATATATGCATACCACAATCAATCCACACAGGATATACACATTATCCATTCTCACTCACACAAGGTCCATATCCACACAGAATGCAACGTCCGCACACGACTCTAGTACACACAACATACACGTCCACACAGGACTATCATATATACAATATACATGTCCACACAGGACTGGTCCATATAGGACTAATCAACCACACAGGTTGCACGGTCCATACAGGACTAATCATCACATAGATTAGAACACATACCACCCTGTTCATGGTACATAGGTAAAACAAACTCCTCATACCGCTACCAATGTTTTACCCCCCCTAAATATAAACGCCCATATAACGACCTTCTCATACCATTGCCAACGTTATATGACAGTTATATTAGGTACGATCTAACGACCTTCGCATACCACTGCCAATGCTATATCACAATTTACATTAACCACTGCACAAATCAAAAGTAAATCCAACCACTCAAACACATCCACACATCTACCACAGTATAAACAATCAAACAGTAATCATAACCAACCAATATTTCCAACCAAGAAAAAATCATAGCCCAAACAGTATTCACAATCACAATGAATCATCATCTCACAATACTCGCAACCATTTAATTTTCAAAGTTATTTTCATGCCACACAATTTTTCCAAATATATTATATATTCAAAAACAGTATTTTCAATACCTGCACGGTTCAGAAAATTATACCTAAATATATAGAGTTTATACCCAAAATTAATAAAAATGTTGTTATAAAATATTTCCCCTTACATGCTCCTCGAGATTCCGGCCTAAACCAAACAAAACGAGACCCTGTATTCCAAAAATCCCATCTTACTCAAATCTTAGAAAAATACCCATTTAATACTTCCTAGGCTCCAAATAATTATATTTATTAAGAAAATTCCAAAATAACTCACCCTGATTTTGGGATGTTTCCCAAGCTTCTCAAATGAAAATTCTGCTCGGCCTATGTTGCAAAGAATCTTCCTAAAAGTCTCGTGGTAGCTTCCGATCGTTGAACTGAGGGGACATGGGGCCAGAAACCTAAAGAGAAGGTGAGAGGGCTGTTTTTAGAGAGAGAGAGAGAGAGAGAGAGGGTTCATACAAGATTCCTCGCTGAAAATGAACAAAATTGCTATTTATAGGTAGGGACTCGTCGATGAGACACGTGGATTCATCGACAATCCCATGAAGAACACTCGTCGATGAGACCATGAGTTCATCGACGAGTTTTAGAATATCTCAAACCCTCTTGGTAACTCCTCGTCAATGAGACATTGCCCTTTTCGATGGACCAAGGTAGAATGCTCGTCGACGAGACCAGTTGGTTCGTCGAAAAGTTCTCGCTGACACCCTTTAAAATATTCCTTTTTCTTCCCTTTTCTCATTTTTTTCCTTTTTTTATTATTTTTCTATTAATTAAATTTTTTGGGTCGTTACATGTAGTGTCTAGGGAGGGAATTTCAATGGACCCGAGCAAAGTAAAGGCTGTAGTTGATTGGGCGAGACCAAAGAACGTGCACGAGGTTAGAAGTTTTTTAGGTCTAGCAGGATACTATCGCCGGTTAATTGAAGGGTTTTCAAGGCTGTCAGGTCCTCTGATGCATCTTATGAGGAAGAAAATGAAGTTTGAGTGAACTGGTGAGTGCGAGCATTGTTTTCAAGAATTGAAGCAACAACTAGTCAATGCTCCTATGTTAACCGTTCCGTTAAGAGAGGGTGGATTCATGATTGATAGTGACACGTCTCAAAAAGGACTTAGGTGTGTATTAATGCAATAGGGAAAAGTCAATGTGTACGCTCCTCGCCAACTCAAGGAGTATGAGAAGAACTATCTTGCGCACGAATTGGAGTTGGCAACAGTAGTTTTTGTGTTAAAGATCTGAGGCACTATCTATATGGTGAAAGGTGTGAGATATTTACTAATCATAAGATTCTTAAATGCTTTTTCACCCAGAAAGAGTTGAACATGAGATAGCAAAGATGACTTAAATTGATAAAGGACTACGATTGTACCATTAGTTACCACCTAGGAAAGGCTAATGTGGTAGTTGATGCTTTGAGTTAGAAGTCGGTGGGTGTGTCAATTTCAGTGGTTGTTGTACAACATCAAATCAGGATGGACCTAGAGAGGTTGGATGTAGAGTTAGTAGAAGGGAATTCACAAGTATTCATTGCCAGTATGATTATTCAACCAACCTTGCAAGATAAAATTAAAGTCACTCAGATGAAAGACACAGAGTTGACTAAAATTGTGGAGAAAGTGCGGAGTGAGTAGCAACCATAATTCAATGTTTCTAAAGATGGAGTTTTTAGATTTCATGCCAGATTGTGTATGCCTAACGATGTAGAGATTAAAAAGATGATTTTGGAGGTGGCTCATCACTCTCTCTATACCATTCATTCGAGAAGCACGAAAATGTATAGAGATCTGCAAGAATCGTTATGGTGGAGTAACTTGAAGAGGGAGATTACCAGATTTGTAGAACAGTACCTAACCTTTCAGCAGGTAAAAGCAGGGCACCAGAGGCCAGCAGCACCACTTCAACCACTTGATATCCCTGAGTGGAAGTGGGAGCATATCTTGATGGACTTCGTATCGAGGTTGCTTTCATTGGTGCAAGGAAAAATGCCATCTGGGTAATAGTGGATCAATTGATGAAAACTGTGCACTTCATTCCAATCAAAGTCAGTTATTTTATGAATAGGCTGACAGAGCTTTATGTGTAGGAGATTATATGACTTTATGGCGTCCCAATTTCCATTGTTTCAGATCGAGATCCATGATTCATCTCTAGATTTTGGAAGAGTTTGCAGGATGCCTTGGGATCTCAACTCACTTTCAGTACTGCATTTCACCTATAGACGAATGGGTAGTCTGAGAGGACCATTCAGATTCTAGAGGATATGTTGCGGGCGTGTGTGCTGGATTTTAGGGATAGTTGGATTCGCTATCTACTGCTCATTGAGTTTGCATATAATAATAGTTATCAGGCCAGTATCAAGATAACACCATATGAGGCTTTGTATGGTCGCCGGTACCAATCTCTGTTGTACTGGGATGCAGTAGGCGAGTAGAAGATTTTGGGGCCGGAACTAGTTCGGTAGACCTATACAAAGGTCGACCTTATCAGGGAGAGGATTAAAACAACACAGAGTTAGCAGAAGAGTTATGCAGATACTCGCCGATGGGAGTTAGAGTTTGAGATTGGTGATATGATATTTTTTAGGATTGCTCCTGTAACGCCCTAACCCTCTAGGTAGGCCCGAAGTACTACAAATTCATTCATTTACCTGATAATCCATATTCTAATATCATGTGCGTAGTGGAAAACATAAATATAATCTCTCAAAAATATAATACCAGAGTTTTCTAAATCTATCCACCAATCATAATAAATTAATCATCCACCTGTATTCAAATATATCTCCAAAACATAATCCCCAAATACCAGTATTCTCAACCATCCATATCTCAAAAAACTTAAAACATAGAACATAAAACATAAATTTATACATCACAAGATTAACATAAAAATATACTCTTTTCTCTTTTTATTTCCCAAAAATGCTATAAAACCTCAAGCTCTCTAAGCTAGATCTCGAGGAAATCCTGAAAAAGATAAATTCATATTCGGGTGAGACACATCTCAGTAAGGAAAGAAACAATATATTAAAATAGCGTGTGGCTAACTTGAGTTTATATAACAACATAATATTTAACATTTGAAAATCGTTAACATAATTTTTGAAATCATTTTATGAACCTAATCAATCACATGCAAAAGATTTAATTCACAAGATTACCCAAGGATAGGGGTGATTACCCACTCATACAAGTAGCACCCCTCTGCTCCCATACATTTGGCAACCCGAAGGTTACAACTGAAGCATACCAGGGCATTCACCTTACTCAGTAAGCCCTCAAGTCTTAAATTGATCTCGTACTCACACAGTTCAAAAAAAGGTTTACCAGTGAAGGCCCCAAGGATAGTGAATTCTATCCGCCCATACAAGTAGGTTTCCTCTGCCGTAGTACGTTATGCAGCTATTACCACATCTGAAGTTACTAGCGCACTCGCCTTTCTTAGCAAGCCCTTAGGTGAAGAGTACGCCTCGCCCAATCGTAACATGTTCTACGAGCATAGATACTTCTAATATCATAATACATTATTCTTTCTGTCATTATTCAACCATTCACCTATGTTCATGTTCATAACTTTAACATTTCATTTCATTTCACTTTAAGTGACCCTTTCCCATTTTACCATTTCACTTTAAGTGACTCTTTCCCATTTTACATTTTTCACATGTCATATTTCTTCTTCGTTTCATTCATTTCCATTTTCATTTCATTTCATTACATACCTAGCATTTTTCAACTGTTTTACCTAGCATCTTTCAATTGTTTTACCCAGCATCTTTTAGCTGTTTTACCCAATATCTATCTACTATTTTACCCAGCATTTTTTAGCTGCTTTTCCTAACATCTTTCAGTTATTTTACCCTGCATCTTTCAGCTGTTTTACATGGTTGCATTAACACACACAAGCAGCATTGTTCATATCATATTTCATTCTCAATGCATTACTTGTTTTACCCAACATCTTTCAGCTGTTTTACCCAACATCTTTCAACTACTTTACATGGTTGCATTAACACACACAAGTAGCATAGTTCATATCATATTTCATTCTTAATGCATTACTTACTTAACATATATCTCATACATTTAACATATATTTACACATAACTTACATTTACTCATGCCATACAATTTAGCAATAAAATTCACACACTACCTGTAAAATAAGTTGACCAACATTTAATGTTTATATACTAAAAATACCTTTCATTTCTTACATAATTATCTTGAAAATATTTTTCACTTTCATCAGTTTATTTTCGCATATACGTATCTAATAAACAACACTAAATCCTGAAAAACATAATTTAAATGATTGATATTTTAAACACATACCGAAATATATACACGTATATATAACACAATTCATTTTCCATTAAATTCATAAAAATTCTGGTTTAATATATATTTTTCCACTTACTTGGATTCTTGAACTACGCCAATAGAGACCCTGAAAAATACCTGCGGCGCTCACCCGAGCTTTGAATCAAAAATCCTAATTCCATTAAATTAACCCTAAATAAATATTATTTTAATATTTCCTACGCCCATAAATTTCAAATAAATAATTATACTCTCAAATATAACCAATTTACCTAATTTTTCAAATCTCACTCTTACTTTGAAGTGGGGTCTAGAAAACCCCAATTGGAAATTTACTCACGCCAAAATGACAACGATCACGACTAGGACCCCGTTATAGTGTCTGATCGTTGATTTAACGGCAGATTTAATAAGAAATTAAGGATTTAGAAGAAATATACCTTTTCCCACGAGTGGTGCCTACGCCGCTCCCACGACAAATCCGCTCTAGTAGAAATGTTGGTGGCAGAGTTAGGAATCCAATGATATTTTCGATTTCACGATCGATCGAGTATTGGAGAAGAAATTGAAGAAAGTGGGAGAGGTGAGGAGGTGGGAGATGAGAGCAGGGGAGAACGCCGGGGGGTTGCCTTGACATTTGATTTCAATCTTGAAGTAATCTATATATATATATAATCTTATATTATAATATAATATAATATATTATATTATTATATTATATTATATTATATCATTTAATTAATAATAATAATTTAATTAATTTTAATTAATTTTTAATTTTATTTATTTATTTATTATTATTTTTTTATTTTTTTTCCCTGAGTTATTACATTCTTCCCTCCTTAAAAGAATTTCGTTCTTGAAATTTTGCTAGTTAATCAATCATTTCCTTATTTCAGGCATTCATTAACTCACTATATCTCAATATTTATATCAAAAGAATTCCTACAATATCCATAATGAAATAAAATCATCATATAAACTTCTCTATCTTCCATAGTCAAATTAAATCATTATCATCCTAATCATAAACCTATACCTGCGCCCCTGACATTATCTACCTTAACCGGGATCAACGAGTATACTTGTCCTAGTCCACCTCTACCGAGAGGTACTTGCTGGTTTCGCTCGATACCATAACCCCTAAAATCAACTAATTAAACTTATACCACACATTTCCATATATTCCAATGTAAATATAAAACACCCAAGTTGACCACAAACCTTTAAACCACAACACCTAAATTATTCTCCTTCAAAGATTTTTCTCCCTAAATCAACCAACCTAACCTTCGAGTTCAAATTCCAAGTTCAATTTTTTTTGCTCAGAAACATCACCATCAATGGATTTACCATGATTTTCTAAAGCTAGCTACTTCTTCAGAAAAACATAGAAGACCATCAAGGGATTTCTGCCTCCAAGCTTACGAAAGACAACTCAGAATTCCTAATGGTATCTTAATCTACCCATCCCTATCCTTATCGCAACTCAATCCTATACTCTGCTATAAATTATCCGTAACCTAATACTCTAATATTTCTACAACCAGACGATGTGAATCTAATCACACTTCCGGTTAGACATTGCTCTGATACTATCTGTAATGCCCCGACCCTCTAGGTGGGCCTGGAGTGCTACTAACCTATTCATTTACTTGATAATCCACATTCCAATATCATGTACGCAGTAGAAAATATAAATATAATCTCCTAAAAATATAATACCAGAGCTTTCTAAATCTATCTACCAACTATGATAAATTAATCATTTACCTGTATTCAAATGTATGCAAATCTCCAAAACATAATCCCCAAATACCAGTATTCTCAACCATCCATATCTCAGAAAACAAAAAACATAGAACATAAAACATAAATTTGTACATCTCAAAATTAACATAAAAATAGACCCTTTTTTCTTTTTATTTCCTAAAAATGCTATAAAACCTCGAGCTCTCTAAGCTCGATCTCGAGGAAATCCTAAAAAAGATAAATTCATATTCAAGTAAGACACATCTCAGTAAAGGAAGAAACAATATATCAAAACAGCGTGTGGCTAATATGAGTTTATATAACAACATAATATTTAACATTTGAAAATCATTAACATAATTTTTGAAATCATTTTATGAACCTAATCAATCACATGCAAAAGATTTAACCCATAAGATTACCCAAGGATAGGGGTGATTACCCACCTATACAAGTAGCACCCCTCTACTCTGATACATTTGGCAACCCGAAGGTCACAACTGAAGCATACCAGAGCACTCACCTTACTCAATAAACCCTCAAGTATTAGATTGATCTCGTACTCACACAGTTCAAACAAAGGTTTACCAGCGAAGGCCCCAAGGATAGGAAAATCTACCCGCCCACACAAGTAGGTTCCCTATGCCCTAGTACGTTATGCAGCTACTGCCGCTTCTAAAGTTACTGGCGCACTCACCTTTTTCAGTAAGCTCTCAGGCAAAGAGTACGTCTCGCCCAATCGTAAGATGTTCTACGAGCATAGATACTTCTAATATTATAATACATTATTCTTTCTGTCATTATTAAACCATTCACCTATGTTCATGTTCATAACTTTAACATTTCATTTCATTTCACTTTAAGTGACTCTTTCCTATTTTACATTGTTTATATTTCACATTTTATTTTCGTTTCATTCATTTCCATTTTTATTTCATTTCATTATATACTCAGCATCTTTCAGCTGTTTTACCCATCATCTTTCAACTATTTTACCCAACATTTTTCAGTTGTTTTACCCAACATTTTTCAACTATTTTACCCAACTTTTTTTAACTGTTTTACCCAACATCTTTTAACTGTTTTACCTAGCATCTTTTAACTATTTTACATGGTTGCATTAACACACATAAGCAGCATCATATCATATTTCATTCTCAATGCATTACTTACTTAAACTGCATCTCATACATTTAACATATATTTGCACAAAACTTACATTTACTCATGCCACGCAATTTAGCAGTAAAATTCATACATTGTTTATAAAATAAGCCAACTAACATTTAATGTTTATATACTAAAAATATCTGTCATTTCTTACATAATTATCCTAAAAATATTTTCCACTTTCATCAATTCATTTTCGCATATACGTATATAATAAACAGCCCTAAACTCGAAAAAAACATAATTTAAATGGTTGGTATTTTAAACTCATACCAAAACATATACACGTATATATAACACAATTCATTTTCCATTAAATTCATAAAAATTCTAGTTTAATATATATTTTCCTCCTTACCTAGTTTCTTAAACTATGTCAATAGGGACCCCGAAAAATACCTACAGCGCTCACCCGAGCCCTAAATAAAAAATCCTAATTTCATTAAATTAACCCTAAATAAAATATTATTTTAATATTTCCTATGCCTATAAATGTCAAATAAATAATTATACCCTCAAATATAACCAATTTACCTAATTTTTCAAATCCCACTCTTGGTTTGGAGTGCAGCCTAGAAAACCCAAATTAGAAATTTACTCACGCCAAAATGACGATGATCACGACTAGAACCCCGTGGTAGTGTCTGATCGTCAATTTAACGGCAGATTTAAGGAGAAACTAAGGATTTAGAGGAAATATACCTTTCCCCAAGAGTGGTGCCTACACCGCTCCCACGACAAATCTGCTCCAGTAGAAATGTCGGTGGTGGAGTTAGGAATCCAACGACATTTTTGGTTTCACAATCGGTCGAGTATTGGAGAAGAAATTGAAGAAAGTGAAAGAGGAGACAAGGTGGGAGACGAGAGCAAGAGAGAACGTTGGGGGGGGGGGGTTGCCTTGAAATTTGATTTCAATCTTCCTGAAGCTTCTACTTTAGGAAGAAATCTATATATATATATATATATATATATATAATCTTATATTATAATATAATATATTATATTATATCATATTATATCATTTAATTAATAATAATAATAATAATAATAATAATAATTTTGTGATGACCTGCTTAATTTCCCCATTTTATTTTTTCAAAATTTAATAAAATCAATATCACAAATCTCAACAGATCATAATCCACTTGGACCCGTGGGTACCAGGGATACATCAGAAACACATCACGGAAGCCTATGCAGCAGGAAACATAAATCATAAACACCTCGTTATACCATACATCACAATACCAGAGTTACTACAATCACTGTATTATAAATACGAAAACATCCATCACATTACCATAAATACGAGTCACTATATTCATTGTATTTTAGTATATACATCCCAAAAACAAGATCTAGGGACACTTCCCACAAAATCCAACTGTCCTTATTAAAACTTACCCTTCAAAGAGGGCAGACAAACAGTATTAGATCAACGGGGCTTTACCCACTCTCCTATCTAGGGCTTTTGAAAAGTTTATACAATTTTGGGGAGAGACACCTCTCCGTAAGGGAAATAAACTAATACCAGTGTGTGGCAACATAAGTATTCTGTGTTATACATATACCATACAGAACATATTCAGTAACTGTTATGTCAAATCTGGGAAAACATATATATCATCAAAACATGGCAGAACATACTGCATTTTCATAAACATATTTCATCTCATATAATAATAATACAAAAACATTCCTGGTAGGTTAGCTGACTGTTGTCATGTATTACCCCCACATGACTGGGTTGTGTGGCCCAAAGGCAGGACCTGACAATGGTTAGACGACCACTATCAAGTCAAAAGTACAGTCTGTAAGTCTGATGGGTATGCCTGACCTGGTCCATACACTAGGGGCACTCACACACTTCTTAAAACCACATCGACTATCCAATCTCACACCACTCCGTACAGCGGCGTTAACACAAATATCATGATCATGATGACCATGGACACATAGTAATGGTACCATGTAAGTGCTAGCCTAGACTAAGCCAACCAGATTTCGATACCATATAACATATATTGAAACTGTGATACATGGATATTTCATATCATTAATTTTCAAATCAATCATATCATTTTGCATACATACGTATATCATGAAAATCATCGGCCCGTATGCCAGTATTTCATATTTTACCATAGCTCAGCCTGTACATCGGCAAATCATATACATAGCTCAGCCCGTCCGTTGGAAAATCATTTCCATAGCTCGGCTCGTACACCAAAAAATTATATACATAGCTCGGCCCATACGCCGGCAAACATATCACAATCTCGGCCCGTACGCCAATTTCAATTATAAAAATCTGTATCATTAACACATTCCTAAAAACAGTATTTCATATTAATTTTTACTCATACCACACTAAACAGGTTTTTCGTATATTTAACATATCATCACTTTCAATAGCATTTTCCCAAATATAAATCATATATAAATATATTTATTTTCCTAAAATCAAATGTTATAACAATATACATATTTTTCATAAAATACTAACTTAGTTTATCCCCTTACCTGATTCTTGAAAAGCCCCTAAGAAAATCTGTCCTGCATCAGTAGGGTTCCCTACTCAACACCCTGAAAACAACATTCCCCAGAACTAAAGTTCAGTATTTCTACGCGTATAACACTTTCTACAATGCCAAATAACTAAATACTGAGTAGAAAGCCTTACTCTAGATTTGGGATGGTTTCCAACTCAGCTCCACCAATGATCCGCTCCGACAGATTTGCAAAGAACTTTCCCAGGAGCGTCATGGTGGCTTCAGATCATTGAACTGGCAAAAACCCGGCCCGAACGGGAGAGAAAAAGAGGGTTCTGGAATTTCCATCAAAAATCCAAGTTTTTCACTATTTATAGGGCTGGATTCATCGACGAGCCACGTCATCTCGTCGACGAGTCCTTTAATAATTTTGTCGACGAAATTCAAACTACCTAGAACCTCTCTCGGCATTTCGCGTTCGTCGACATGGCCTACAAGCTCCTTCTCTTCTTGTTTCCATTTTTCACCTTCTTAATCATTATTTAAATATTATTATTCTTTGGGTCATTACAAATTTAATTAATTTTTATTTAAATTTTATTTATTTATTTATTATTATTATTATTATTATTATTATTATTATTATTATTTTCTCGGGTTATTACAGTTTCGATGAAAGGGATAATGAGGTTTGAGAAGAAAGACAAGTTGAGTCTTAGGTACATTGGGTCATTTGAGATCCTGGAAAGGATTGGTCCAGTTGCTTATCAAGTGGCGTTACCCCCAGCGTTGTCTAGAGTACATGATATTTTCCAGGTATCAGTGCTAAGGAAGTACATTCCAGATCCTTCACACATGATAAGCTACAAATCTATGGAAGTTGGAGATACTCTAGCCTATGAGGAGGTTCTGGTTTAGATTTTAGATCGAAAAATACAAGAACTACATACTAAGAACATACCATTAGTGAAGGTGCTGTGGTGGAATCATGCAGTTGAGGAGGTTTCTTGGGAGTTAGAGACGAAAATATGCCAGAAATATCCATAGCTTTTCAGAGAGGTTTAGCACTAGACAGGTAGGTGTCTAATTTTGTATCCAGATTGTGTAAGGTAGGTTTTTTTTAGTATTGTTAGTTATTTTACGGTTTTCGTATATGGATGGTCATTGGAAGAGTTTTGTATGGTATTGTAATCTCCCGAGACATTGTGTGGAATCACAGTATTCCTCCGCCATAAGTGAGGGTAGTTAATAAAATTGGGATGGGGTTGCTATGTGGGTGGCTACCGACTCTTCTGTAGAGATGGATTGTGAGTTAAGGAAGTGATTTGTAATAGTTAGCAAATTCTGAGAGTGAAATTTTTATGAGGGGGAGATTGTAGGAATCCGAACCCAAAAAATGAAAGAAAATTAATGAGGAAGAGAGAAATAAAGGAAAAGAAAGGAAAAAGAAGGAAATTGGTTTGGTAAGACCCAAACCGTCGACGATTTTATAGAGCTTGGGAAAAAACCATTGATAGTTTCAGTCAACAGGGGAGGGTCATCTGCCAAACTGTCAACGGTTTTGTCAGGGCAGGGAAAACCATCGATGGTTTTCCTACAGATCTACTTACTTAAGGGCTAAGCAACACACTTTTAAAACATAACTCAAAATCCTTCTCTCTCTTTCTCTCTCTCTCTCTCTCTCTCTAAAGTGGCTATTTGGACTCTCTCTCTACTCTCACTCTCTCGTGACTCTCTCTCTCCTGTAGGCTCACACGGAGCCCTTGTTTGCTCTCCGATTATCTCTCCCTTCTCTTTCGGTTTACTGGTTTGTTTTCGGTGGTGGATCGAAAAGCTAGGGTTTTGGCTTTTCAGAACGTTAGTGGTTTATTTTTCAGGAACAGGTAAGGGGATTAAGTTAAGTTAGGTTTTTATTAAGTTTAAACCGATTAAAATGTGTTATATGTATGTATATACTTGATTTCAAACGTAATTTTGAAAACCAACCGTTCAAAATGGACTTTCAAATATAGGATATATGATACGGTATTTTGAATAAAATGAATGGAGGAAAGCTTGGTTTTACCATATGAACTTCATATACTATGTTTTCTGGGTTGTTTAAATGGCTATGTTTAAAATACTAAAAATCATGTGGCATGTGAATAATCGGTATAGTTATCATGTAACGGAATTTGGGTATGGTTGTGAAAATACTGAATTATTTATGAAAATATTGGAACTACCTTTGCAAAATACTGGTATTTGATATGATGGTTGAGGGTTGGGTTTTACTTGACGGTTGGGGGTCAGGTTTTATTTAACGGCTGTGAGCCGGGTTTTATTTAACGACTGTAAGCAGGGTTTTATTTAACAGTCGGGGGCCAGGTTTAATTAAATGACAGGTTTTATATAAAATGAAATTTATACTATTGTTTTTATTACTTAAATTGCATAATATGATTTAAGAACCCTAAGGACCAGTTATATTGTGAGCACAGTACTATTACTAGGGAATTACTATTTGGTCATGTGTGCCCACACTGTAGTGGAAGTGTAGGATGGTTTCAGTCGATTGGCCTGCGTAAGGACGAAGTACGTTCTTTGGGGTCCAGACCAGGAGGTGGTAAGGTAATCAAACCTATAATTGGGTTGTGGATGCCTGTAGATGCACTTGCAGATGGTTACTTTGACTATGTCTAGATTGATCCCCCAAAGCATAAGTCCAGCCTTCGGGCCACACAACCTGTACCATGGGAGAAGTAAATGGTGGGTTAGTCCCAGGGAGTGTCTTTTATGCATATCTGCTGATTTATGTAAATGATGTTATTATTTATTGAACTTGTTTATACTGAGGAAGCAAATGCATATTTTTCAACTGTAAAGGTTTGAGTGCATGTATGTGAATTAAAATGCATGAATATTTATGGCAAAGTAAAACTCTCCATACGAGGGCTTACCGAGTAGGGTGAGTATCCTAATAAGTATCAGCTGTAGCCTCACCCAATGGGCAATGTTACAAACGGTATCAGAGTAAAGGGGCGTTACATGTATGGGCGTGTAATCTCCACTATCCTCAGGAACTTTTGCTTATAAATGTTTATGTGTGTGTAAATATATAGTCTGCATGTGTTTTATCAGTTGATGTTGATTTACAAACAACTATATTTTGTTTACATTAAAACTCACGTTGGTCGCACACTGATATTAACTTAATCTGCCTTAGTGAGAAGTGTCTCACCCTAATATACAAATCATCTTTTCAGGACCATCTCGAGATCGAGCTTAGTGAGCTCTGGGGCAAGGTGATTGCTAGTTTTTGTGAGTGTCTGCAAGAACTTGAATGTGTTTCCATTATGTCAGATGTCCCGGGATGTGTATTATAATTGTATAGACTGAGTTGGTTTTTGTATTGTATTATGGTCTATAATATGGATATTTGGAGACCTTTGTGTATAAAGGTAATTTAAAACTCTGGTAATGTATTTTTGAGAATGTATCATTTATTTCTGCTGCATTCATATAATGAATATGGTATCAAGAATATAGACATCACTAAAGTAGCACCCCGAGCCCCACGTGGCGGGTCAGAGCGTTACACTAAGGTAAAGGGAATAAATTATGTCCGGAATTTTTATAATTTAACTGATTAAATTGTAATATGAGATTACATAAATTATACACACGTTTTTCTTAATATTCTGGTATATGAAAATTGGATTTTGGATTATTATTATTATTATTATTATTATTATTATTATTATTATTATTATTAGTTAATTAAATTGGTGTTTTTGAGCTTAGGGATTTTATAATAATTGTTATTTTAAAGTTGAACCGATTAAATTAAAGTATTTGATATCTAGATTATTGTAGTAGATTTTCTGAATGATTTGACCGGTTAAAATAATTGGTTTGATTTATTATATATATTTTGTAAAAGAATTAAAGTAAGTGAGGTTGGTTATCTCTGTTTTCTTATTAAATTCATATTTTGAGTTAGATAAATTGTGGAGATGATTAAACCTATGTTTTTGGTAAAACAGATATTGAAAATAGAACGATTGGTTTTCCATTAGTTAATATAATTGTGAGAAACACCCAAATTGTGTGGCATGAGAAAGAATATTATTGTTTAATTAAAGTTATGAGTTTTTAGTATGATATATTAATATATGGAAATGTGTGGGTATTATACTATTTTTGGAACTGTGGAAAATAAAGTGAAGTATAGAGTATTATTATTGTTAAATTCTAATGTATGGTTTAAGAACTCCGATGGATCATAGATCGCTTGGGACTGCATAGTAATGAAGAGTTTAGTGCTACCACACATCTCGAGGAGAGTGTTGGTATTGAATAGTCGATTGGGCTAGTGAAGTGTAGAGTTCCCCCTGGAGTCTAGACCAGCATTGGAAGGCCAGTCGTACTAGCAGAGGTGGAGTATAGTTGACTTAACCTGGTGGCAGGCTGGCTAGGGTTAAGTCTAGCCTACGGGCCGCACAACCTATCATAGGGGGAAGCATGTCGTTTATCCATTCGGGAGTGAGTTCTTATATTCATATTTGTAAATTTAATCAAAGTATAATAGAGTAGAATATATGGAAACAGAGCATATGAAAACAGAGTATAACATAATAGAATATTCCAAAGATTACAATTCACAGAGTATAGATGCAAAGTATTTACAGTACACAGCTCATAGCTGCAAAAGTTTTAACATCTTACAGTTTATAATATTTATATAGGTGTGAGTTATAGTTTGCATGTGAAAGTTAATTATAGCAAAGTATTAAATGTATTTTATTTTGTAGTATTTCGTGTAAATGGGATGAAGTAAACTCTCCGCCGAGAGCTTGCTGAGTAAGGCAACTGCCCTAATAGGTATCAGTTGTAGCCAAGCCCAAGTTAAACGGGTAAGGTTACAAAAGGTATCAGAGCAAATGGGCGTTACATGTTATGGGCTTGTAATCTCCCCAATCCTCGAGAACTCTCACTTTTAAATGACGTTGCATGTGTGAATACAGTCTATAAGTGTTTTAACAGTTGTTGTTGTTTAACAAATGATTATATTTTGTATACACTAAAACTCATGTTGCCACATACTCATAATAATTTATTCCTTCCTTACTGAGAGGTGTCTCACCCCAATATACAACTCATTTTTCAGGACCTTTGCATGATCGAGCTTAGGGCAGGGTTGGTTAGCCTAGTGTAGTGTGAGTGTTTGTAAGAATTTTAAAGTCTTTAAGTTTATGTTGTTTTAAAATTCTAGTTATGTGATATGGACAGATGGAAATTCCTTGTTGGTCGTGTAATATAGTACTCTAGTATTTTATTTGAGGATGTTTAATTATCTTCCGCTGTTTTATATTATGGTATCAGAGATTTATTTAGAATAACCGTTCGGACCCCACTTTCGGGTTCGGGCCGTTACAATGGCAGCGGCTGAGGCTGCCAAGGTAGCATTGTGGTTTAAAGGATTGTTCAAAGAGTTGGGTATTCAGCTAGGTGGAGTTTCTATTACCACATACAAGCTTGAACTTGGTTTACATCTCCAAGTGCTAAATAAGATACGATCCCAATCTACTGTCCCAGGTGGAGCAGCGGGTTATGCTTTCATATTTCTCCTAAGTGGTGAATATTCCCCAAGGTGGATATTGTTGGATTTGTGGCTCATATTGAGTGGAACACATATACCGACAAAACATAGTAAAGCGAAGAACAAGGAAAGGGGTTGTAGGAAAAAACGGTCGACTGTTTGGTCGAAGGAATGATCAATGGTTTGACCTCAGTAAATAACCATCGACGGTATTGTTCAACGCAAATCACGAATTTTGAATCAAGAGATCAGTAGATTGAGAGATTTCAGAGGATTTTCCTCTAGGGACTGTTACAAGAGTGTTTTAGATATAGTATAAGTCTTCTATACGCATATGGTTAGTATATAAACTATATTTGTAACTCATGATGTAAGCTTGACAATATAATAGTGAAAATTAGTTGCTTGCTCTTGTGGACGTAAGGAAATTTTTGAACCACGTAAATTCTTGTGTCTTTGATTTTATTGCTTTCCTTTATTCTCATTTGTGATTGCTTGTTCTGTATATTCATCGTTGGTCGGTTGCATTACTTGTTCCGATTCGAGTTGTGTGTGTTTCCGCTACGCATTCAAATCAACATTCCTCCTCACACAACGATACTCCAAAACTTGGCTTTGATATCGCATACCATGACTATCGATTCCTTGGACCTAGGTTTGGCAAGAAACTAAACTAATGGATAGCAATTAGGTGAATAAACCATCCCCAAGTAAAATAAAAAGTTAAAGGCAACTCTGTAGAACCTTTACCACGTTAAACATACCATAAAGACCATTTTATGGTCACCATCCCCGTCGAGGTGTTGGATTCCCGTTTTGCATGTGTTGACATATATTATAAATGTTCTACAAATCATCAAAACTCAAACTAGAAATATATTGAAGTTAAACAAACATGTGCAATAGGTAATATTTCAACTAAATCACAGTGGATTAGTATTGGCAGATGAATAATTGGCTTCATATCCATCAACAATCCCCTTTTATAGAGTAAACAACTACTCCCATAAAGATTTTTTAAGGGCTATTCTTTTGAATAGGTCACCTAGAATATAAGTTGTTCCATGATGCATTCATACCATGTTCACAACTTGATCTTGAACGCCAATTGTTAAGTTCACTTTCATCCATAAATTACATAACATGTGCATAACTTATTTATCCAAATTCTGTTACATAATCAAAATATGGTCATGCAATCAGAAAGGAATCAATGATGATATAAGAACAATGAGAAGTAGATTTAGAAACATTCCTCTTCATCAAAATAACCATTATTGGAGGCCATCCTCTCCATGAAGGGGATTATTGGTGGATTTAATTTCTATTGGTAGATGAGTAATAGGCTTTGAAATGATGCTCCCCTTTGCGAAGAACATGGCTCGTAATAGCGGCTACTTCCATGCAAGGGATTGTTATTGGATTTGATGAGTTATTCCTTTTGGCTAAAATATGCTCATGATGCATATTAACAAGCATTAATGGATTGGTTGAAGATTAATACATTGCCTTTGGATTCAAGTCTATTGCTTGACATCATATTAAGTACTCAACATAAATATTCCAAACCTATGAATTTTTTATTTTATTTTTTTAGAGATAGAGGAAAGGAGAATTGTGGCACTCGAAGATAGCCCATAGAGGATTCTTTTTTTTTTTCTCTCTCTCTCTATTTTAATACTAAAAATGTGTAAAGGACACAAAAGCTCAAAATGGTCAATTTTGTGTATGCATTTATCAAATTTTGTTTGGATACTTCAAGGTGAACTACTTATGAATGCATTAGGTCCTTAAAGATCAATTGTTTACAAAGATATATGGAGATTTTGAAATGTTAGGGACCTTCCTTTTTTGACAAATTTCAAAGAAATTAAGTCAATGTTTTTTTTTTTTTTAATTATGTCACTTGATATTGGGGGAAATCTCTTAAAATTTTGAAATTTCAGGAATGCCCATGTCTTCTTGATAAAATTAAGAGGAGATTAGACCCTTTTTATTGTTGAAAATAATTTTTATTTTTCATTTTTAGCTTTTCAAAGAATTAAAAAATGTTGGCTAATTTTTCAATTTCACAGTAATTGTATAAAAAAAAAAATGAGAAACAATAAAAAGTATTTGATACTATTTACTTGTGAAAATAGTTTTTTTTTTAAATTTCTAATTAAACAATTATAAAAGTGCCATCTTATTTTCCAATCTTCTAAATTTATTTTGGAAACATAAAAAATAATCTTTTATTATTTTCTACATTATCATTTGCTATCCAAGGTTTAGAAATATTTAATTTAGATCTTAAATTTGAATTTTTCTAGATTTAGGAAAAATATATTTTTATAATTGAATTTTTAACTTTTGGAAAATTGAAAAAAGGGTTTTTTTTGTAATTGTTTTAAAATCTAAAAATAAAAAAGAAGAAAAAATAATAATTTTTCATAGCTAAGTAGAGCTTTTATTTTTAGTTTTTAAAAAAAAATTAAAACTAAGTTAAAATTTTTATAATTCTTTAAAAAATAATAAAAATATTTTTATATAACCAAATTCGTTAAATTCTTTTTTTTTTTTAATGTAAAGACCCATACATTTCCATGTATTTATTCCAAATGCACATAAATGGAAATGCTTAGTATTGGTGTTGGAAATTTTTGAAATTAAATAAATATCGATTTTGAATTATACATAGTTGCATTTAATATGCACATAATTATCTTTTTAATAATATACATAATTGCGTTTTAAGAGCTCAACTGAAATTGTACTCTCAAACAGACAAGCACTGCCTTAATTTTATCTTTATTTTAATTATTTTTAATTTATTTTTCACTCTCGGCCACCATATTTAATAGAAGGAAAGCTGGAAACTGGAGGAGCATGTTGGCATGTTGGGTGCCATGAAAGAGTTTTTTCCCGGTTTATCATTATTTTAAAATAATATATTAAATAATTCCCCGTTCAGGAAAATATTTCACAAAATGACGTTCACGTAATTTCGCTGATTGGTTCAACAAAATTTAAACAAATCTCACTGAACCAAACAGGCAGCAAGATTTAAATGATAGTCCAATTGAGTGTTGACGCAGCAAGCAAATCTCGCTACTTATTCCCGCGAGATTTGCCTAAGAAAAAAGCTAGTCTTGACATGTGGCAAATCTCGCTACTTGGTTCAATGAGATTTGTGCATTCAATTTTTTTAATTAATAATTCAAAGTATGTCATTTTCAAAAATCTTTTTAACTACAATTTGTAAAATGGATTGTTTCAATTTTTCGTATTCTCCTTATTTATTTATTTATTATAATAATAAATTAAATTTTTGGAGCGAAGAATCATTTATTAATTTAAATTTTCACATAGAATAAATTAAATTTTTTAATTTAATTAAAAATATTATTTTTATCATAAATTAATATAACAGTCATACGTTATAAATTTATACTAATAACAAGATTATTTTTAATTAAAAATAATTATTATTATTGAAATTGTTAACTAAAAATCTTTATAATTCTAATTTAAATTTTATTTAAAACTAATAATAACACTTATTTAAATACAATCAAATGTCGCTTATAATTTTTAGGGCTACTCCAATTCAACACTTATTAAATTCAACACTTCTACATAAGGAATTTCAAGTCACTTATTTATTTGTCTTGATCATACTAGATCATACAATTTGTGCATGCAAAATTCATGGTACTTATTTGGCGTCACCACTATGAGTTTCATGCAAGCATTATTTATTTGTCAAATAATGTCTTAATGAAATTTCTAAAATGTGAGCCTATAACAGTAGGAGGTAACAAATGGATGGATTTTTTTACTTTAATATATTTTGCATTGGTTGATCCTCATTCAAGTACAATGACCAACCTTTAATAGGAATAAGCCACGTAGCAGTCATTATATGCTTATTACAGGAAAAGGCTCCAGTCTCACTGTCTCAGCCTGAATGCCAAGAATTTAGAAAGACGTGTGGTCGTACCATCCTTGCAGCCTCAATGTCTTCTTTCCTAACTATCGTTTCCCTTCTTCTTCTTCTTCTTCTTCTAAAGATATAATTAATTAAAAGTTAAAGTGTACTAGTGGAGATCATCAATAGTGGCTTTGATCAAAGCATTTTCTGGGTGCTTGATTTATCTTGTTTAGTTAATTACATTCAGCTTTGATTTTTTTTATTTGCTGTTTTTAGCACTTATATATATGTTTCTCTTCTCCTAATTGTTTAGAAAATTTGAAAGCTCCAACCTACCTTCAGACTATGCATTTTGGAAGTCCTGAAACTGCATCTCTCATTTGATGTGGTCTTCTAGATTTGTACGCCATGTGTGTATGAGATTTGTTTATTTTCTCTTTGGCTTGTATGGTTCATTAACTGTCTTGCAGATATTAGAGAAGTTGCAGCGTTGTACAAAGATAATCTTTTGGCCTTACTAGCATGTTGAAACCCCCCAAAAAAATTCCTTTTGTTGCTTGAATCATTCACCTAAACATAAACAAAAATATGGCTTTTAATACTTGATAACATCAATATCCATATCCTTTGGATCCAAAGTATTAATGTTATCAAGTATTAAAAGGATGATTTGCTTATCAATTATTTTCTTCATTTATCTTAGATTAATCTTCACTCATTAGTTAATTAACTGTTTGATTTAAAGATGGGGTTAGTGAATCTCGGTTCAAAGAGGTTTTGAACATTGAGCTGGATCAAATTATAGAGGTGTTTGTGCTTATTCAAATCCTTTTTTTACACTTCTTACCCCCACTATTTCCTTGGATTAATTTAAAATAGATCAGTGATCATAAATTTTTTTAACAATGTTTCATATGTGTAGGCATGTAAGTTCCTTGATGAGAAATGGTGTCCCAAATTTGTGGTAATTGTATCTTAGAAGAATCATCACACTAAGTTCTTCCAAGCTGGTGGGTGTCCAGACAATGTTCCTCTTGGTAAGCGCACATGCTGGAATGGTCTCTACGTATGCCCACATGCTGGAATAATTGTGAGTATAAACATGAAGTTGTGGTATTAACTAAGAACCTGATTTTTTACATTCGAATTTTCATGTTTTTTGTTTGTGCTGAATTTAATGTACATGATTGATCTTGAGCTACAACTAAATTTTTAGTGCATTTTTTGCTATCTATCTCGTCAGTTTTCATTTATCTTCCCCTCTCATATTGACCTACTGGTTGGATTGGTTCTAATTAATACTAAAATTAATGCATCTTAATCCCTTCCATGTTTTTATTTATGAGACCAACTAGGTCGTCTCCACATGAGATGTACTTAGGAGGACTCTGCTATAGTCCAAAGGGATGTTGTAGCTATAGATACCATGTTTTCAAATGTGAACTAGAGCGTAGCTAAAAGACCTCTATTTTTTTCTTCTTCCGTCTTTTGGGGTCTTGTGGGTTGGGAGATATAAACAAATTCTTAAACTAACTATTTAACGATCCAGAATCCCAGTTACATTTTCACATGTTTTTTAGGTGGAATAATTAAATTTATTTACGCCTTTTAACCATATATGCCAATTGTAATTATTTTACTACTTGCTTTAATTTGCAGGGGACCACAATGCCCACACATTACCATGTGTTGTTAGATGAGGTTGGTTTTTCTGCAGATGACCTGCAAGATCTTGTTCATTCTTTATCATATGTGTAAGTAGATTAGGGCCATTGTAGCAACTGAAATGATGGTTATTGAATATTTGTAATTAAAAATAATCTTGTTAATAGTGTATATTTATAATGTAAGACTGTTATATCATTGGCTAGTGACTCCCATTGCCCATATTTAGCCATGCACATTGAGTTGTTTATTTGTTGTTGAACCAATATTCTATAATATGAATAATATCAAGTAAGTATTGGAGCTCAAAATTTGATATACGTATCCACCTTACAACTTACAAGCTCATGTTCTGGTTAACTAATTCTTAAAATATAATTAATTTATCATTAATGTACAAAAATTAAATTATAAATTTATCATTTGTTCACAAATTTCATTCAAAAGTTTCATATATAAGTCCGTCGGAAACAATACATAAGAGCACTTGTTCAAATCCATGCAACTACTAGAAGAAAATAATTTTAATCAGGAAGGGGGGAATGGTCACAACATTCATTTATAACTTTCATTCGCACCTATCATACACAACTTTCATTCACATATACATGCTGTGAAAAATGAATAAATATTCCTAATTACACATAAATAATACAACGATGCTATGCAAATGAAAAAAACAAAAGATGTTGTAAAAATGAAATAAAATACTTGATCCTACTACTCCATGCCGCATGGAGGTCGTCTCCGATTTCGGGGTGGTTGCCGTCTGCGTCTACTCTCTCTTGGCTGCTCCTCTGCATCTGGTGTCTTGTCCCATCGACATGTTGTATGTCCAACATCTCCTCCAATAGGTACTGCATCATCTACATCCATGCGAAGCGGATGGGTAGACAAACACATATGAAGGCTCTGGATGAGACCGAGGTGGCATAGCGAGTGCATCCACCTCCTCCACATCGAGGAGGTAACAACAGAGTTAGATGGGGCATCTTCCGGTCTACTAGACGAACCTGCAATATTAGCCCCTATCAAAGGCATATACGGTGCAGACGGGCCGAATATGTACTTCGCCTATACAATCGGTGGCGAGAAGGCTGGATTTAATGGACGTCTGGATGAAACTACTCGACCTCCTCGTACTGGAGCTAGTCAACCTCCTAGTGCAGGCGAGGCAGGTCGTTGTCTAGGGATCTGTTAACCATCCTTGTGGATAAGGTCCAATCCAGCTCTCACTAAGTTCTGAACTACTGGATCTGGAGAGAGTAGATCAACCTTGTGTAGTACGTCCACCTGCAGTATACGAAAAAAATTGGTTACCACATTGATATCGTAACGTAGATAGTAAAAAAGTAGGTGTTCATTAAAGTATTCTTACAAGGCTCATGTAGACAGCAGTAGTCCTATCCAAGAAGCTTCGTTTGATGGACCTATACCACTTATAGTATGGGTCATCTAGACGCATCAGACCGTCCTCCGCCACTCCCTATATAATGTACTCTCGTCGATGATACCATGTAGTCACATACATCTCATGCTCTCTCTCCCAACACGTGACCCCTCAACCACATCCATCAATGTTTTATAGGTCCTCCCTATGTACATTTACCCTCAGCGTCAAAAAGCGGTTGGGAATGCCATGCTGATAACCAAACTGACACACAACTCGGTCAAGGAGATACCACTCAATAATATGAAAGTGTATGAGTGGCACTCGAGCTACCCATAGGTCCCTCCCAGCTGCATAATCAGTGGGTAGGTCGGCTAGAATATCAATCGTGTAGGGCGTCCATATAAATTGCACTTAAATATAAGTAAAATGTAAGAGAACTATATGTATCTGATAGAAAACAATTATGATGTGCTACAGTTGAATTGGATTGTACCTCATGCTCCCGGTACATAACTCAAACTTGTACCAGGGCAACGTGTGTTGCACAACTGATGGCACCCTCAACTCATCCCTCTATCTATACAAGATCGAACATAAGTTAATAGGTGTAACGATTAGTATATACTATGAACTAGTATTCGCAGTACTCATACCATGAATGCATTGTAAATGAAGTTACTAATCAGAATGAAAGTGGGACTGAGTCAATCGGACGACCATGCTCATCCCTCTAAATATGCAGGACACCATGGCGCGTAGGAGCTAAGCATGTGAATCTCTCCTAGGCCCAAACTTGTAGTAAGTGGAGAGGGCTAGAGATCTCCCACCCATTGCGGTCAGCATGGCGACACATCTCCCTGTAAAGCCACACTAGCATTGCAGACCCTCAACTATACGAGCGAATCTTTATCAGGTCCGCAAGTAGTGGAAGGAACATCAGATGCACAAAACTCCTCGAAAGGTCGCAAAACGGCGTCCCACATATCAAACGCAATTGGTGGGATCGTGCGTGGCACACTATAGTCTACATATATGCATCTTTTGGGAGCTGGAAAAACATCTCCTCCTCAATAAAACACATGTGGATGCGAGTACCAACCAACTCGCTAGCAGGTGGCACCACGCCTAACAATCGCTTGCACATATGGCGCAGTGCTCCTCCCTAGCCTACTGCCTAAGCCTTTACTAGTCCAGCAGTACGACCAGGGAGGGGCCTCCCATCAATCGGTAGCCCAAATAAAATCGCAACATCTTGGAGGGTGATAGTCGCCTCCCCGTGCGGTAGGTGGGACATGTGCATCTCTGGTCTCCATTGCTCCATAAAAGCAATCACTAGATGTCAATCCAACTAGATATGGCCAATCCAATATATACCATAAAAGCCCGCATCTTGTATCCATCTAACAATGCAGGAGTATGCATCTATCCAATGATGGACTAACTGCGTGCCCCTTCGGTAGTATAAGGGGTTGGCGTAAGAATCAGCCAATGCTCGGCTAGATCGGTGTTGATTGCCCATCATCAGAACACTAGCATTAGAGACCCTGAATTGATCCTGTAAAAGGTACTAGTGAAATATAGTTAATATAATAATAATATGACATCTACACAAACCCCTATAAGTGATAAGTTAATGCAAAGGCCCAGCTGAATCCCCAGGTTGTGTCCTTCTCAGACACCATGTGGGATTATGTCCTTCTTGATGACATATGCTTGATGACATATGTTGCACGTGATATTCTTCCTACCTTCCCTTGCGTCCATCTCATTGTGTATACGTGAGCTTCTAGGCCACCCTTTATGTCGATCATATGTAGGATTTGTGTAATGCCCCAACTGGGTCTACTAGGGAGCACTGCGTCTCTCCTCCTTCACCTGGACCAGACAACAGGGGGCAGGCGTTATCAGACTAATGATTGGCCCCATTGACCAACACGTGTCCTTTTCAGTGTGTTTTGTCCTCACTCACACACTTCTTGAGAAAACTTCCCAGAAGGTCACCCATCCCAAGATTACTCCAAGCCAAACACGCTTATTAGTGGAGTTTTTATGGGAAGGCTCTTTAAAAGAAAGATGCACCTTATTGATATGGGTAGTAACATCTAATCCTTTTTAAGCCTTTCTTCCACGAGGTATCACAATTTGCTTACAAAGTCGGCAATGAGAATGCTAGCCAATACACCTCGTGCATAATTAGATGAAAATCCACGGCATATGTTGCATAGTGCTCAACAGTGCTCCAACATGACTCAACATACTGGACAGCGTTTAGTCGTGTTTTTGCACAACCAGCGAGAAGGTGGGAGCAGGGAAAGTGTAAAGCTTGCCACTTCACACATGAGCATTCGCGTTTACCCTAAATGTTCAAAGTTTGGATGTTGTTTCCTTTATGTGGCCCCAATTGCCCGGTTGTGATGCTAAAACTACCCCAAGATCGATTGAACGTCGTGACTCAATATCCGATCACCTTCAGCTTCCTTCTTTTCATCGCTAACAGGATATGCGGAGAGAATGCATTTCCTCTAGATATTGCGTTACGAGTAGCCTCTTGTAGGATATTGAAATAATGTGCAACACAATAAAATGTTAGTTGCATAAGGGCCATCAGATAGTGTGTGGGTACCATCAGCCGTGCTTGGAGAATATGCAGCTCCCCAGTTCACTAGGTAGAGGGGGCCAGTTTAACGAGGTAGTAGCCAGTCTCGAGCCTAAGAGTGGATGTAGTTTGGCCGGGCTGAGGTAGAATAGAGTATATTGACTTATCAAGAGGGCCGATTAGAGGAAGTCCCGCCTACGGTCCGCACAACCCTGTCATGAGGGGTCAAATCATGACGTACAGAGTCCCAAGGATAAAGCACAATTATGTATATGTATACAGTTTTACAGTATATGATGAGTATAGTATGATATTATCAGTATGAAAAGTAGAAAATACAAACGATACAGTATATTTAAATTGTGAAAGAAAGATATGTTTTACAGATTATTTATTGCATTACAGTTTAGTTACTATATAAAAGTACTCTTAACTTAGTTGCCACACACTAGTAATAGCATATTTCCACTTACTGAGCATCGACTCACCCCATTACTTTAACATTTTTTCAGGTGAGCCAAATAGGTGAGTAGATTAGGCTCGCGGATAGAGAGTATTCTAATTATCTTGGTTATAGGGTGAGTTTTTAACAGAGTTGTGTATATTTTTGGATAGATGATGCTGGAGGGGTATTATTGTATGGTTACGGTATGTATATACTGGATCCTAGTATTGTTTTATATAGATGTGAATGGTTGTATGATTTGTGTTTCCACTACTTAGGTATGGATATGGATACAAAGATGTATATATATATAATGGTAAGAATTTTGAGGATGTTACATTTTGGTATCCGAGCCTAGGTTGTTAGGTTCTGTAGACTCTAGAGTGCAAAGAAAAACAATACTAGAATATAGGAAAAGATTTGAGGTTTTGTTCTATGATCTGGATATGGGATTTCGTGATTGTTTCTATGTTTTTTCCTGGGGTGACAATTCCAGGAAAACCGTAGTAAACTATTGACGAGTCATGTGTTTAGGTTGTAGAAGAGGATTTTGGGGGCTAGAATTATGAGGGATAGTTAATAGAGGATTTAGAGTTTTAGTCAAATAAGTTGGATCTGTAGGAGAATAGGATTTTGAAACAGTGTTCTATGTGTTTGCAGGATGGACCCAATAAGCAATAGTGCTCATGCCAGTGGGGATAATGGAGCGGGTTCTTTTGGCGCAGCAGGTGGGGATTCAGATGCTGCGCTATGCAGTGTGGCTCAGCAAGTCATGGCTGAGATAGCACAAAGTTCTAGAGAGCAGGGAGGTTCATCCTCAGTTCAGGGATGTACCATAGAAAAATTTATGAAGATGAATCCACCAGCTTTTTTTGGAGCGACTAATCCTACAGTTGCGAAAAATTGGGTGCAGGAGGTAGAGAAGATTCTGACAGTACTCCATTGCACCGACGAGCAGAGAGTTTTATATGTTACATATAGGCTGGTGGGAGAGGCCGAGAGATAGTGGGTAACCACCAGGTTATTGGAGGAACAGAGAGCTATACCAATGCAAATGACCTGAGCCCAATTCAGGGACATGTTCTTTGATAGATATTATCCTGCTTCAGTCAGAGATGCTTGAGTACAGGAGTTTTTGAGTCTGTCCCAGGGGTCATTGACTGTCCCACAGTATGCGGCAAAATTTATTGAACTCTCTCATTTCTGCCCATATGTTGTCCCCGATGAAGCAAAGAAGGCTAAAATGTTTGAGAGAAACTTCAGGTGTGATATTTACAGGCAGGTGGCAGTACTGAGGATCTAGGATTTCTCAGAGTTGGTTGATAGGGCCACTATAGCGGAGGAGAGTTTATCTAAAGAGATGGAGATGCAGAGTCAGAAGAAGAGAACTGCGCCCTCGAGTTTTTAGGCGAGTCCCAGCTGAGGCCCTTGGAGAGGAGGTAGATTTGGCGGAGGCTAAAGGCATATGGTAGAGCACAGGGGATTTCAGGGCGGACAACTTCCTGCTATTTGTACCAGATGTGGACGGAGACACCCGGGTGAATGTCGATTTGGGGAGAATGTTTGCTACCGCTGTAGGAGATCCGGTCATATGGCTCGATTATGTTAGATGCCATCAAATTATGCATAGGCTCCCAAACCATTTCGAGGTGGATATCAGACGCCCCGTGGTGGTTAGAAAAGGAACACTGCGCCGGCGAGGGTTTATGCGTTGACACCAGGAGACGCTGAGATGGCTAGAGACGTGGTTGCAGGTACTCTTACTACTTTACCATATAGAATAATTGTTTTGTTTGATACAGGTGCTACCCACTCTTTTATATCGACGGGATATGTGAAAATAGCTAGAATAGAGACACAACCATTAGATATAGATTTGTTTGTGGGTACAATGATGGGATCTGTGATTAGATGCAGGAGGGTACTTCAGAATTTTCCGATAAGTATTTAAGAGAGAGTGCTTTTAGCCGATCTTGTGGTCCCGGATATGCAAGGATTTGATGTGATAGTGGGTATGGATTGGCTAGCCATTTATTACGCTAGTATAGATTGCCACAAGAAAGAAGTAATTTTCAAACCCCCGGGTGAGCCAGAATTTAGATTTACAAGTTCACGTGTGCGTGCCTCGCCACAGTTGGTGTCGGCTATTCAGGTGAGGAGACTGTTATAGGAGGGTTGCCAGGGGTATGTCACATACATAAAAGAATTGCCCAAAGAAGAATTGAGACAATTTGACATACTAGTAGTGCGGGAATTCCCACATGTATTTCCAGAAGAACTACCTGGTTTACCACCGGATCATGAAATTGAGTTCATTATAGACTTGTTGTCAGGATCTGCACTAGTATCTAAAGCACCGTACTATATGGCTCTAGTCAAGTTGAAAGAATTGAAGGAACGACTACAGGAATTGCTGGATAAAGGTTTCATCAAGCCCAATGTGTCGCCCTGGGGTGCGCCAGTTCTATTCGTGAAAAAGAAAGATAGAACCATGAGATTGTACATTGATTATAGGGAGATAAATAAATTGACAGTCAAGAATAAATATCTTCTCCCTAGGATCGATGATTTATTTGATTAGCTCCAAGGGACCCAGGTTTACTCTAAGATTGATCTGCGGTTAGGATACCATCAAGTGAAAGTTAAAGCAGAGGACATTTTGAAGATCGCTTTTCGTACCAGGTATGGGCATTACGAGTTTTTAGTGATGCCATTTGGGTTAACTAATGCACTAGCGATTTTCATGGATTTGATGAATCGGGTGTTCCATCAATATTTGAACCAGTTTGTGGTTGTGTTTATTGATGATGTACTAGTTTACTCAAGGAGTTGTGAGGAGCACGGGTGTCATTTAAGGCTAGTATTGCAGGTATTAAGGGAAAGGAAATTATATGCAAAATTCAAGAAATGTGAGTTTTGGTTAAGGTAGGTTATTTTTATCGGCCATGTGATCTCAGAAGCAGGAGTATTAGTTGATCCGAGTAAAATAGAGGTAGTGGTGAATTGGGAGAGGCCGGGAAATGTTCAAGAAGTTAGGAGTTTTCTAGGGTTAGCAGGTTATTACCGGTGCTTTGTGGATGGTTTCTCCAGGCTATCAGGTCCATTAACACGACTTATGAGAAAAAATATAAAATTTGAATGGACTGATAACTGTGAGCAAAGTTTTCAAGAGTTAAAGCAACGGTTAGTTTCAGCTTCAGTACTAGTTATTCCTTCAGGGGAGGACAGTTTTGTAATATACAGTGATGTCTTTTTGAAGGGTCTTGGATGTGTGTTGATGCAGCACGACAGGGTCATTGCATATGCGTCCAGACAACTTAAAGAATATGAGAATAATTATCCTGTCCATGATTTAGAGCTTGCTGCAGTGGTGTATGCTCTTAAGATTTGGATACATTATTTATATGGTGGAAAGTGCGAGATTTTCACGGATCATAAGAGTTTGAAATATTTCTTCACTCAGAAAGAGTTGAATATGAGGCAAAGAAGGTGGCTAGAACTTATTAAAGACTATGATTGCACGATTAGTTACCACCTAGGAAAAGCAAATGTAGTGGCAGATGCTCTGAGCAGGAAATCGAGGGGACCCGTATTGGCAGCTATGGAGATTCAATACTCGATTCTGATGGATTTGGAGAGGCTCAGTATAGAATTGGTGGAGGAGAGTCCTCACGCTATTATTGCCAGTCTAGTGATTCAGCCTATGCTTTACAAGAGGATTAAAGCAGCTCAGGATGATGATGCAGAGTTGGTAGCGGTGATGGCTAGAGTACGTGAAGGTCAGGGTGAGGAGTTCAGCGTATCAGATGATGGAGCTTTGCGATTCCGTACTAGGCTATGTGTTCCTGCAGATACTGAGATCAGGAAGACTATATTGGAGGAGGAGCATAGATCCCTATACATGGTTCATCCCGGCAGTACTAAAATGTATAGGGACCTGCAAGAGTATTTTTGGTGGAGTGGAATGAAGAGGGAGATAGCTGAATTTGTTCAGCAATGCTTGACATGTCAGCAGGTTAAAGCTGAATACCAGAGACCAGTAGGATAGTTGCAGCCATTGTTTATTCCATAATGGAAATGGGACCATGTTTCGATAGACTTCGTTACAGGGTTACCACCAGTACGACAGGGACTGAATGCGATTTGGGTGGTTGTAGATCGTTTGACAAAAATCACTCATTTCATCCCTATTAAAATCGGCTATTCCATGGATAGGTTGGTAGAGATATATGTTCAAGAGATAGTTCGTGTTCATGGAGTATCAATATCCATAGTCTTAGACCGAGATCCTTGGTTTACTTCACGATTTTAGAAAAGTTTTCAGGAGGCTATGGGTACGCAGTTAGCTTTTAGCACTGTTTTTCATCCCCAGACAGATGGTCAAACTGAGAGGACAATTCAGACATTGGAAGATATGCTTCGTGCTTGTGTACTTGATTTTGGAGGTAGTTGGATTCAGTTCATGCTGTTAGTTGAATTTGCTTATAATAATAGTTATTAGGCTAGTATCGGCATGGCTCCATACGATGCATTATATGGCAGGAGATGTCGTTCTCCTCTTTTATGGGATGAAGTAGGTAAATTTTGGGTCCAGAGATAGTACAACAAGCTTGCGATAAGATCTGACTGATTAGAGAAAGAATTAATACAGCACAGAGTCAGCAGAAAAGTTATGCAGACACTCGCAGCTGAGAGTTAGAATTTGATGTGGGAGATCGAGTATTTTTGAAGATAGCTCCTCTGAAAGGAGTTATGAGGCTTGGAAAGAAGGGCGAGTTGAGCCCTAGGTATATTGGCCCTTTTGAGATACTTGAGAGAATAGGGTCAATTGCCTATAGGTTAGCTTTGCCGCCAGCTTTGGTTCGTATTCATGACGTGTTTCATGTTGCCATGTTAAGGAAATACGTCTCAGACCCATCCCACATAATCAGCTATGCAGAGATAGAGCTTAAGGATTCATTGGCATATGAAGAAGTACCAGTACAGATTTTGGACAGGAAGGTTCAGACTTTACGTACTAAAAAAATATAGTTAGTTAAAGTTTTGTGGAGGAATCATGCTATAGAGGAAGCTTCTTGGGAGCTCGAGGAGCAGATTAGACAAAGATACCCGCAGTTGTTCCAAGAGGTATAGAAGTACTTAGGTAAAGTATAATAGTTGGATAGGCTTCTTTTGTAGGTACATGTATTGATTTTAGTTAGTAGAAGGTTTTTAGTTTTTTATATGTAATCTCCAAAGACGTAAATGTAACCATGGTATTCCTCCGCCACAAGTGATGGCAGGTAATAAAATAAGTAGACCTTTTTCCTTTATGGAATGATGGAGCGTATAAACGGAGATACAGATAGTAAATTTCGAGAACGAAATTTTATAAGGAAAGGAGAATGTAACAACCCGAAATTTTGTGCAGGATTTCGTCAACGATTACAGGGGATTCGTTGACGAGTGCATAAGGAAATTCGTCAACGAATACAGGGTTTCGTCGATGAGAAAATACCGAGAGAGGCTCTGGGGCAGCCTTAATTTCGTCGATGAATACAGGGATTCATCCACGAATTTACTAAAGGATTCGTCGACGAGATAACGTGTCTCCTCGACGAAGGCCACAGTATAAATAGTGAAAAACCCAGATTTTTACCTATTTTCAGCACTCCTCTCTTTCTTTTTACGACCCTCTCTCACTTCTCTCTTCGTTTCTGGGCCTGTTTCTCGTCGAATCGAAGATCTGAGGCTACCACAACGCTCCTGGCGAAGTTCTTTGCAAGTCTGCTGGAGCTGATCATTGGAAAAATTGATTTGGATTTCGTCCCAATATCAGGGTAAGGCTTTTTGTTCAGTTTTTGCCTTTCCCTCAATTATGAGAAATGTTGTAGGTAAGAAAATACTAATATTTTGTTCTGGAGAATTGTGTTTTCAGGATGTTGAGTTAGGAATCCTGCGGGTATAGAGCCAGAGTTTTATAGGGGCTTTTCAGAGTTAAGGTAAGGGAAATATGCTATGCTAGAAGTTTTCATAATACTATTAGAGATTTCATATATACATATTTATTCCAGTTTATTATACAGTATTTACAAAATATGAATTTAAATGCTTGTGTGGCCTGAGTAGATTTTCATGTGATGAAGAAATTTAGACTATTTTTATAATGTATCATACTATAATGAGTACACAGATATGGACAATATATACAGTTTATATAGTTTTTCCAAGTATATGGAGTTATACAAAATATACAAAAATAAATATATATTCACAGAGATTATACAGAGAAATTTATATGCATATACAGCTTTTATATGAATAATTTCATGAGACAGATATATATATATATACATATACATGTATACAGTTTTATTCAGATCAGTATATATATCACAGCTTTATACAGAATAGTATATACAGAGTTATAGTATGTCATGTTTCCTATTACCATAACATACAGAGTATGCTGACAGAGTATATAGACAGATATACAGAGGTAACATCAAGATGCAACAAATACAGTATGCAGAGATTACAATAATTACAGTACAGAAAGATAGCGTTATGGTAATTTTGGAAACATGAAGAAAACAGTAAAAGAGTATATATGTATATATGTATATAGTATCATATCCCTGTGGAAAGATTACATACAGATACAGTACAGATATAGAATACAGAGCACGGTACCGTTGCTATATACAGATAGAGTGCAACCACATATCTCAGATAGTATGTGGGTACCATTAGCTGTGCCCGAAGAGTATGCAGCTCCCCGGTTCACTAGGTGGAGGGGACCGGTTTGACGAGGTAGTAGCCAGTCCCGAGCCTAGGAGTGGATGCAGTTTGGCTAGACTGAGGTATGAAATCCTGCCTACGGGCTGCACAACCCTATCATGAGGGGTCAAATCATGACGTACAGAGTCCTAGGGATAAAGCATAGTTATGTATATGTATACAGTTTTACAGTATATGATGAGTATAGTATGATATTATCAGTATGAAAAGTAGAAAATACAGATGATACAGTATATTTTAAATTGTGAAAGAAAGATATGTTTTACAGATTATTTATTGCATTACAGTTCAGTTACTATATAAAAGTACTCTTAACTTAGTTGCCACACACTAGTAATAGCATATTTCCACTTACTGAGCGTCGACTCACCCCATTACTTTAACATTTTTCAGGTGAGCTAGTTAGGTAAGCAGATTAGACTCGCGGATAGAGTGTATTCTGATTACCCTGGTTATAGGGTGAGTTTTTGATAGAGTTGTGTATATTTTTGGATAGATGATGCTAGAGGGGTATTTTTGTATGGTTACGGTCTGTATATACCGGATCCTAATATTGTTTTGTATATATGTGAATGGTTGTATGATTTGTGTTTCCGCTGCTTAGGTATGGATATGGATACATAGATGTATACATATATAAAAAGAAAAAAGAAAAAAAAATGGTAAGAATTTTGAGGATGTTACACAATTAGTATGCAATCCAAAGGAACTAAATTGAGTTAGTTCATATTGCAGGTTGGATTTTGGATTTCTAAGCTAGCAAACAACAAGAAATAGCGATTAATGAGCCAATTTCAATCTTTATCGAGCTGCTTAAATTGTATAGAAGAGGTGGGTCTAGACAATAACGAAGAGTTACAGTAGAAGGAGCAGCTTGGCAAGGAAGAAGCCATGTTTGGTCATGGCATTCGAGGCGGAATACTATTTTCTTCAAATTGACATAAATTCAAATTTAATGCTCATATTGCAATAATATTATTAAATCATATTTGTATTAAGTTTCGCATAATGACATTCAACAAATATAAGTATGATTCTTAAATCATGATGTAGCAAACTGTCATTTGACAAATTATTAATGCAAGACAATCTCAATTGCATGAAATTACTGAAAAACATATAGTTGTTCTTATTTAAATTTATTCATATCGTTTAAACACTACACCCAATACCATGTGGAATTCAAAATGAAACTATACTGACCATAAAATTCTAACCAACAATATTATTTTAAACTAGAACAAACCAAAAAGAACAAAAAACTACAACACTGAACCAATATTCACCTAAAAGATTTATAGTTGGTGGCAAAGAATTACTTAACTATTTGATTTTTAAAAAATATAAAGTTATGAGATATTTTAAAAATTAAAAGTTAAAATAATTTGTCAAAATTACTTATTACTTATATATTTATACTATATGATATTATTAATAATGAAAACCTTTAAGTGTCAAATGTTTTTTAAAATATATAAAATTAATAATTATTAAAACCCATATGATTTTGGATAGATATATAGATATTTTTTGAGAGCATATAAAAGCATGTAATTTTTTGAAAAGTTGACCAATGAATAACAAATTAATACAATAAAAAATCTAAACAGCATAACAAATATAGCATCCTGGTACCTTGCAATTTTGCAGCAAACAAAATTACCAAAATTACAATCTCAAAACTTACCTTAAAAAAATACAAGAAAAACCCTAACTTTATAGCATACAACATATGAATTTGGGCATACAGATAAGAAAAACTTATCTTAATAAAACTACATTACATCATACTAAAAATTAAATTTCACATAACACATAACAAATGAAATGAACCAGGAAAAACCCTAACCTGTAGTTTTTGGGCGTTTCCAAACGAAATCTTCAATCAACAAATTGAAGGAGTTATGTGGTAATTTATAAGGTACACTAACAATTTGATCAATTAAACTAACAAACTCTTCGATCAAAAATATAAATTTCAATTTCAAAATAAATGAGCAAAAGGTTTATATTTTAACTTACCTCATCTCCTCCATTTATATAGGTACTCCTCAATGTTCACAAGGACCGTTTGGCAAGCAACGGTCACCTGGCACACGTCTGGCCTCTGTAATCTGCCTTCTGCCCTCAGCAATGGTCACCTGCAGTCCTTTTCGTCTCTTTGCGTTTATCTGCATAGCCCTCTTATAGTGATCCTAAAAAGAAATAAAAAAATAAATAAAAGAAAAATAAATTTAAAATTTAAAATTTTAAAAATAAATAAATAATTAAATAAATAAATATTATTAATTAAATAATATAATATAATAATAATATAATATTATAATGATATATATATATATATATATATATATTATATATCCTGAAGGATCTTTGAGATCCTTCAGGAAGAAGAAAATGCAGAGGAAGCAGACATTTCATCTCCTCCGCCCCCTCTCTCCCACTCTCCTCAATTTTGTTTCCGATATTCGGTCGATCGGAAATCTGAAAATACTATTGGGCTCTGTTCGCCACCATCGACACTTCTATTGGAGCGGATCTATCGTGGGAGCGGCGTAGGCATATCTCCTGAGGTAAGCCAATTCTTAAACTTACCTCAATTTCTCTTAAACTATAAGCCTAATTAAAGAACCGAAATTGCCAAGAGATTCATGGGGAGATTCTCTACAATCTAGTCGAAACAGGTTTTCGAATTGGAATTCCAGGGTTCCAATCCTAAATCGGGGGTAAGTTTAATAATTTAGGCTTTATTAGGTTATTTAGGGTATTTAGAATTTAGGAGAATTTTAGGGAAAATTACTCTATGGATTGTGATGAGTAATGTAGTGAAATTTGAATATTAGGGTTTCAGGGATTTGGAACGTAATGGGGCGTACGTTGGGGTGTTAACGGGTTTTTTTAGGAATTAGATAAGGGGATTAAGTTAAGTCAGTAATTTTATGAAATTTGAATTAATTTAATTGTGTTATATATATATATATATATATATATACATATATTTATTTATTTATTTAAGAATTTAAAGGTTATTTTGAAAACCAACCGTTCGAAATAAATTTTACAAAGTTAGGATATATGGTATGATATTTTTGAATAAAATGAATGGTGGAAAGCTTGTTTATTTCTATGGATATGTTAAAATGTGGAAAATTGTGTGGCAGATGATTTAATTTGTATAGATTATTATATATTTGGATTTGAGATTTTGAAATACTGAATTGTTTGTGAAATATTGGAATTGTTGCGAAAAATATTGGAACTACTTGTGAATAATGTCAGAATTTGGTATAACGGCCGAAAGTCGAGTTTTAATTGACGGCTATATGTCAGGTTGTATTTTGTGGTTGGGGGCAAGGTTTTTGGAATAATAAGAAATATATATGAAATGATGTTTTAAATGGTATTTTCTATTATCTAAATTGCATGATATGCTTTAGGAACCCTGGGGACTAGTGTATTGTAAGCACGGTACCATTGTAAGAGATTTGTTATGTGACCATGTGCGCCCACACCTGTGCTGAGAGGTGAAGGGTGACCTTATCCGATTTGCTTACGTGAGGTGAATGCACCCCCCTGGGTGAGGGCAATCAGACCAGCAATTGGAGCTGTATAAACCTGCGGAGTATGTTAGCGGAGAGTACAGATGGCTATTGTCTGCGTGGATCTCCCAGGACAATAGTCCAACCTTCGGGTCAGACAACCTGTGCCATGGGGGAAGTAAATGACATGTTTGTCACAGGGAGTGTCTTTTATGCATATTTGTTAATTTATGTGAATACGAATAATTAATAAGATAATTTCGAGGGCTTGTTGAGAAAGGCGAGTGCCCTAATAGTAGTAATGGTATTAGAGCAGAGGGAAGCTACTTGCATGGTCGGGTAATCTTCCCTATCCTCGGTTAATGGTGTGTGTGAGTGTAAAATAAGAATATTTTCATAAATGTGTTTATCTACTTAGCGAATTGGTTATTTTCTGTACATTAAATGCATGCTAGCCACACATTGACATTAACTTAGTCTTTCCCTTATTGAGCTGTGCCTCACCCCTACTTTACAAATTATCTTTTCAGGAAATCCTAGAGATCGAGTCTAGTGGGCTAAAGGAGCCGACCTAGAGGTGTAAATTTATGTAGGTAGTGTGTAGATAAATATTTTTTTTTATTTAGTTTTATAAGATGTAATTATGTGAAAATGGATATATTTGTGTATAAAGATAGTTAGAACTCTAATAATGTAATTTGAGGATTTTGTATTTTATTTCCACTGCATATATGTGTTTTATATATGATGAACAAGGTAATAGGTACATAGACGTCACTAAAGTAGCACTCCAGGCTCATGTGACGAGTCGGGATTGTTACACCTCTGCTCTCTGTTTGTGTACAAAAGTGAAGGAGAAAGAGCTGTTGAAGAGACAAAACAAATCTTGCTGGGCAGTGAGATTTGCCACACGTCAGCTCACAGATTATTTTTGAAACAAAATTCGTTGTTTCATCAAGCGAGATTGCAGGAAGACAAAGCCACGCGTCACCACCGAAGCCCTGTCCATGGCAGATCTCACTGTGGTCAAATCTCGTTGGATTAAACAGCAAGATTACGTGAGCGTCAATTTGGAAAATATTTTTTCAAAAAAGATATTATTTAATATATTATTTTAAAATAATGATAAATGGACAAAAAAAACTCACCATGAAATGCAACTACCTTCCCTTTTCTTTTGGGATCCGCCTTTCTCCAACCTTATCCCCACCTCTTATCAACTCCAACACCGGAGGACATGCTCTGTTTCTCCCACTTACACATGCAGTTACAGCCATGGAGTTTCTGTCTGTATTTCCCTCCTTTTCCCTTCCTCTCCGAAACTACCCCAAAGCATGCAGACCTAAATTCAACTACAAGACCATCTCTCTTCCCCCAAACTCCCTTCCCATGTCTGATTACCGAGAAACCCAATTTCCCTCCGCCAAGGAAAACCCTTCAAGCCCTCTCCATAACCATAACAATGTTCCTGTTGTCACTGACTCTCCCCCTTCTACCTATATTTCTCTTAAAACACATCTCGGTTCTCTTCTTATGGGACTCGTTGCTCCTCTTTCTTCCTTGGCTTCTGAGGTTACTGCCCCAGCAGAGCAAGTAACTGATAAAATTAACTTAGAATCAATCATAGTTTCAATTGATGACTTCTTCAATCGGAACCCCTTTTTTGTCTCTGGTGTTACATTCATTTGGTTGGTTGTTATCCCTCTGATTGAGGACTATTTCAGTAAATGGAAGTATATTTCTGCCATTGATGCATTTGAGAAGCTCCGGGAGGACCCAAATGCACAATTGTTGGATATTAGGAACCGGAAGAGCGTGGTTTATTTGGGTTCTCCCAATTTGAAGATCTTGAATAAGAGGGCGGTGCAGGTTCATTTTTCTGAAGGTGATGAAGATGGCTTTGTGCAGAAGGTGTTGGAGAACTTTGCTGATCCCGCAAATACGACACTCTGCATTCTGGACAAGTATGTGTGATAGTTTGCTCTCCTTTGAGCATAAAAAATATATACGTGGTTGTGTGCCATTTAAATTGTTTTTTTTTTTTTTTAATTATTTGAAATGATTTGAATGGAAGCTAAATGAGTTTTATAAAGAATTTTGTTTTAAATACATTACAGCTTTTACTCTTTAACTTGGCCTGAGGTGTTACTGTATGAACTGCCATGCCCAAGGACGTCCAAGTTGAGGTTCACCTTGATGGTGTTGCATTGTTGTTTTGACAATGATATCAGTCTGCTATATCCGTGAAGTTTTAGCACAATATGAAATGAGTGAGATGTGGGCAGATAGACTATCACCGGATGATGACATCCGGAAATGGGAAGGAAGCCAAATTCCTTCATTTTGAGAATTAAATAAATTGTTTTTATTATATCCATTCTGCATATGTCAGCGTAGTTTGAGATTTTTAGAGCTAGTTTGTGGAATCTTTTTTCTTTAATAATGGATAGAGCTAATGTGAATTTCAGATTCGCATCTGTTGCTTCGGTTTGGGCCCACCTGGTCCAAGCACAAATGGATTGGATGGATCCAACACATCTAGGAATCAAGAGTCAAATCAAAATGTGTAAACTGTTAACCTTACCTAGGAACTGGCAATCGTTGAATTTATTTGCTCCACTGTGCCAAATTTTGTGTTTTGGCCATTATGATGCATATATTGTAATTTTCAATTCTGTATTTGGGTTCTGTCATTAAATATTTGAATTTTGTGATTTGGATAATTTATTTAACTTTGATTCACCTTGATAGATAATCTCATTGAAGGAAGATTTCTTGGAATGTTACAACCAAGTTTTAAGGTGTAAAAGAGCTGCAATTATGCAGCATTGAAACCCATTTCCCCTCCATTTGATTAGGGGAGACCATTTTGGTATGGGCATATGTCAGTCATGAATTGGAAGAACCATGCATCGTTGAACTCCATTGCCACAATATTGTTGGCTATGATTAGTTACTGCATGGATATCATACAGGCAGGATATCAATGTGATAATATTATTCTAATGATGAGAATACAAGCCTTATGTTATAGATCTTTCACTTCATTTCTTTTGAATAACCTTATAGCATCTAGGCAAATGCATTAGACATGTATAGCTGTGTGTCATGTTGTTGCTTTCATCTCTAACCTCCAAACTTCTCTCTCTCTCCCTCCCTCTCTCTCTCTCTCTCTCTCTCTCTCACACACACACACACACACACACATGTGTGTGTGTGTGTGTGTGCGCACAAGTACATATTCTTCTGCTGAATTATTAAAAATTTTCCCTCAAAAAGTGACCTACATTAATTATATTTGACCACTCAACCACAAGATATTTTGGTAGTGACATAATACATCTAGTAATTCCACATTTCCAGCATGGATTCAAATTATTTCGTTTAGATAGGAAAAGAAGGTCTTCCATGGCTTTAACTATAGATTTTGCAAATTTTTTGTTCATGAAGGGATTTTAAATGTCTCTACTGTTTCCTTGTTGTGTGTTTGTAAGGTAGTTTTGATGGTAATTCCTTGAAAGGGGCCGAGTTACTATTCAAGAATGGTTTCAAAGAAGCTTATGCACTCAAAGGTGGTGTAAGAGGCGAGAAAGGCTGGCAGGTACTTATTCCCTCCCTCCTCCACCCCCCCTCTCTAGGGGAAAAAAAGAAGAAGAATTGTTTGGTCAGTAAATTCATTTATTTATCTATTTTTGCATATGGAGTTCTACTTCAATTTAATGTGTTTCTGCATCTGTTATTTGTTGTAATAGTGGATCGGATATAGGATGCACAGCGGAATAGAAATGCAACAAGCAAATCAAATTAAACCAGAAAACATGAAATAACAAGCACAACAACAAGATGTACGTGGTTCGGCAAAGCCCACATCCACGGAAGCAATCGGCACAAAAATTTTATTAATAAATTTGAGAATACACAATACACTTCACAAAGATCTCTCTTATATCTCACAATACCCTCAGATAGGGATAAATAGACATTCCTTTGGAGGTTTCCCTCCAATTACCCCAACCACCCCAATGTTCAAATTCAAAATTTGAATTTCTTCTCGCAACCCAAGCGAATTCGTCGACGAGCACAGGGCACTCGTCGACGAGTCTTCTGCTGCCAGTACAAGAAGACCTCTATCTCATGTTTTCCTTCTTTTGTTTGTGATTCCCACTAAGTATAAGAGTCAGACACAAATATAACAATCTCCACCTTGGTGACTATACGCCCTTAGGAGATCCCGAAAACATGATTGATTACTCCACCTTGAACTTGAAACGTTCGGTTGGGACTGTCTCCCCTCTAGTACTTGGAGACATGCACCAAGTCTAAGCAATGCCACTTGAACTTCCCAATGTCAACTTCAACTTCTACCATCAACCCCGATACAGTTGTAGATTCAATACCCAAAGACTTCGCCCTAGGCTTCCAATAAGACCTTCCCACAACAGGAAACACAAAAGATGCTGCAAGTCTTATATCACCAAAGCCCCCTGCATAGTCCTCAACAAAACTAACAACTGACGGTCTGCTCTGTTGCCTGCTGAAACACTGCATTACACAAACATGAAAGACCTTTGACATATCTCGGACATCACAGCCCGCCCTTGGGTACCGAATGGTAGACATTTCACAACAATTCTCCACAGAACCTCCTTGAGACGGCAAACAAAGTCTCCCTGTAGTTCCATCCACAAAGCCATCCTGAGATAATACCAATCTTTTTGCAGCTCTGTCCGTTCAAATCAGCAAACCAATACCCATCTTGGTCGTACCCATCACATTCATGTCAAAACCTTTCAACAGAGTTCCCAACTAATTAGCCTCAGTCAAAGCATTTCCAGCCAATAACATGTCATTCACATACAACAGATACATCACATCATACATCACTATCACCCTCTTCCCTACTGAAAGCCTCACCAATTTATACTTGAATGGTGGTTTGATAGTGCACATGGGCCTACGGTGATCCTGTTGATTTCTTGAGTTGAAACCCCCTGCAATATGACCAATGTCAACTTTGCCCTGAGTCTATTGCTCCACCTGCATCACATGCTCATTCATACCGTAATACTATTGACCCGAGATAGAACTTCTGCATTTCTGCCCAAAGTCCTTAACTTTACCTGAATAACATGATTGCTGCTGCCACAGTTTTCTGGCATTAGTTTCACTTCCTTTATCTGAGTATGCTACCCCATGACTTAAACAACAAAAGTCATGTCTTTGATCACCCCTTTGTTTGCCATAGGATCACCCAGCTTGCACCCACGTTTTATATAACCTAGAAAGATGTATTGTCCGGACATAACATCAAGCCTAGATCCTTCATCAGTAGAATAGTGCACCAATGGACATCCACTCACAACCGAGTAGTCTACCGCAAATCTTGTCCACAATTCACCTACAACTTTCCTATCTAGCGATACCTTTGATGATCGGTCACACGAGAAACGCGTCATACTCACTGACTTCACCAAGAAGTACCCTGCAAGCCTTGCATATGATCTGCCCTACTCACAAAACTCCTTGAACAAAACCAGCATGCTCAGTCCCAATGGCTGACATGAGAATTTTTCTCATGGTTTGGTACTCCACCTCAACCACAACACCTCAATATGAGGCTTGTGCCACATGAGATAAACCAAGACCTTCTGTGATACATTCACGAAAAACATATGTCTATCCTTTGATGCTATCATCATCGGTCCCCAAACATCTGAATACATATAGTCATCCATATGCTTTAATTGCATATGTCACAAAGTATCTGATTCAGATTCAACAGTCGTAGCTCCACCTACAATGGTAACACCTTGCAGTACATAGATATTTTCCACTATCTTTTCTCCTTTCTTCACAATCGAGTCGCCTTCACACACTTTCATTTCTCCACTTTCAAACTTGTAACAAAATCCATTACAGTCTAAAATACCCAATGAAATAACATTCTTTCCTAGACCCTCAACATGCCTTACATCACATATGGTTCTTACAACACCATCATGCATTTTGATTTTGACATTTCCAATACCAAGTATTTTGCATAAAATATTATTTCCCATCAAAACACAACCAGTATTGACTGACCTGTAGGTGTCAAACCATTTTCTATTTGCTGTAATGTGATAAGAGTATCCGGTATTTAGAATCCAAGAATCATCCATGAAACACTCTGAACCTCATGAAATACATAGCATATCCCCATCACTGCACTTTGAATCTTCTTCCACTACATTTGCAGATTCTGACGGACCTTGCTGATTTTCAGAATTCCCTTTCTTCCACTCCAGACATTTAGGTTTTATGTGCCCAATTTTACCGCACTTAAAACATTTCACGTCTTTCTTCTTCTTCCCGGACTGCAACCGAAATTTGCTTTGGGACTTACATCTCTTATGTTCTTGATTACTTTTCACAACAAGTCCTTCACCATGTGAAGCTTCATTGCTAATCATTTTTCTTTGATGACAACCAAGCAATGCACTTGTCACCTCTTCCAAATTCAGGCTATCCTTGCCCCATGTAAGAGTTGTAACCAAATTCTCATAAGTTTGAGACGTAGGTAAGGAGTTTAATAGCATCAATGCTTTGTCTTCCTCCTCGAACTTTACATCAACACGTGCCAAATCACTCACAATTTGATTGAAAAATGTTGATATGTTGGTTCAAATCCTATCCCTCAACCATCTTAAGCCAATACAACCTTTGCTTAAGAAAAAGTTTATTCGACAAGGATTTAGACATATACTGGCTTTCAACTTTCACCACACAGCCGTTGGAGAATCCTCCTCCATCACATGATAGAGAACTTCATCGGCTAAACACAAGCGTATTGTAGAAATGACCTTTGCTTCCAATTCTCCCCATGTTGCCTCATCCATTTCAACCGGTTGAACACCAAGTAGAGCCTTAGCCATTCCTTGTTGCACAAGTATATCTTTCACTCTCCTCTGTCATAAACCAAAGTTCCTGGTTCCATCGAATTTGACAAAGTCAAATTTTGCAAAAGATGATCCTGAAGCCATATCAAGAATTGCTCTGATACCAATTTGTTGTAATAATGGATCGGATATAGGATGCACAGCGGAATACAAACGCAACAAGCAAATCAAACTCAACCAGAAAACATGAAATAACAAGTACAGCAACAAGATGTACGTGATTCAGCAAAGCCTACATCCACAGAAGCAATCAGCACAAAAATTTCACTAAGAAATTTGAGAATACACAATACACTTCACAAATATCTCTCTCATATCTCACAATACCCTCAAACAGGGATAAATAGACATTCCTTCGGAGGTTTCCCTCCAATTACCCCAACCACCCCAACGTTCAAATTCAAAATTTGAATTTCTTCTTGTAGCCTAGGCGAACCCGTCAATGAGAACAAGGGATTCGTTGACGAGTCAAAGAAGCCCATTCGTCGACGAGTCTTTAACTATGATTTTTTTTGGCTCTCGGTATCTACTTGTCAACGAGCATAGGGCACTCGTCGACGAGTCTTCTGCTGCCAGTACAAGAAGACCACTATCTCATGTTTTCCTTCCTTTGTTTGTGATTCCCACCAAGTATAAGAGCCACACACAAATATAACATTATTCATTAACCTTATTCTAAGCATCTTGTGGGATAGTTGGTCAACAGAATATTAAGAATGGAGGGTGGCAGTGGCCCCCGCCAAAAAACCCACTTGCTTTTTATTTATGAGTCTCACAATGATGCTAGTAGGTGAAGAAATAGAACAAGAAATTAAGAAATAAAGACTGAGATTTCAGGATTGTGTTTTAGCAGCTTTATTTTGATTCAAATAACTACGAAATCCATAAAATAATAAAGGGATGACTGATGCGAATTTCAGTTCAGCAAATAAGACAATTTCTAGTCACAACAGCAACTTAATCCTCAAATCAATACCTGTTTTGACACTGTTTCAAAATGGTAAAAGCGGCTTTCTGCTAGCCTCTTGTGACTCTAGCTGCGGTGGAGGTATTGGTAGGCACCGCTGGGGTCGAATCCTCAAAACCCTAGCCTCCAAATCTTCAACCCTAGCTGGTCTGGAACTGAGCACTGGAGAAAAATATTCTCAAAGATAAAATGCTAAAAACCTTCCAGAAAAGTAGCTGAAGACTCCTATTTATACTAGGCTTAAAACTTCCAAGAGAAGCCAACTTCTATTCTGCACATAACCCCCTCTAAAAACTATTTACCTCCACAAAAAATAACTATACTTACAAAAATACCCCTGAATATTACAGAATGATCCCCAAAGCTAATTTGGCAAAAATAGAACCCCCAAAATTCTGAAATTACAAAATATCCCTTGCACCATAAATAGCAACACTTGATATAAGCAGAAAATTATATAAAGACTGCTGATTGCATGTAGCCAACCCCACCTAGTGGTACTCAAGGCTTGTTGTTGTTGTTGCTGCTTTTGTACTACTGATTGCATCATTCCCCGCTTCTTAGAAAGGACTTGCTGCAGTGCGAGTTGTCATCTTGGCTGCTCGGCAACTGTTTGATTGATATGGGTAGGGACAAAGCACCAGATCCAGACAGTTTCACTATGGCTTTTTTACAAGATAATTAGGAAGTGGTGAAAGAGGATGTCTTGAATTTTTTTGAGGAGTTTCATAGGAATGGCGAGGTGTGCAAAAGCATGAATTCTACTTTCATTGCCCTGATTCCTAAAAAAGTATAGGTCTAGAAAAGTAAGGATTTTAGGCTAATCAGCATGGTGACTAGAAGTTATGAACTGCTAGGAAAGTTTCTTTCGAGAAGTATTAGAAAGTGTTGGGGGACATGGTGTCTTTGGTGCAATCTGCTTTTGTTAAGAGACAGGAAGATCTTATATGCTGTTTTGGTAGCCAATGAGGTGGTTGAGGACATGAAGAGGAGGGAAAAAAAAAAAGGAGTGATTTTTAAATTGGATTTTGAAAAAGCTTGTGATATATTTATTTGGGGTTTCTAATGAATGTGCTCATGTGAAAAAGGTTTTGGGAGTTTGTGGTGTAAGTGGATAGGAGGGTTCCTCAATTCTACTAATACGTCTGTGCTCAGCCTAGGGATTGGTTCAAAATCTTGGGGGGATTAAGACAGGGGGACCCATTATCTCCTTTCTTGCTCAATTTGTTGTGGATGTCTTGAGCAGGTTGGTTTCCCATGCTCAGGATCTGAGAATTATTAGTGGTCTATTTATAGGTAGAGAGGAAATGGAGGTGTCTCATCTTCAGTTCGCAGACAATTCCATCCTTTTTCTTGAGAATAGTGCAGCGAAATTTCATAAGATTCTTGTGGTGCTTATAATTTTTGAGAGAATTTCAAGCTTAAAAATATACTTGTCTAAGAGTGGCCTAGCGGGTATTAATCCGTGTAGTAGAGATTTTGAGAATCTTAGATCTTTAGCAGGTTGTGTATCCCTTTTTGGTCGTTTTCTTATCTTGGGAAATCCTCTGTCTGATGCTTTTTGGGATTTTGTGATAGGAGTGGCAATATATTGGAAGTTGGAAAAAGGCTTCTCTCTCATTAGAAGGTAGAATCAAGGTCCTAAATTTCAATTTCGACTCAAATTTCGAAGCTCCAAAAGTATGGAAATTTTGATTTCGATTTGAAAAAATAATGGAAATAAGTAGTAAAACATGAAATTCTTTTATAAAGCTTTAGAAATGATTAATAAACATAACAATGTAAGTTTTAGGACTAATATATTACAAGTAAATACATCTCTGCTGTCTATGAGGTGGAGAAGTTGTAATATAATATGTGCATCAAACATATTTGTAAGATAATGTCCATTAAACATATTTAGTGAATCAGTTAATACAAATGAAATTCATAAATTATTTAAATATTATTTATTATACAAATAATGATAATTTATACATGAATATAAAATGTTGTTGTAAGTTTACTTTTTCATAAATTTCAAAAGCACTTGTAATAATATTTTGTTTCAATAAAAATAAATAAATTAAATTAAGAGAGAAATTTCTCCACTCCTAAATCTCTCATTTGCATTTCGGGGAAATTTCATTGCATAGTTCAAATTTCGACAAGTTTCGCTAAAATTTCAAGATTGCGATAAATTTCGGATGATTTGTTGAAATTTCAACAGAAATTATGCAAGATAGAAATCGACTGCCATTTCGATTTCGAGGGTAATATAAACCGAAAATTTTGTTGGAAGTTTTGACAATTTAGTGGAAATTTAAGACCATGGGTAGAATTAAGCTTATTGGTGCTTCCCTAGTCAACATTCCCATTTATTACCTTTCTCTTTTTAAATTACCTGCTAGGGTGGCTAGGACATTGGAAAAAATTATGAGGGATTTTTTATGGTCTGGCTGTGGGGAGAATAAAAGGGATCACCTAGTTTGTTGGGATGTTGGTCTGTGACCTCCAGGTCACACAACAACAACCTTATCGTTGCGTCTAAGCTCCCTTTCTTATGGCATAAAGTAATAAAGAGTAATATGGGTTCCACTAGAATGGATGGGATTCAAAATGAAGTGGCAACACTACTCATGCAAGTCCTTGGAAGTTTGTTTCATAGGTAGCTTGTTTTTCTTTCCTTCTACTCGTTTCAAAGTGGGTAATGGGCAGAAATTTTGCTTGTGGGAGGATACTTTGGTTGGTGAGTCTTCATTGGAGCTGTTGGTGCCATGCTTGTTCAGACTTCCCTTTGTCCATGAGGCACCAATTTCAACCTTTTTATTTCAATGAGGGGGGGCCTCTTTTCTTGATTTCCATTTTTTTTAGGAGTCTCAATAAGAGAGGTTGATGAGTTAACTCATTTTCTGAGTTTGTTGGATTCTTTCTTGCCAAATTTGTGGGAGGACATGAGCCTTTGGATTGGGGATACTTCAGGTTCCTTTTCCTTCAAAGTCTTTTTCTCAAATCTTACTAAATCCACAAATCATAGACCTTTCTTGTTAAATAAAGTTGTGTGGAAAGTGAAGGTTCCATTTAAAGTCCAGCCTTTCGTTTGGACTCTTGTACTAAACATGATTAATACAAATGATGTGTTCCAAATTAGGAGACCCTACAAAGCTCTTAGTCTACTCTTAGTCTAGATATTTGTATGCTGTGTAGTGGTTCAAATGAGAGTTCTAGCCATCTATGTCTTCATTGTAAGGTGGCAAGATACATATGGAATCATGTGTTTTCATTTTTTTGGAGAAGAGTGCTTGGGTCCGGAATCTATCTTTGATTTTTTAATGGTAAAGTTTTGGGGTTTTAGAAAGAATAAAATGGGGGAATTTTTGGGTCTGCAGTTTTTTTCAGTGCTGTAGCTGACGTGAATTGAAAGGTTTCAGAGATGAGAAGACCCCTCCTCTCCTCTGGGAGAAAGTAATTTTTTACGCCTCTTTTTGGGCACATTATTTTGGGATTTTTAGGGGTTTATCGCTGTTTGATGTCCAAAGAGATTGGAAGGCAGCTTTAGTGTAACTGCTTCTTTGTTAGTTTTCCATTTTCCTAGAGGATTTCTAATACTTCATTCTTTGTAATTATTCTTTTCATTAATAGATCCCTATAAAAAATAATAATTTCATTTTTTTTTTCATTTTTTGGGGATTTTTTTTAGTTGTCTAAAAGGGAGCTCAGTATTTTAGGGTTTCATGGGTGTAAATAGCATTGCAAGGTGTCACGGGCTGAATATTTCACACTTTTGTGAAAGGACCGTGCTGTGCTAGCTAAAGCCCTCTTCTTTAACTAGCTAGCCTATCGTTTACCACAATTCACCCATAAAACACTTTCATTGTCATTCAGTCAAACATATGCAAAAGCAGTAAGCAAGAATGAAAGCAGTGACACATAAGTAGTAAGCATTGAAGCAACGTAATTCATTAACAACACCTCGGTTAACATTGTGTGTCTAGCGAGGGAGGCAAGTAGGCTAAACACGTTCACAATAGTTAGTGAGTTTTACAAGTTGATGAACACTCGCCCTCCCTTAAAGAGTTTGCTATGCTATTCTCACTCTGGCACTAGGAAACATCAAAGTGACCGAGGAGTCATACTGCCTTTTGTAGCATAGGGGACAACTACTACTAGAAAATAACCATACACTAGTATTTACATGATGGAAACCCATTCCAAACGCACGAGACAAGAGGTCACAGGCGAGCATAATGCCCTGAACAAGCTCGGCTCATGTCGCTCCCCCCTTATGCGGTTGACGTCCTCGTAGACTTTGACGCTAGGTACACTTCAACTTTGTCCACGAACGATTGCATATCTTCCGTTGAAACCTAATTGATTTCTTCGTCGTCAAGGCCTTTCCACTTCACTAAGAACTCTCGCCGCTTCTTCCTTGAACTTCATGTCTATCAGTTTGCACTGTCTTCAGTTATGCTCTGGTTGACTGACTTCTGCTTGGATCTTCGATGTTGGTGTTGAACGGCTTGAGGCAGCTGACATGAAACACAGGATGCACTTTCATCCAAACCAGAGGGTCAATTCTGTAAGATGCCTTCTCGACTTTGGCCAAAATGGGGACTGGTCCTTCATATTACGAAGTAGTCTCCTATCTCATTCTTGTAGTGACATGATATGTTTAGGATTGAGCTTAACAAGAACCAAGTCACCTACGTTGAAGTGATGCGGTCTTCTCCCCTGATTTGCCCACTTCTTCATCCGCTTAGAAGCTTTCTCCAGGTACGCTTGAGCTATCTATGTGTTCTATCTCCATTCTCTGGTGAAGATGTATGCCTTGGGACTCTTTCCTCTGTATGACTCATCCGCTGTGTGAGGTAACAAAGGCTGCTAGTTTGTAACAAGTTAAAAAAGGCTCTTGTTGGTTGTTGAGCTCTTTTGGGCATTGAAATAGAACTGAGCCACATCAAGTAGTTGCATCCAATTCTTCTGGTTGGTGTTGACGAAATGGCGTTAAGTACACTTCTAGTAGTCCATTGAATCTCTCTGTTTGTCAATCTGTTTATGGATAGTAACTCGAAGAGATGTCAAGCTGTGAACTGAGGATTTTGAAAAGTTCTGATTAGAAGTTGCTGGTGAATCTTAAGTCTCAGTCACTAAAAATATCTTGAGTGGAACACCCCAATACTTCACAATATTCGTGAAGAATAGTTGTGTCGTCTCCTCTGCTGAACAATACTTTGGTGTAGATATAAATGTACCATACTTCGAAAACCTGCCTATAGCCACAAGTATAGACCCTGCGTCTCCCACTCTGGGCAGGTTGGTGATGAAGTTTAGGGAGACACTTTCTTGCGATTTGGATGGTATTGGTAAGTGCTCCAGCAGTCCTGCAATTGTCTTCCATTCCACATTGTCTTGTTGACAAATGAGACAAGTTCAGGTATAATCAACCACATCTTCATGCATGTGTGGCCAATAATACCTCTACTCTAGTAAGGCCAAAGTGCGCTGCCATCTTGAATGTCTTGCCCACATGGTATCATGACACTCTCTCAACAGTGTCTTTCTCAAATCTCTAGCTCGTAGCACAAAGTGTCGGCTACCATGGGTCATTAGCAATCCGTCTTCCATCCAAAACTGACGCGCTTTCCCCTTTTCGGTCAGCTTCATAAGGTTTTGCGCAATTGGGTCTTTGGCTAAATTCTCTTTGATGCGCTCCCACATCGTCATGGTAACAGTACTCATAGTCAAGTGGGTTACCATCCGCAAGGTCGCCAACTTAGCCTTCCTACTCAGTGCATCAGCAACTTGGTTCAGGCTGCCCGCCTTGTGCTCAAATGAAAAATCAAATTTTGCCAAGAACTTGCTTGGGTGTCAACTTCAGCTATGTGGAGAAGTGGCTAACACGCGAGTTATTCGATTTCACCACAAACCTTGACCCAAGTAAGTAATGTCGCCACACGTGGAGACCACCGTTAGCTTCTCCTTCTCTTGAGTTGTGTACTTCCGTTCCGCTTCACTAAGCTTACAACTATCGTTCACAACAGGATGCCCCTCCTGTAACAAGACTCCTCTAAGGGTGTAGTCTGATGCATCTGGTTGTACCTCGAAGGGTTTCATGACGTGTGGAAGAGCAAGTACTAGATCTCTCATCATGGAATCCTTCAAGTCATCAAAGGCTCCAACACTTCTCTGTCCAGTTCCACCCCTGACCCTTCTTTAGTAGTTTTGTCATAGGAGTAGTTCGCGAGTACCCCTCTACAAACTTCTTGTAATAGTTAGCAAGGACAAGAAAGGAACGCAGCTCCTTTACCGTTGTTGGGATCTTCCATTCTTGAATCGCCTTTACCTTTTCCATATCCATCTTGATATGACTTTGCTTAATCACATGATCAAGGAATTTGATGCTCCACTAAGCGAAAGAGCACTTCTTTTTCTTCACATACAGATTGTTCCTCTTTAGCCCGTCGAACACCTTCTGTAGATGCTCTTTATGTTCCTCCAAAGTAGAACTGTAGACAACAATATCATCCAGGTACATCACGACAAACTTGTCAAGGTATTCATGAAATACCTGGTTCATCAAGGTACGGAATGACGCAGGCAAGGACTTAAATTTTGACCGAAATTTCAAATTTTGAGGGGTCTTGAAAGGAAATTGAGAGACAGATTCGATTTTGAAAAAATTCAACAGAAATTTTGAGCTTTCAGCACCGAAATTTCAAATTTCGAGGGGTCCCGAAAGGAAATTGAGAGACATATTCGATTTTGAAAAAATTCGACAGAAATTTTGAGCTTTCAGCAAATTTTGTTCGAAATTTCGAAAATTTCAGCTGTTCTTCCGAAATTTTCTGGAAATCATGTGGAAAAAAAAAATTGTAGGGAGGAATTTCAGCGCTATTCTGAGTATTCTCAATTTTTTTTTTTGTTTTACCATGTGATTGTGCACGTTGTGCAACCCGTGAGCTTATACAGTGAAAAACAAAAACTCGCAGAGATACTTTGCAGATCCATTATTCAACCCAATAATTCCACCAACCACTACACAAATTATTTGTATAAATTAACATGCATTCGGATACATACCTCAAGCTCAAACTCTCAAAGCCTCTTCTTCCATTTTCAAACTTTAAAAAAAAAACCCTAGATTCCAAATTTTCTACTGCCTCCTGCCTCCACCTTTGAAGTTCGAACTCCGAAAAGCCCTAGCCTTCGAATCCCCTCTTGCCAGCCCTTCGAGCCTCTGCCTCTAGCCTTTGGCTTCACTGTAACACCCCGACCCCGAAGGGGCCTGAGATATTAACTTTTTACTACTAATTTACAGCGGAAGCAAAATAAACTCAATTTTTATTAAACCAGAGTGCTAATTATCCATATTACAATCATTTATTTCAAATGAAGAAAAATTACACAAACATAAATATCTAAAACCATACTAATATTTCTAATCAATCTTTATTTTTCTAATCCCCACTCGCATGCTTGCTAACCTTGATTTCCGACATGTCCTTCAGAGTTATCTGAAATAAAATACGATTGGAGTGAGACGACGCTCAGTAAGTAAATAAGATTATTATTAGTGTGTGGCCACAATGAGCTTTTAAAGAATTTCGTAAAACAATATTTAATACTATAACTTCAATACTGCTTCTAGAATAAATATAAATTTAAAAATTTCTGCATAAAACTTTTGTCATCAATTTCAACAGTAAATTTTTTATAATCATATACTATAACTGCTAAATTAAACTTTTAACTTTAAAACTGTAAAAATGTTTTATGATAAACATACATATACTTTTCCTTAGATCGTCATTTAAGCACCAGAATGATCCTTTTCACGTAAACTTACACTTTTCCTTCAAATCATCAGTAACTTTGTACACGTAATTAAATATGTACAAACATATATTATAAAAAAAAATCACCCTTAGGTCTGTTTGCCGTAAGTCATGTTTACCCCCATGACTGAGTTGTGCGGTCCGAAGACTGGACTTAGCTGGCTGGCCGACCAAACTAAATCAACGTACGTAAACTTTAAGTGAGATTTTCCTTATTAAGTCCTGGTCTGGAACCAGGTGTGCACTCAGGAGAAATCCACTAACATAAATAACCACTCTGTAAACAGTGTGGGTGCACTCTGATCCGTATAAATTTTAAGTTGCGGTACCGAGCATCTGTAACTTTGAACTTTCGTTGCCATAAGGGGTTTTAAAATCATCTTATTATAATTTATGCAATTTAAAATAATATCGTAAAAATCTCATCTTTTCTCATATTTACATAAAATTGTAATGTAGAAATAAACTCATGCCACACAATTTTTGTGTTAAAAATATATATAATTTTATTTTTGAATAGAAAGAAATATTGAAAATTTACCCGAGGGGATTAGAACATTTCTTAACCCAAAAATAAATGCAAGTATATTAAAGATAGAACTGGTATAATTAAATACGCGTAAAAATAAATTCATGGAAATTTTGTGGAACTAATTAACATAATTGAAATTTACTTATAAAATAAACTCGGGTATAAATTTTAAATAAAAAAAAAAACTAACATAATCAAAATTTACTTACCTTCTTCTTTTACCGCGTGCTACGAACACAATAACTATCTTTAAGAAATGAGATCGGAAAGAGTGGGTGAGTGAGAACTTACTCAAAATTCTCTCTCCACCACAAATTCTTTCACTCACTAATCCTTCTCTTCTTTAGAAAATTGTTGTGAAAAATGAAGGTTGAGAGCTCCCTATTTATAGGAAAATTTTGGGGAAAAAATGAAATTTATAAAAGTGTGGGGAGATGGGTGAAATTATAATTTTTAAAAATTAAAGAATGGGCAAGGGATGGGCAAGGTATGGGTTGAGTATGGGATGGGGATGGAGGCCATGTGGGAGTGCTTGCCACCATTCCTATTAAATAAATTTTTAATTAATCACTTACCTAATTAATTAATCAATTAGTTAATTAATTATTTTATTATTTTATTATTTTTCTTAATCATTATTAGCATTATTATTATCATTGTTATTAATTTTGAATCATTTTTAGTATTTATTTATTTTATTATTTATTTTTGAATAAGAATTAAATTTGAATTTTGAAAACTCATGTGGGCCCCACATGGTCTTGTGGGCCCCACACAACTTCGAGACCCGAATGGATCCTACGTAACTCGAATAACTCTTATACGATTTTATGCATCCTACATAGCTTTGAAACTTGTGTAAACCTCCATACGGCTTCAGGACTCATGTGAGCCCCACACAGTCTTGTGGGCCCCGCATAGGATACCTATATTATTATTATTTTATCATATATTTCTTCAAATTATATCAGTTAAAACATTATTTTATGTACTCATTTACGTATATAAACAGTGTCTTGTGGCTCCGGGATTCATGTGGACCCCACATAGTCTTGTGGGCCCTACATATGATACCTATATTATTATCATCTTATTATGTATTTCTACAAATTATGTCTGTCAAAATACTATTTTATATATATATATATACTTATTTACATGTACAAACAGTGTCTATCCTGTTTATCCTATGAAATTCCATTTTGATCAGGCCGACCTCCAGGGAGCGACTAAGCCGCAATGGTCTCTGAGCACTCGCTAAGACAAGGTCTTTCTTAGGCATCAAACATGGAATCAAGGATCCTACAGAAAAACACTTCTGTATTGATATTAACTTAATGACTATTTTTATTATTTTATTATTATTGTACTTTAATCATATATATATATATATATATATATATATATATATATATATATTTTGGGTCATCACATTCACCCTCCACCTCCATCGTTGTCGGCGTCGCACACAGTCGCAGCCAGCCGCAAGAACTCCAGCCTGTAATCTTCCTTTTTGTCGAGGCTCTCGCAGAGCTGCGAGCAAGAAACCGAGAGAAGAGAGACAAGAAACGAGGAACGAGAGTCTGGAGTCACTGTCGCCCCTCTCTCCACAAGCAGCAGCAGCTCCACAAAATAAAAGGGCTGCAAACTAAAGGTTGGTTCATATTTTAAATAACATGTTTTAACTTTTAAGTTTTTTTATTTACTCAAAATCCCCCTTGCCCCCAATATATTTACAGCAATGCCCTCCTCTCCCATTTACTATTTACCTCTTAGTTAATGTTACTAACTTACTAGTTACGAGTTACTACTTTGCTAGTATACTAAATAATAAGTTAGTATAATAAATAATTAGTTAATAACTAGTAAATTTAATAACTAAATAAAATTAGAATAATTTACTATTATTGTCTTATTATAGTATAAATTAATAAATTATTTCATTTATTTAAATATATTCATTTTAAAAATTTATTACTTAATAATAATTTTCTAAAAATTATCATTAATTTTGTAATTTTAATTTAATAATTTAATATTTCTCTTAGTTATTAATTTATCTTTATTTAGCATCTAAATATTTTTATTTTAAAATTATAGAGTAACATCCAAATAATTTTTTTTTTTTTTTACAAATTTAGAGTAATTTAACACCTAATCAGTATAGCCTAGTAATTAAATAAATTAAAATACTTATTAGCTTAATATAGTTTAACTTTAAATTATTTCATTTATTTGACTAATTTAATTTCCATAATTTATTGGTAATTTTGTACATTATCATTAAATTTTGTAAATTTAATTTATTATTTTAATGTTTGTCTTATTTATTAATATTATATTGATAATAAAACATACCAAATAATTTTCTTTTAAAATTGTTGACTAAACACCTAATTTTTGATTCATTGTTACCTTGTAGGAAAGTAAAATTATCTACAAAAATGTTTGAAGGAAGAAAACAAGTCCAGCATGGGAACATGGATACCTGATGCCCAATGTCAAGAATGGATTTATTTGCAAATATTGCGGAATACAAATGAAGAGTGGTGGTGCAACAAGATTAAAAATGCACCTAGAAAATTACGACTCGTAGCATAATATAAAATTTTGCAACAAAGTACCTCTAGAAGTTAAGCATGAGAATTGTTTTAGAAAGAAAAATAATAGCTAAGGCAAAAAAAAAATAGAAAGAACGGATCAAATAAAAAATGAATTGCATGGGAACTTGATGCAATCACAACAAATTGATGAAGTTGATGATGTTGACGATATTGCATACCTGCCTGACATTTCTTCCTATGAAAGGTCTGCATATCGTCAAGCATTCTATGCTTCAAAACAGACAGAATGGGAAAGAGACCAATTTCGTAGGTTTGCAGGTAGCCAACAAGGAGGCAGTTCAGGGGCTGGTAGTAGTGTAGGGCAACCTCCGATGAGGCGATCTCAAAGTGTGAGAGAGCCAGAAATAGAGCCATATATTTCAAAGCCTTCTCAATGTTACAAGTCAGATGCAGCAAAACAAAGATACTTGAAAAATTTATTAAAAGGAGGTAAAATAAAAGAAGAAATGAATAGGTTGATTTCAAAATTTTTTATATATGATAATGTTCCACCTGAGAAGGCAAAATCGCCTCATTTTAAAAACATGGTATGGGGTTGCCAATCAGCTGGAACGGGAGTCGATCCATCGACACCCTATGAAATAAAAAAAAAATACCTTTATTTAGAGGTAAAAGAAATGGAAGGCCACATAGAAGAAGTGAAGAAAAAGTGGGCCACGTATGACTGCATTGTAATGTGTGATGGATGGACAGTCCCGACAAAATTATCCATCATAAATTTCATGATTTACTCGAAAGGAAGCACAATTTTTCTAAAGTCGGTAGATGCTTCTAACAAAATAAAAGACCATGAATACATATATTCCCTATTAAAACATGTTGTGCAAGAGGTAGGAAAGCAACATGTTGTCCAAGTGGTGACCGATCATGGTAGTGCCTACAAGAAAGTGGGTCTAAAATTAATGAAAAAATTCAACTTGTATTGGACTCCTTGCGCCGCTCATTGTATTGATCTCATTTTTGAAGAGATCGGAAAAAGAGAGGCAATAAGCATAGTCATCTTGTAGGGAAGACAGATCACTAATTTTATATATATTCATGGATGGTTGCTTGCTAAAATGAGGGAGCATTGTCAAGGGGATATTGTGCGTCCAGGGGCCACACGATTTGCTACAAACTACATTGCACTTGATAGCCTACAAAAAAAGAGAGTAGGTTTAAAATCTCTATTCACATCTGATGAATGGGCTGAGCATGCTCTTAGTCGAACAAAAATGGGTAGAGAAATTGAAAGTACAGTTCTTAACCATCAATTTTGGGATAGAATGACAAAAGTTTGTAACATTTATGAGCCTATATATCGAGTATTGCGTATAGTTAATAGTGAAGTGTGGCCAACATTAGGAGTTGTGTTTGAAACAATAAGGGTGATGAAAGAGGCCATTGAAATAGGTGCAAGAAGTGCAAGATGGGTTCTCAAAGTCATCAATGACCGGTGGGAAAGAACCCTTGAACATCCTCTTGATGCTACAGGTATAAAATATTTATAAATTTCAAGAAATTCATATATCAAAATACTTATTACATATTTATATTTTACTTTATTTGATTGGTAGCTTATTTCTTAAATCCAAAATATCAATACAAAGAAGGTGTTGGGGAAGATCCTTATTTTCTTGATGCAGTTCACAAAGTTTTTAACACCCTCGAGCCACATTCCTCGGGCCTGGATCAAATTGGAAATGAGGTATATTTTTAAAATAAAATAAGTCTTAATCCATGTTTAATTATTCAATAACAATATTTTTTTTAGATTATTATATTTAAATATGCTAAAAGAAGCTTTGGAGAAGCAGCTGCTAAAGCAGCTAGGCCAACCATGGCACCTGGTAAATATTTTTATATAAATGTACAATACAAAGTTACAAACTTCAAGTACAATCTACTAAGTAGTAAATATTAACTTGTGAACTTAAAACATCTTGCACAGCTGATTGGTGGATGATGTATGGATCAAGTGTTCCAATCCTAAGAAAGCTAGCATTGCGTATTTTGTCGCAAACCGCATCTTCATCAGCTTGTGAAAGAAATTGGAGCACATTTGCACTCATTCACACAAAGCAAAGAAATAGACTAGCTTACACCAGACTTTAGCAGCTTGTTTTTTGTTATTACAACATGAAGCTTCGAATAAGAGACATGGAGGCCGAAATGGACAAAGTGGCTGAACAAGATCCCCTGGACCTTCTTGACATATCAGTTGAATTGGGTGATGAGGATAAGTATCCACTTTTTCAATGGATTAGGCCATCCCATCTTGATGAACGAGACGGAAGTCCCCATCCACAAATGGCCAAGCATGCACAAGATGACTTTGGCATTGATGTTAATCAGGTAATGGTAGAAGAAGTAATATCTAGTAGTGATGATTCACAAATGAATCTTGGATCTAGATATGGAACTTCATCCACTATGCCCTCTGGTGGTGATGATGATAATGACAACGATGATGCTGGTGGTGACGGATCTAACCCCGACTATAGCGGTGGGCAAGGTGGTGATGGTGGGGACTATGGAGGAAATGAAGGATGGCAAGATTATAGATCAGAAGCGGAATATACACTTCCTTCCCAACTAGAAGATGAGGGTCCACAAAGAGAAACACGTCCAGTTGATAGGCAATACAGTCGTAGAAAAGGAAAAGGGAAGATGCATCAAATAGAAGAGGATAACTTTTCCCTTAGTATGGAATCTATGAGTATAGGAACAGAGCACGACTCTAATAGTTATGGTGGTTATGAATCTACACAGAACAGCTCCTTACAATCTACATATGGCCAACCATTTTCATATGCAAATAAGCAGGCACAACAATATGGAAATTGGCCACATGTCTATGGGTATGGACAAACATGTCAAGAATATGGGTATGACTATGACCAGTATGCAAATGCAAAACAATCCTATGGACATACACAACAAGTAGAACCTGTAAGAAGAAATCCTAGCACACGAAGATCTTCTGGCCGGATAGAAACTGCCATGAACCAAATGACTACGAAGGAGTATGAACAACACATGTACACTTATACTCAATATTTTGGAAATTATATGACATGGAGTGATTATTGTAAACAATATATGTCATCTCGAAATCCTAATGATAAGGATAGGAGAGATGACTTTGAGCCACCAAGAAAGTCCATGTGGTATTAGATCATTAAATGTATAATTTTTATTGAAAATGTGGTTGTTTAAATGATAATTTGTTGCCTTAAATCTTAAAGGAATAACTTCAAAACTTTATAATCATTTGAATGTTCTTCAGTTCATAGTTTGTTTCGCGATATGCAGTTTAATATCCTACACAATAGAAACTTGTCATATATGCATTTTTTTTAATGTATTTTGATTCCATATTAAGCATAATCGTCTATTCTAATATTTCCTAAAATTTATATATTATTGTAAATTTCCATCATTTACTATAAATTTTCGTAATTTCTTTAAATCGAAATCAAAATCGAAATCGAAATTTCCATCGAAATTTCTGTAAATTGAGACCATTGAAATCAAAATTTAAGTCCTTGGACGCAGGCGCATTCGTCAACCCAAATGGCATCACCAAGAGATCATATGCCCCATACTGCATCACAAAAATTGTCTTCGGCTCATCCTCATCAGCAATTCTCACCTAATAGTAGCTTGACCTCAAGTCAAGTTTAGTAAAGTACTTGGCACGACTCAACTAATCCAACAGATCAACAATCAACGGAATAGGATACTTGTTGCGCATTGCCTCCTTGTTGAGCGTGCGGTGGTCTGCACACATCCCCGCATGAGAGCTCCCATCATGTTTCCTCTGAAACAACACCGGTGCTCCGAATGGTGCTTTGGAAGGGTGAGTATATCCCGCTTCAAACAAATCATCAAGTTGTTTTCACAACTTTGCTAGCTTTGGAGGCACCATCTGAATGACCCCTTAGTAGGTGGTTTCACTGTGGGCAACAACTCGATCTCATGTTCCACACCCCATCGTGGAGGCAAGTTATGAGGTAGCTTATCCGGCATCACCTCCATTTACTCATCCAACACAGCTTAGATGGTCATAGGCACCGGCTCTTGACCTACTTCTTCATCTACCACCACCGTGGCTAGATATGTCTGCCCATTTCGTCTCAATCCCCTCTTGAGTTGCATGGCTAGAAAAGAACTTCTCATCGTCTCCTTTCTTTGCAACGGCTTGTATCATGCAAAAGTGATCTCCCATTAGATATAGGGAACCAACAAAAAGCATCGACACTGCCTTAGTCTCCCATAGGAATTCCATTCCCAAAATGACTTGGAAGTAATCCAACGGCACCGCTGTGAAATTCGCATGACCTGCCCATTGTCCAAGCTTCACAGTCACTTGCTTGGCTACTCTTAGAATAGGTTGGGCTACAGAATTCACCACTTTCATGCATCCTGAATCCTTCTCTAAGGATAAGTTGAGTCTCCTTGCTCATGCCTGTGAAACAAAATTATGGGTAGCTTCGGTATCCACCATAGCACAGGTACTCTTCCCATTGATTCTCAAGTCCACAGACATCAGTCCTTTCGCTTGTGTAACTTTCGGTGCTTTCGTTTGCTTTTCCAATGCGTTCACTAGCCGCATTACACCCATCCTTGGGGTATCCTCCTCTTCCCCATCACTTTCCACTATTTGCTCCGCAGTGGAAGCTTGTAAGGCATTGAGTGATTCCTTGTGAGGGCACTCAACAACTCTGTGAGGGCCTCAACACAAGTAGCATGAAATTCTACTCTTTCCAGTGGGTGTGTTGACCCCTTGAAACGATCAAGCTTCTTTCGAAGTTGATGCCTTATAGTCAGCTCCCCAACTTTTGGGTTTGCCCTTCTTGAAAGACTTTATGTTGTTTCCCCCTACGCCAAACTCTTTGGATGAAATGGTATTATCACAAGCATAGTCAGTCAAGCATTCCGCGACAGTTTATGCGGTAGACAAGTCTTGAACTCTTTGCCTATAAAGTTCTATTCTTGCCCATAGTTTCAACCCCTCAAGGTAATAAAATAGCTTATCCTTTTCCAACATGTACCTGATATCCAACATCAAAGAAGAAAATTGTTTTACGTATTCTTTGATTGACCCAGTATGCTTGAGATCTCTCAGCTTCTTCCTAGCATTGTACTTAACATTCTCAAGAATGAATTGGGCCTTGAGCTCTCTCTTCAAGTTTGCCCAACAATCCACTATACAACGTCCATTTTCAATTTCATTGTACTTAGTACGCCACCACAGTTTGGCGTCACCAACCAAGTACATAGTCGCAGTATTCACTTTCACCTGTTTTGAGTCTGTCCTCAAAGCGTGAAAGTACTGCTCCATATCAAACAAGAAGTTCTCCAACTCCTTGGCATCATGGGCACCCCCATATGTCTTGGGTTCTGGTACCTTGGTCTTGCTAAACCTCAAAGTGTTAGAGTTTCCAATAGCAAGAACTACCACATTCACCTTTGCAGTCAGATCAGCCATCTGAGCTTGCAAGGTTTCCACAGTATAGTGAAAGTCCTCCGACATTTCCCCTATCGAACTCTGTTGATGCTTTTGTGATCCCTCCAATTCATCAGCACGTTTCGTTAGTCGGGCCATCTCTATGGCCACATTGTTGGTTGTCGTCTCAGCCTGTGCTTCCAACCAAGGTCATAAATTTCGATTTCGACTCAAATTTCGAAGCGCTCCAAAAGTACAGAAATATCGACAGAAATTTTGATTTTGATTTGAAAAAATAATGGAAATTAGTAGTAAAGCACGGAATTCTTTGTGAAACTTTAGAAATGGTTAACAAACATAATAATATAAGTTTTAGGACTAATATATTACAAATTAAATACATCTTTGTTTTGTATGAGGTGGAAAAGTTGTAAAATAGTATGTGTATCAAACATATTTGTAAGATAATGCACATTAAACATATTCAGTTAATACAAATGAAATTCATAAATAATTTAAATATTATTTCTTATACAAATAATGATAATGTAGACATGAATGGCTAAATAAAATGTTAGTGTAAGTTTATTTTTTCATATAATTTCAAAAGAACTTGTAATAATCTTTTGTTTCAATAAAATAAATAAAATAAATTAAAAGAGAAATTTCACTTCACTCTTAAATCTTTCATTTGAATTCTGATAAAATTTCATTGTATAGTTAAAATTTCAACAAATTTCGAGATTTTGATAAATTTCGGATGATTCGTTGAGATTTCGATGGAAATTATGCAAGACGGACATCGACTGCCATTTCAATTTCGAGGGTGATGGAAATTGAAAATTTCGACAATTTCATGGAAATTTAAGACCATGCTTCTAGCACACTAATTCTCTCAGCATTGATTGGCATGGTCATTTACCAAAGCTTTACCAATCCCACAACGAAGGCAATTGAATTCACGTGGCAACTAATCGAGCTTTGATACTAAGTGTCACAGGTCGAATATTTCAAACCTTTGTGAAAGGATCGTGCGGCGCTAGCCAAAGCCCTTTTGTTTGACAAAACACTTTCATTGTCATTCAATCAAACATAAGCGGAAGTAGTAAGCAAGTTATGAAAGTTGTGGCAAATAAGCAGTAAACATTGAAGCAACATAATTAATTAATAACATCTCCGTTAACGTTGTCTATCAAGCGAGGGAGGCAAGTAGACTAAACACGTTGACAATAGCTAGTGAGTTTTACAAGTTGATGAACACTCACCCTCCCCTAAAAAGTTTTCTATGCTATTCTCACTTAGGCACTAGGAAACATTAAAGTGACCGAGGAGTCATAATGCCTTTTTAGCATAGGGGAAAACTACTATTAGAAAATAACCCTGTACTAGTATTTATAGGATGGAAACTCATCCCAAACGCATGAGACAAGTGGTCACAGGCAAGCATAATGCCCTGAACAAGCTTGGCTCATGATGGTCACATGCCATTGTCAACACTTTGAATGATAAACTTCATTTTTCTTGTTATCTCAGTTTGCAAAAATCCTAGAATTGATCTAGGAGAGGGTTCATTGTTTTAGTGTTAATGCCTTAACAAGATGCTTCCATTTTGCATCAATAGCGAATTATACTAATCCGGTCTATACTATGTTCCCCCCCCCCCTCCCAACCGTCCCAACCAACCTAATGGGGAATGTTAAAAGGCTACATATGAGGAAGATTAAAGAATGTGCTTTAGTTACTCAATTTTAAGTCATTTCTGTAGTATTTTTTCTTATTTTTATTGTGTTCTCGAGTAGTATCTGTCAATGTGAACTATTACCATTTTGCTCTAGATAATGAAATTGGCATACATTGAACTTGCATAAGCACAAATGCACAAACATAAACTAAATTTTAACCATGTTTGTTTGCAGCCTTATAAAAAGTCAAACTGACAGTGCTTGTGCTTGGCATTTGTTGTGGAGAAACATTGGTAGGGTTTCCTTGCAAATCACCATAGTGGGATGTTCTAGAGTATTGGCTTAGTGGGCTCGAATTAGGGCTTATTAAAGGTGCCGTAATGACTTCCTTGGCTACCCAAGCATTTAATATGTCATTTTTACATGCCCCTTTTTCTTATGTTTCACCTTATGCATTTGTTGCCATTGACCAACAATTTATCGATTTCTCATTTTGAGACCTAATGTGGTATTCTCTTTGTCTTTCCCATGCTTCAACAGGGTCTTTTGGAATTGGTCAAATCGATCTCTTTCTCCATTTTTCTCACTTGCTCATTCTCTCTTAGAAATCCCTCTAACTATGTAATCCCTCTAGTTTGAGAATTATCTCTAGCCATTAGAAGCCCTTCGCCTGCCACCACTCTTGCACGAGCTTCTTACAAATTCTCTCATTCTCCTCTTTTGGCCCTCTCTAAAATATCCATACTTGTGTAAAATGTAAGCTCTCCTCCCCTTTCGAGAACTTCCATTGCAATATTTTTAGTAGGTCTTGTATTAATAATTTATGGAATCTAGTTATTTAAAAGTTGTATTTTAATTTAGAACAAAAGACACTAACGTCCTATAAGGTTTCACGAGGTTTGACCTTGAGATTTCGAAAGTCCGACAAACCTCTCTTGAGATTTGGTAAGAAGACGTGGACCTCCTTGAAGTTTCAAAAATCTTATAGACCACCTTGATGTTTGATTTTTTTGTGATACTTACCCCTCCTTTGGCTTGTCTTTTTTGCTAAACCGAAGGGGAGATCCTTGGAATTTTTGAAGCATCAGGACACGTCAATGTCTTTTTGCCAAATATCAAGGGAGATTATTGTCTTTTGGCCTTTAAGTTATTTAGGTTTTCCTGTTTTGTTACCAAGAATTTCAGGCCTATAAATATGAGTGGAAGAGATTTTATTTGAAGTTGAATATTATGATTTGTGCATGAATTATTAGGGTGTATCCCTTGTGTGTAAGGATGTACAAGGACCCAGGTTTTGCATTATTTGGTTTCAGAGCCATGAATGACCACCACCACCAAATGTGCAACCATCAGCACACTCCATTCCCATCATTATCATCACTGCCTTTGTTACACCATTATCAAGTGTTGTTGCAACAACATCTCCAACCTCACAGTCAACTATGTTGTTCTGCCAGTGCTGCACAAATTGTTGATGATCCAAACTGCATCCCTCTCCCAGTTAGTTAAAACAAAAGAAGAAGAAGATTCTGCTAAAATTCTGCTATGATCATCACCCTTGAATGGAGATTTGCTTGCTGAAGCTATGGAGGAAGCCATTTGAAGCTTGCTGGAGTTTCGAATTCCCACCTGCCAGAATCTTTAGTTGTTGGCGAATGTTCCTTCATCATTAGAGAAAAGAGGTGCCCCCTTGGCTTTGCCTTGCGTTATCATTCTCAACAAACCACCAAAGTCCTCACTGCTGGCCCCCTTTGCCAGAACATATTGCCATGTTGTGCTGCTGCCATCAAATTCTTGGAGAAGAAGAAGAATTATAAGTTGCTTCATGTGTAGGATCTGATTGAAGAAGGGCCTTTTTACTTTAACTGTGCCCTAAACCAAGCCAGTGCTGAACGGACTGGTCTAATAGAATTGAACTGGTCCGGACCAGTTTGGAAGAATGGAACTGGCTGGACAAATGCTCCAACAGAAATGGTGAGCAAGGATCAATATGAGCCCCCATCCATTGGAGAGTTTGCATACAAAAGTTAAGCAAGATAATGGATAGAACAGCTATGAACCAAGAACAAAATACTTGAGAATTTGAGCATCAATTGGAGCCTATCCATTGAGAGAACACTTGTAAAATCTCATGGAGAAACTTACCAAGAGCGAAAGCACACCACTTGAGCAATCATAAAACTAAACGACAAGTTTAAATATTATCATTTGGATCTCCTAATAGAGCGTGGAAGGATCAATGGAGAAGAGACTTGACACTGGAGAAGAAGAGGAGAGCCCTACAGAGATGTTCAGTGAGCCTGTGTTAAAACCACAATCAGTTGAATCAGCTACAGAAGCTGAGAAAATAAGAGTTTTGCGAAAACTGACATCTAAGCCTAAATAATTCAGGGGAGAATTTGAGAAGGTGAAAGTTGAATGATTAAGCCATCTATGGAGGATAAATCTTTTGAGTTCAAGGTTGAAGACATGAGGGAGATAATGTGTGCAATTTACAATGCCGAATATATATATATGTCTGCAATGACACAGTCCACTTGCATTCCTATTTATTTTTTATGCATGTGAGTCAAATTGTTCATCTATAAGCTTGCTTTATTTTTCTGCTTCATCCTTCAAATTTTAAACGAGGCTGAATTTTCTCAACTTGGGGGAGAACGGAGAACATCAAAAGGTCGCAAATGAGCAAGGTTAAGGCATTTTGGAGTTAGCTATTTAATTTTATGATATTGCTATAATAGGTACTCCTATTTTCATGATGTTTTCCAGTAGTATTTTAGTAGGTCTGAAATTAGTAGATTTTAGGAATCTAGCAATTAGGAAACTAGTACTTTAGGTCATGTTCACTCGTGGAAAATAGTTTTATTTTCTATTTTCACTTTCCAAAAAATTACAAAAAATGCCACCTTGTTTTCCAATTATCCAAATTTGTATAGAAAAGTCGGAAAAAATCTTTTTATTGTTTTCTAGAGCTCATATAATCTTAGAAAACTGGAAAAAAAAAAAGTGGCATGTTTGTAATTATTAGAAACATTGGAAATGGAAGACGAAACCTGTTTTTCACAACTAGACATGCCCTTAGTTTTATTAGGCTTCTCTATTCTGTTTTCTTGATTACCAAGCTTGCGAGGTCTATAAATATACAGTAGTGACTCTTGTGAGAGTGTTTATTAAGAGTTGAACATTATGAATTGAGCGAGTTATTACGGTTTACCCTTGTGTGGAAGGATGTAGGTCCTGCATCATACCCCCTTCCTTTGTGTGTGTGTGTGTGAGAGAGAGAGAGAGAGAGACTCAAAGAAGTTAAAAAGTCGTGTACGAAATTGAGTGTCTTCCAATGGTTCTTACCCCTAAGATTGCCCAAGGAAAGTTTCTCTCTCTAAACTCAAACCCACCCCTATATTCGTTGCTTGATTAATATACTCATTCAATCAAGAGTGACACAGATTGGGTTACATGTAATCATAAACTAATGCAGATTTATAAGTTAGAATTTATGTGGTTTAGTTATTTCAATAAAATGTATTTCATAGTTTATTATATGGATTTTATTGCCAATTGGTTTTTGAGATCTACTCATTTTTTTCACTGCCTAAGGATGGAACAATAGATTTAAACCTGTTGGAATTTTACAAATTATTGAGCGTAGGGAGTGACTACAACCTTTTATTACACCTTGCATTTCTAAATTTGGTGTATTTTAATTTGAAATTATACTTGGTTGACCTATTGCATTCTATTGAAAAGGATCACTAAATGCTTGTGTCCATGCAATTACTGCGCCTTAGATTGTATACATATTATTTGCCATTCTATTAACAAATTTTCTTTACAAATCGTGCATTATCTCTATTAGCATTTTCTCCATGTTATACTTAAAATTTCTATCATTTCTTTTCTTGAAATCAGCATGAAAAATTGCAACTGAAATTTCCATAAAAAATTTCTTATATTTTTAGCTTCGAACTTGGGGAAAATCCAACCTTGATTACAAGCATTCCGTCATATATGTGAGGTTCATTGATGATTGTTACATAAGAGCACCAAAGAGACATTTAAACAACATAGGATACAAGCTTGTAGGTTCCAAATAGACACTTGTCATTTAAGTATGTAGAAATGTCATAGCACGCATGTGTTATATTGCCATAAATAATTTAGGAGAACTATGCACTCATGATTTTGATGCTAAAATTTTGACCAAATTCTAGGCCTGGCTGATGGAGTATCACTTACAGATAATTCTAGGCATTCATATTCTAATCAAAGTTTTACAAATTAGGGACTTCTCTTTGTTAAGAAAATCTGAAATCTTTGGAACTTTGTAGTTAATTTATGATTGTTTTGGATATTTTAGTTATTTTGGGATTTTATTTTGATATATAATTGTTTGGGGATTATTTTGTAATTTTTGGTAGTTTTATCTTTAGGGCTTCTTAGTTGCTTGTAAATATAGGCTTATGATGGATGATTAACTTAGGATGATTAATTGAGTCTTATAATTAACTTAGGATTATTAATTGAGTCTTGCGTATTTTCTCTCCCTCAAAGTAGTCTCTCTCTCACTCCTCTCTTCTTCTTCCTTCTCCATCTTTCATTCTCTTTCTGTTTCTCTCTCTGTTCTGTTTCTGTTGTTCTGTCCCTACCTTCTGCTCTGTCCTGCTGTTTCTCTCTTTTTCTTCATCCTCCTCCTCCTTCTCCTTCATCTCTTCCTTTTTCCATTTCTCTCTTTTAATCAAACTTATTATCTTGCTCTCTCGCCATCCTGCATCACTGGCGCAATTATTAAATTAACCAAATTTGGGCACCTCAAAAATTATTAACATTTTTATTTTTATTATTAATTTTTTATAAGCCTGATTGTTTCAATCATTTTATTTTAGTTAAAGTTATAAAGTACTTGAAACACATGACTGACTTTTTTAACCATAGATTCATTGTGTGATTCTTCACACACCTTTTGGCTTCAAGCAATTCTCAGAAATAGATGTTGTTTACTGTCTTTTGAGAAGCCTTGTGAGCTTTGCTTCATGGTATGGTTAAGGCATATGGAAAAGTAGGACTTGCTGCCTCTCTACTGTCCATGTTATCTGTGGATGATTATTTAGAAGAGCCAAAAGTAAGATCTCTAGGTTCCACTGTAGTGCAAATTTTCTGCTTTGAAGTTGAAATTCTGATTTTTGATTGATCTAGTATTTTGTCTTTAGTGCAATTCAACAAACTCTTAAAACTTGTAAATAAAACTTGCATTATGATATTGCAATTAAGGCCTAAGAAATCTACTTATTAGTGTCAATTTTATGTAACGTCTCTTGAGCAACCTTTTTACACTTGGTTCACTCCTTTCTTCTTCTTCCTTCTCCTTCTTTCCTTCTCTTTCTGTTTCTCTCTCTGTTCTGTTTCTGATGTTCTGTCCCTACCTTCTGCTCTGTCCTGCTGTTTCTCTCTTTTTCTTCCTCCTCATCCTCCTCCTCCTGCTTCCATTTCTTGATTCTAATCAAACTTCTTCTCTTGCTCTCTCACTGTCCTGCATCACTGGCCCAATTATTAAATTAACCCAATTTGGACACCCCAAAAATTATTAACATTTTTATTTTTATTATTACTTTTTTATAACCCTGATTGTTTCAATCATTTTATTTTAGTTAAAAAGCTATAAAGTACTTGAAACACATGGCTGACTTTTTTAGTTATTGATTCATTGTGTGATTTTTTTCACACCTTTTGGCTTCAAGCAATTCTCAGAATTAGATGTTGTTTACTGTCTTTTGAGAAGCCTTGTGAGCTTTGCTTCATGGTGTGGGCAAGGCTTGTGGAAAGTAGGACTTGCTGCTTCTCTACTGTCCATGTTATCTGTGGTTGATTATTTAGAAGAGCCAAAAGTAAGATCCCTAGGTTCCACTGTAGTGCAAATTTTCTGCATTGTAGTTGAAATTCTGATTTTTTGATTGATCTAGTATTTTGTTTTTAGTGCAATTCAACAGACTCTTAAAACTTGTAAATAAAACTTGCATTATGATATTGCAATTAAAGCCTAAGAAAACCTACTTATTAGTGTCAATTTTATGTAACATCTCTTGAGCAACCTTTTTACATTTGGCTCGCTCCTTTCTTCTTCTTCCTTCTCCTTCTTTCCTTCTCTTTCTGTTTCTCTCTCTGTTCTGTTTCTGTTGTTCTGTCCCTACCTTCTGTTCTGTCCTGCTGTTCTTCTTCTTCCATTTCCCAATTCTAATCAAACTTCTTCTCTTGCTCTCTCACTGTCCTGCATCACTGGCCTAATTATTAAATTAACCAAATTTGGACACCCCAAAAATTATTATCATTTTTATTTTTATTATTACTTTTTTATAAGCCTGATTGTTTCAATCATTTCATTTTAGTTAAAAGTTATAAGGTACTTGAAACACATGGCTGACTTTTTTAATCATAGATTCATTGTGTGATTCTTCACACACCTTTTGGCTTCAAGCAATTCTCAGAATTAGATGTTGTTTACTGTCTTTTGAGAAGCCTTGTGAGCTTTGCTTCATGGAGTGGGCAAGGCATATGGAAAGTAGGACTTGCTGCCTCTCTACTGTCCATGTTATCTGTGGTTGATTATTTTGAAGAGCCAAAAGTAAGATCTCTAGGTTCCACTGTAGTGCAAATTTTCTGCTTTGAAGTTGAAATTCTGATTTTTGATTGATCTAGTATTTTGTTTTTAGTGCAATTCAACAGACTCTTAAACCTTGTAAATAAAACTTGCATTATGATATTGCAATTAAGGCCTAAGAAACCTACTTATTAGTGTCAATTTTATGTAACATCTCGTGGCCAACCTTTTTACACTTGGTTCACTCCTCTCTTCTTCTTCCTTCTCCTTCTTTCCTTCTCTTTCTGTTTCTCTCTCCTTTCTGTTTCTATTTCTGTTGTTCTGTCCCTACTTTCTGCTCTGTCCTGCTGTTTCTCTCTTTTTCATCCTCCTCCTCCTCCTCTTCTTCTTCTTATCAAATTTCTTCTCTTGCTCACTCACCATCCTGCATCAGTGGCCCAATTATTAAATTAACCAAATTTGGACACCCCAAAAATTATTATCATTTTTATTTTTATTATTACTTTTTTATAACCCTGATTGTTTCAATCATTTTATTTTGATTAAAGTTATATAGTACTTGAAACACATGGCTGACTTTTTTAATCATAGATTCATTGTGTGATTCTTCACACACCTTTTGGCTTCAAGCAATTCTCAAAATTAGATGTTGTTTACTGTCTTTTGAGAAGCCTTGTGAGCTTTGCTTCATGGTGTGGGTAAGGCATATGGAAAGTAGGACTTGCTGCCTCTCTACTGTCCATGTTATCTGTGGTTGATTATTTAGAAGAGCCAAAAGTAAGATCCCTAGGTTCCACTGTAGTGCAAATTTTCTGCTTTGAAGTTGAAATTCTGATTTTTGATTGATCTAGTATTTTGTTTTTAGTGCAATTCAACAGACTCTTGAACCTTGTAAATAAAACTTGCATTATGATATTGCAATTAAGGCCTAAGAAACCTACTTATTAGTGTCAATTTTATGTAAAATCTCTCGAGCAACCGTTTTACACTTGGTTATAGAATAGAGTTGTCTCCCTCCCTTTTTTTTGGTACATTTTTTCTGTATTTTTTGGGGTATTTTGCTGATTTATCTCAAGAGGGATTGGAGAGGTGCTTTATTGTAAATTCTAATTGTATTCATCCCTGGAAGATGTCTTGCTCTCCAAAGACTGTATTTTTGTCACATCTTATTTAATGAATATATTTTTTGTAAAATATGTGGGATTCAGCTATGTATCCTGATTTGAGAGACACTCTATTAATAGGGACAAGGCTGTGTACAAGGACCCTGCTTTGGTGGGTGAGTCCTTGTGCACTGTGATGCCACAACAACCCTCATCCAAAAAGATTACCTCTAACAATTGATTACCATTTTGTTCTTATTTCAACATAAGAAAGATCTACTCTAGTTGTGACATTATTGTTTAGTGTTCTATATATTGATTTTCTTTTGCTTGCTCTTAGGAAATACAAGAATCCCTTCTGCCACCATCTGTACATATTTACCGCAAGAAGAAAGTTAAAAAGTCAAAACAGATTGAGATGAATGGAGGAATTAATGGGCTTGAAGTCGAAAATAATGCTTCGTCTTCTTCAAGTGCCTCTATAGGTGGAAGTGCGAATATGGAGCATGATGTTGTAAACAATCCCGTGGAGCAACTGTGATTTGATTCTATATCAACTTTTACTTTGATGTATCTCTCTCTCTCTCTCTCTCTCTCTCTCTCTCTCTCTCTCTCTCTCTCTCTCTCTCTCACACACACACACACACACACACACACATGCATGCACGCATGCACGTACGCACATGAGCACACTAAGATAGAGAAGCATGCGGCAAGTGTGTGCATTTGCCATCACTGGGTTAAGCAATTGCAATAAGACATTTTCTCCCAACACCCCACGGGCACAAGTCACAAGAAAGAATTATCAAATGAAAAAAAAATCAGAAAAATTCACAAAAAACTTACCGGCGTGATAAGTTAAATGCTCATATTTAATTCATATTGATAATTTTGAACATGTTTGTGCACCTATTGTTGTTTTCCTTCTCACTGAGCATGTGTGCGCATTTTTCTTATTCATGCTAGCCAGTAAGTAGGCCGGGCAAATGCTTATAGGTAATGTCATTGGGTTGTTGTAGAACTTTCTTGGCTTGCTGATATAGTGGCTTAGCCTGGATTTATGGTTTTGACATCATAGTAAATTTGTAAGCTAAACCATACGGAATATCGTCAGTGTGAGTTGACCATGGAACATGCATTAACACTTAGGATGAAGGAAAATAATTCATATAAACATGCAATGAAAATTAGAACTCTTGTAATCCTATAAATCACATCCATAGTTGACTGCAAAAGAGAGAATACCCAACCTCTTTGATTCTTGAAACTCTGAAACTATTTTTCTTGTTAGTAGCACAATTGCATGCAAGTATGGGCTCGCATGGAGCTAGATATGATTAGAAGACTCACAAAAGCATCCAACACAATTATACATGGTGGAAAAGCGAAGAAAGTGAGAAGATAGACGATTGAGAGAAGTGGCTTATTCCTTTGACCATCCCTTTTAAGGTTTCATTTTGTATTGCTTGTTTATAAGCGTTGAAGGAGAATATGTACTCAAGTAATAGGCACTGTTAGGAAGTACTTTTAACCATAAGTACTAACAATTTAAAGGTAATGCTACAAAATAAGTATTGTTTTGACCAATAATATTCCAAAAAATATTTAACAATAATAAATGTTAACTGTTAAGGTCTGATTTACATTCTTGGCTCACAACTTAATAATTTTTTTTTTTTAAAGAGCCAGTAGCCATCCACATACCGGTCCCATTCCAAATTTGTTAATGACCCTCACTTATGGCGGAGGAATACCGTGGTTACAAATAAAGTCTTTGGGAGATTACAAATCATCAATAAAATCCTCCTAAAAACTAACCACAAACCTAAAAAAAAACAGGGAAAAAAAAAAAAACCAAATCATAACAAGCCTAATCAAACGGCGCAAATAAAACCTACCTAAATCAAATAGTCAAGCAAACTACACAAACCTAACATCTAATGCTAGGGAAGCCGAGAGTATCAAGTCTCAATATGCCTTTAAGCTTCCTCGGGAGCGCATCCCCCTCCTCAAAACTATATATCATACCTTCTTCACCTTGACGAGCAAGATAACTTGCCACTTGATTAGCCTCTCTATAAATGTGTCGAATCTAACATAGTATCAAAGCTAGTTACCAAGAGTTATTGGGTTCTAGTCTTATTGCCTACATTTATTGTGTGGTGTTTAAAAAATTATTGTATTCCCTGTTATCATGTGTTTATCTTTCCATGTGCTATCGGCCTGCATATGTACCAGTGTGTTGAAGTTTGATATATGTTGTTGGCCCATAACTAAATCCTTAAGCTCTTACATAAAGTAGTAATATGGTAACCTGGCCTTTATACCATGTTAAAATTATCATTTTACCTAAAAACTTGAATTGTTAGTTTGTGGGCCAATGAGGTTTGAGAAAATTATCTTATTCCCTGTGGTTGGTGTTTTTTATCATTGTTTCTCTCTTCACATGCTATCAAGCTGTGGGGAAGTGGTAAAGCTTGATATGCATCGTTTGTCCATAACCTAACAACTTTAACTTTTAGGTAAAGTAGTAGTGTAACATGCTAATCTAATTTTGATATCATGTTAGATTACCACTTTATCTAAAAGTTTAAGTTGTTAGGTTGTGGGCCAATAATATATATCAAACTTTAACAATAACAATAATTCTAATGATACTATATACATATATATATATATATATATATATATATATATATATGTTGCAATATAATCACGTAATCATGTGTATAGATATTATATGTATATAAATAATGTATGTTGTAATATATTCTTGTTAAATAAAGTTGTGTGGAAAGTAAATGTTACATTTCATGCTCAACAAGATTAATACGGATAATGTGTTACAGATCGGGAGACCCTACAAAACTCTTAGTCCAATATTTTTATGTTGTGGAGTTGTACAAATGGCAGTTCTAGCCATGTATTTCTTCATTTTAAGGTGGTGAGATACATATGGAATAATTGGTTTTTGTTTTTAGGAGACGAGTGAGTGGCTTCAGAATCTATCTTTATTTTTTAATGGTGAACCCCCTCAAGAATAAGAAATGTGGAAATCACAAAACATCTTCCCAAAACCAAACACTATTACCTTATTCCAATTAAAATTTTGTAAAAGGAAGAAAAGAGGGATAAACCTGTGAAATGAACCTCCAGAGACTCTTCTGTAGAGCTTCTAAAGCCCAAATTATAAGCCATATTCACTTTTATTTCTGTGCCAAAGAGAATTCACCTCAAAGGGAAACCTCCGCAACCATTTAGCCAAAAGGGCAGTGTTCTTAGACACCAAATTTCCTAGACTCAAGCCACTTTCTTCCTTTACCTACAAAGCAGTCAACATGGTTATATAAGAAAATAATGGTCTCATCTGTGAACTGCAAATGAGACACTACAACCTCCCACTGACCCACCTTAATTATCCTCCCCAACTCTCCTATCTATAGTCCTATCTATCATTCTTCTTAGCCTATACACGACAAGGACTTTAAAAAAGGGGATAATTGGTCCCCTTGCCTAACTCCCCTAGAAGAAGTAAACCAATCTTTAGGCTGCCTATTAATAATCGTTGGAAAATAAAACAATAGATGAACATCCCATTATCCAATTCCTCCTCCCAACTCCAAGCCTTTTTCTCATAAGCTTGTCCAAGAACATCCACTTAATCAATTCCTCCACCCTATCCAAAAACGTCAAACTAACTCTTAACATAAGCCTCTCAAAGTCCAATTTAAATTCAATGCCATTTTTTTTTTCTATAATGAACATCCTCCATCACCTCATTTGCAATCAAGAGAGCATCCTCGATCTGCCTCCCTTTAAGAAAAGCACCCTAAGCAAGAGAATACTATAACCAAGGACATAAATCTATTAGCAAGGACCTTAGCAGGTGTCTTATACACACTAAATACTAAACTGATAGGTTGAAACTCCACTGCCTTAAACTATTCTTCTTAGGCACTAGGGAAATGAAGGTAGAATTAACACTCATTCCCAATTTTCAATTGCCATGAAACTCATGAAAAAATCCTTCAAAGAATCCACCCTCAACCCATCTCAGAACTCCTAAAAAAAATGGAAAATAAAAAGAGGAAGCCTACATTGAACCCAGCTGGCCCTGGAGCCTTATCCCTCTCTTATTCTAAACTCAATTGCCATGAAACTAAGAAAAAAAAAAAAAAAAGCCTTCATTGAATCCACCCTCACCCCGTCTCAGAACTCCTAAAAAGAAAGGAAAAGGAAAAATACGAAGCCTACATTGAACCCAGCGGCCCTGGAGCCTTATCCCTCTCTTAGACTAAACATTACTGCCCTAACCTCCTCAAAAGGACTCTCCAACCAAGTATTTGAAACAGGACTCCACACTATCTCTTTAATCACTGACTTTCTAAATTTCCTTCAGTAAAAAAATTCTTTCAGAGAAAGTAGGTTGTTTGGTTTGTAAAGTAGCTATTCCTTAGAACGAGATGGAGTATAATGAAAACGTAGGAATGTAGGTAATAGCTATTCTTCGTATATCCCTTATTATTTCATTTAACATGTAATAAGAAAGGAACAATCATTTCCGTAGTGAAATTTTGAAATAATTATTCTTTGTCCATTCCTAGTTATGGACTCATAAAAAGTTTCACATTGTTATTTGTAGTATGATAACTACATAATTTTTTGTATAACTAATAGTAGCTAGCCTATTATAATTAATTTATTCTTTGGAATAAGCACTTCACAAACCAAACATAACCTGAACATGCTTTTTTGACTATCATACATACATTAGTCACTATTTCCCAAGTCCTCAACACCATGTCTTTTATAAAATTTTGCCTTATTTGCCCATTTGTCATGTTATGAAAAAACTTTGAATCATAGTCCCAAACCTGGTTCTTTGCCTCCAACTCCTAATTTCCTTTAAAAGAACACTAACTCACACTTCAAAGTAGCTTAACTGCTTCCTCTCCAAAACCTCCAATGCTTTCCTATCTAGCATACTTGGCTCGCTCAACAACTCACATTTTCTACTCTTAACAACTACAAACACCTCTAAATGCCACTTTTAAACTCTTATTGAATCCCTCTTTGCTTTTTCATAAACTTAAAGTCTTCCCAACTATTAGATACCACTTTCCTTAAAAGCTTAAATTGTTAGGTTGTGGGCCAACAATGAATATCAAGTTTTAACACTTCTTTGCACATGCAACTCAATAACACATAGAGAGATAAACACACGATAAGTAACACCCATTATAGAGAATACAATAATTTATTAAACACAATACAATAAATATGGGCAATGAGATTAGAACCCATGATGTCTTGGTAACCAACTTTGGTATTATGTTAGATCACCAATTTACCTAAATGCTTAAGTTGTTAGATTGTGGGCTAACAATGTATATCAAGGTTTAACTCCAACCAAGAACACCATTACAAAAACCATGATGATCCATCCCCACATTCGCAAACTAAAAAGGAGTAAGGTCTCATCTTACCTTTCTAGACTCCAACCAAATATGAAAATGATCTAAAATAGGTCTAGCTAGCATCACATGAGTATGATGAGGCAACTCATCCTCCCACTCATCAGTAAAAAGAAAGCCATATGGTCTACTAGCTACTGCTCTATGACCAAGTAAAAGAAGCATTCAATAACAAAAAATCTCTCTAACCACACTCCCTAATGAAGCTATCAAAAAACTGCAAGCAAGAGGAGAATCTCCCACCACATTTTTTTTTTTTTACCTTGATGAGAATCTAACTACACTAAAGTCACCCCCAAACACTGATCTATGATAATACAACCCCAACTCCTTTGAATACTGAGATCTACAGGTAGAGGTAGGTCAAGAAGAACCAAAAACCAAACTAAACCATGACAACCCCCTTCCCGCCAACTCCAACAACAATGACAAGAAAAAGAAACTCCGAATACAGTCCACTCTATTAGCCACCTGAGTGACTCAAATTAGGAAAATACCTCTAGAAGCTTGCCGTGAGGATAAAATAGCCAATCTTTACCACTACCTCGCCAAATCTCCTTAATTCATCATATTATTGTATAGTTCAATATTATATTATTATAGCATATAATAACAAGACTTCCCATTTTCAGTACTACAATGATTTATCATTACAAACATCATAATAGTGTGTGATAGCAGTAAAGTAGATTGTTATATCATTTTATAAGAATATAATGCCATAAATATAATTTAGTAATATTTAATATATTACCGAATAATGTAATAACATTATATTATTATTATTATTATAATTATTATTATTGTACAATGTTAATGGCATTATAATATAATATAACATAAGCATGTATTGTTCAATTTCTTATTACAGGCCATAAGTATATCACTTAGCTTATTTTCAAAATTTCTATTGTTTAAGAGGTTTTTTATAAGTACTTAGAATTCTAACTACTTTTACTGTACAACCAAACTTTAGTTACTATAAGTACTTATGTATAAGTTGTACCAAATGAGAGTCTAAATTAGGAGACGAGGGCCATGTTAGGCGACTGCTACGGCGGTCGTACAATACTCATAGTCCTCCGATGGTTTTCTATTCTCATGGTTCCTCAAGGTCTCTCCCCCATACACAAGGATCATATTATTTGTGCTTCTTACGTAAAAGACTCTAACTATAGTTTAGTGTTCTAGGCCTAAGTTATAGTCAAGTACTTGATCATAAATAGCATGGTTCCCTCTTGCAATTTTGCAGCAAGTTCCTTGCTTGACTCGTCTCTTCCAATTTGCTTACCAAGTTGTCGTCTCTTAACTAAGAGTTTCTTAAGTTTTCTTGTGAAAAATTCTACATCATTCTCACTATCTTCATCTTCTTCTATCATGTCTCCATGAATAGAACTAGATGATCTTGAGGCAATACCTATTTTTTTTCTTAGGCTTCTCTAGATCTTTTGCTTGGTCAATGGATGTTGATTTTTCATGCCATGACTCGGGTAAAGATAAAAAAAAAATTTGTACATAATCTTTCATTGAAAAAGTTCTATCAAGTGCTTTTAAGTTGTTTATGATGTCTGTGAACTAAGTAATCATGGATGTGATTGTTTCACCTTCCTTCATCTTGAACATCTTATATTCTTTAACAAGCATGCATATTTTTGACTGCTTAACTTGAGATGTGCTTTCATATGTGTTTTGAAGCTTATCCCATATTTCTTTTGCGGTTTCACATCCGCAAATACGATTATATTTATCATCACTTAAAGCATACTAAAGGCAATGTTTTGCTTTAAAATTGAGTTGTACTAACCTCTTTTTGCTCATTGATAGCTCCGTTCTTGTCTTCGGAATATCTTCATTGTTGTCATTTTTCTTCGTGAAGGAGAAGTCTCCATTTGAGATGATCTCCCACATATCCAGATCGTATAATTGAATGAAAACGGTCATAAGATTTTTCCATGATGAATAATTTGTGCCTTTGAACCTTGGTGGTTCATATATGGATTGTCCTTGGGAAGAAGAGGTGTTCACCATATATGCCATTGATCTTTCCGCTTTAGAAGTTACTCTGAAAAATTAAGCGCTTTGCTCTAATACCACTTGTTGACCCTAGAGTCGAGTCTAGAGGGGGGTGAATAGACTCTTTTGTTTATTTGTGCTTTTGTCTCCAAAATATAAAATCTTGACAAGATACAAATGATTATATCACAGAATATATAATGTAAATCATGCACAAGATATAAATTAAAGAGTAGGAAATAAAAGTTCAACAAACAATATTAGTGTGGTTCAACCCCTTGCCCACGTCCATGCCTTGAGACACACTCAAGGATTCTCAATCCATTATACGATCTCCTTCAAGGACAGAAAAGCCTTTACACAAGGGAACAAATCCCTTCACGCTCACACAGAGCCTTCAAACAAGGTTCACGAAGAACCCTTACAGTTCACCAAAAACCCTTTACAATTCGGTCCACAAAGAATCCTTTATAACTGGAAGATGAATATGATTTACAAAAATAATGCTCCTTGAATGAGCTGATATTTGATAAAATGAAAACCTTATACTAATCTCTCAAAGTAATAAATCACAATAAGATTAGAGAGCAAGAGAGATATTGAGCACAAAGATGATGAACTAAAATGTAGTGTGCTTGGAAATGATATTTACTAAATGTAAATTACTAAATCAATGCTAGAACAAGTCTTTAGCCTTGTATTTATAGGCCATTTGGAGTATTAGCCTTGTATTTATAAACTAGTCGTTTATAGCCATTGGGTTTGGAATCTCGACACAAACCGTCAACGGATTCCTCAACTATTGACAGTTTCCCTTAAAACCATCGACAGTTTACCCCAAAACCGTTAACGGTTTCTCCTCAAACCATCGATAGTTTACCCCAAACCGTTGACGATTTGCTTAAACTATCAACAGTTTCATCCAAGTCAATTTCCATTTAACTTTTTGCCTGAAACAGTCGAAGCACCTAGGCCAAATCGTCGACGATTTGCCATGTTTCTTCATAAACTTGATTTTAGGTGCATAAGCGTGGTTTTAACTCAACTGAGACCAAGTCTATAAAAGATTACAACACTTACGATCATTTAAAACTTGTCCCATATTAAAATACTATTGAGTATAGGATATTTTCATAAAAATTCTTGTTTTATTTTTAAAAAATCATAAGAATGAACCTTATGACTTGGCGATATCCTATGTACTCTTATGAACTAGTATGCACATGCATTTTGCTTAACTCTTGCTCAATAAACATGTGTGAAACAATACTACAAGAGTAACAATAGTTTCTACCTCAAACACTCCCTATTACTTTATGACTTTACATTTGCTTTATTGGATGTGCTTGAGTTCTTCCGAGTGTGTGTCCACTTTGATCTTTCCTAGTTGAATGTTCACTCGATTTTTGCCTATGAGAATATTTGCTTGATCTTTGCCCTTACCTGTATCTATATGATTTTTTTACAGCTTAGTATGCAAGGATTAGTTTAACTTGGAATCAATAATGGGTTGTTATCATCAAAATATGACAATTAGGATTATGTAGCCACTAAGGCTAACATGCTCCAATATAGGGCACCATTCTGGATTTGAGGGTCCCGCAACTTCCCTCTCCTTGCACTGTAATCAAATGATTACATACTATAAATTTCAAATTTTAGTGCAATATGGATGGCCCCTGCCCTTATTGTGTGTATCCACGACCTCCCTAGTAACATGTTCAAGGAATGGGATATGTCCAAGACCTAGAAGGTGATGGATAAGGTATTTGGTCCAATTTCAATATCTAGATCAATTTCTCCAACAATTTCCCTCATTGTCCCATCAACAGCCCTAACTGTAAGGTTGATTTTCCTTATCAGTGATTTGTTAGCTCCTAGTCTTACCAAAGTAGAAAATGGGCACACATTAAAGGTAGAATCATTATCCACCAGTGCTTTAGATACCACCATATGTTCATGTTTGACTACAATATGCAAAGGGTTGACATGCCCTCGCCCTTTTGGAGGGATCTCGTCATCTAGGAACACTATGTAGTTCACTGCTAGGATAAAATTGACAAGGCTTTTGAACAGATCAACTGGGATGTCCTGAGGGGCGTGTGCTTTATTCAATACCTTTATAAGTGCGCATTATGGTGGCTTTCACATGCTAATAGTAGATTGAGCAATGATATGCAAACTGGCATTTTGTTCAACTATTCAACTATGTTATACTCACTAGTTTTGAGGTATTGCAGGAAGCAAGTGATATCTTCCTCACTTACTTTCCTCTTTTTCTCTTCTTGTTCTCCCTGCTCCTTTTATTCTCCTACCTTCACTTTACCTTCTTTTATTATTTCTAAGTCTTTAGAAGTGTAGCAACGACCGCTTCAAGTCATCCCTCGAAATCCTACTAAGTTAGACACGTTCCTAATTATTGTTGGGTTAATGACTTTTGACTCATATTTCCATGGTACTACCTAATAAAAAAGATATAGGAATAGGGCAGGATACTTGATGATTAAGGTTTTGGAAATTGGGGTAGGTTCTGGGGACTTGTACTACCGTCGTGGATGGGGTTTGATGGGTTGTATTAATAACATTTACATAGCCTTCTTCCTCAACCCCCACTGCCTCGATAAAATTAACTGTTGGAGTCCCATAATCCGACAAGGGATTGGTTTTGACATTAGGGTTTTCCTCTTCACCAGCTACTTGAAATTTTGGAATGTTGGCATCAATCAAGTTTGGATGCAATGTCTTAAGATCACGTAGTATTCTGTTGCATGTACAAGGGCATTTATGTGGAATCCATAGTTCATATTGGGAATAAAGTATTTGTTTTGATGTCCTGGTCTCATAAGGATAGGGGTTATCTTCCTTGGGATACCAGCTAGGGATAGAGTTTTAACAGAGGAAAGGGTAGGATACTAAACTCACTTTTCAATTTAGGGGTGATGGTGATCTAATTGGGGTTTTGAATGTTAGGTGTTGGGGTATTTTGGGTTGGAGGGTTGGGGATTCTTAACTAGTTGAGGGGTGGTTGGTTACATCTAATAGACAGGTTATGCAATGTAAGCATAAACTACCCGGGTAGGGGTCTAATACCTCAGATACTATATTTGTGTCTTTCCATGGCTTACCGTGCCTACTTATCCTTCCTTTCTCTTTTTTTTTTTTTTGAAAAATGGCAGCCTTTTTCCCAGCATTCCACTATTGTTTTAGAGATTGAATTGCAGCGCAATCGATCATTCTTCCTTATTTCAATCCACTTTTCACCTTTCCCCTAACAACCACCATGGCTGCAAAGCTTGACATTATGTAGCCCACCAAGTTGTTGTAGTACATGCCCTATAAAGTCCTAATGAACATGGTTACCATTTATTCCTTTAACAAAGGTGGGTTCACTTGGGTAACCAGTTCCCTCCATCACCGAGCATATTCCTATTCAGATTCCTTTTTCTCCATACTTTGCAAGCTTAAATGGTTTGGGGCAATGCCATAGTTGAATTTGCACTACTTAAGGAACAAATTAGACAAATCCTTCCATATTTGCACAGAATTATAATCCAATGATGCATACCATCTTAAGGTTGGCCCTATGAGACTCTCGTGAAAGATATGCATCAACAGCTTTCGATTCTTTGCATGTGCTACCATCTTTTAGGCGTATATATACAAGTGTGTCTTAGGACACCCTATCCTATTATACTTATCAAAATTTGGTACCTTGAACTTCTCTGGTATCACCACATCAGTGAATAGGCACAGATCCTCGAAGTCCTTGATCCCCATGTCTTGCAATCCCTGAACTGATGTTAATTGTTCCTCTATAAAGGCAATGTGATCCTTATCATTGTTTGATTAATCTTCCTCTTCATAGGGCCTTGATTATCCTCTGAGGGGTGCCCCTATTCTATCACATTAATAAAGACTGATTCTTCATAAATAGGAGGAACAAATAAAGGAGGAGGGAACTAAGTCTCCAATTGCTAGGGGTAAGATGATTCCATCATTGGCGTTTTTCCCTCCATTACTTGTATCAATCTGCCACTGCATTTTCTAGTGATTCAACCATCATATAAGTTAAAGATCCCTTATTCATGATTGACTATGGTAGCTCTATGCTTTGTGACAACGCATGAGAGATAATGGGATCACGGGCGATATGGAGATGTTTCCTATGTTGCAAAATGGTTCCTCTATTGTAAATAACAAATTAAAATAAATAAAAATAAAAACTAAATATACAAAAAAACAAAACAAGTTCATTGCATTCATTATGATACATCAAATCTCGAAGTCTTTTGTTTTGTAGTCCATGAGGGGTTTTTTCATCCCATAGGGAACATACTACTAATACATATGGAAGCAGCAAAAGGAACAAATCACTTTCATTAATAAAATCATTGTTTAGTACATAGGAGAGTGTATTTTATGCTTCAAACACCTTGGATGTGACGCCCCGATTTTCATACCATTTTTTTTTCAATTCCAATAAATAATAAATATTAATCCAACACTTGTCACGTCACAACTCTGATACCATATCAACACAACCCGACCCAAAGTGGGATACCGGGTAACTAGTCCATCATATAAAAATATACTTAACAACGGAAGTCCATATATACATACCATCTAGAATACAAATAATTAGAGTTCTATACATCCATAAATATCCCCAAAAGTCTATAACATACCCTAGGGGATGACACAAACACCTTCCCCAACACAAAATGCTTACCCTCTCTATCAGGGTACCAGTTCCCCTCTATCTCGGATCTCTATCACCTGGTCTGTTACGGTTCCCTAAAATATTAAAATATTTGGGTGAAACACCTCTTAGTAAGACATAATAAATTATTCACAGTGTGTGGTAGTATGAGTTCATTTACATCATATCACATTCCATTTTAATACATATAACAACTGGGAGAAAATATATACTCATAATCATATAACATATTTTTCAAAAGCTCTCTTATCATTTCCATAATTATATACGTACTTTCTTGTTTCTCCAAATCATATTCATACTTTCTTTCATAAACTTTTCTAATATATACTCATAATCATATAACATATTTTTCAAAAGCTCTCTTATCATTTCCATAATTATATACGTACTTTCTTGTTTCTCAAAATCATATTCATACTTTCTTTCATAAACTTTTCTTTCTCATATTCATAATTCAATAGCTTCCATAAGCTTTTCTTTCTTGTTTCCATTTTCACACTCTAGCCCATGGGTATCCTCCAGTATGTTTCATAACGCGTCTGTAATCCATGGCCGTTCAATATAGTGTCTATAATGAGTAATCACAATCCAGCTCATGAGTTTCCGCTAGTATAAAATCCACAACTTGTTTGTAACTTATGGCTACCTTGAGGATATTCCCATCTCATCGTCATGCTTCCCCTCATGACTAGGTTGTGCAGCCCAAAGGCTGGATCTAACCGCAGTTAGCCTACCCGGTTAGATCTAGGAGGAACATGTTTGTAGTATGAATGGCCTACCGAATCTTGGTCCGAACCCCAGGAGGGCATCACAATCCTTCACACGCTCATTTGACTGTCTCGCCACACTCTCCACGAGACCATATAGTTGCACTATCACCTCACTAGTAACGGTACCGTGCTGTCTATCAACAACAGCCCATTAGGGCACTCATTTCCACATTTCCATATTCATATTTCAATATTCTCAATTCAGAATTCAAATTTCAGTATTCACAATTCAGTATTCAAAGTTCAGTATTCACATTCATCTCATCACATCAGTGGTATTCCCATCATTTTTCTGTTCATTCTCCTTATAATATAAATCTCATTTCTTGTATTTCAACATTTCTCAATAAAAACATATCAATACCACATTTCATTATTTCCCAATAAATTGCACATCTATATATATATATCACATTTCTTCGTTTTTTTATCAAATCATTCTATATGCCACTTTTCATCATTTCCATATAAAAATCTCATTTCATCACAATTATGTATATAAAACATAATTAAATTTCCATAACTTCATTTTTGTATAAAATAGTTCAGTAAATATATATATATATATTTCGTAATCTCATTTTCCTCAGCGCAAATCATATATCCCAGTTTCAATTACATTTCCAGTATAAACATGTTATCTCATACTTCTCAAGCCACACAATTTTTATAAAATATTTATAATATAATAACCAAAGGCAAAATATCATATTTCATTTTCACATACTTTATATCAACAAGTCATTTCCCAAAAATAGTTGTTATAATTTATTCCCCTTACCTGACTTATTGAGAGGCCTGCTAAAATTCAAATCCTATGCCCCTAGCGTTCGAAACTCAAATCCCTAAAATTCATATTTTTCCAAAGCCAATCTACTCATCTCCTAGAATATTTCTCATTTAGCATTCCCTAGGCTCTAAATACTCCGAATAAGCACTTAAACCCTAAAATATATTACTTACCCATATTTTGGAGTGGTGTCCAAGAATTCCAAATCAACAATCCGCTTCGACTAAGTTGTAGAGAATCCCCTCACGAACCCCGTGGTAGCTTCTAATCCTCAAAATGGGCTTTAGCAGAGAGAGAGAGAGAGAGAGAGAGAGAGAGATCACACTAAAAAATGACGAATTGCTTATTTATAGGCCAGACTTCGTCGATGAGTTAAAGTGATTCATCGACGAGCCAATGAAGACACTTCGTTAACGAGGAGACTGGTTCGTCGACGAAACTAAATTTCTATGAAATTCTTTGACTCTCAGTATCTTCTTATCGATGAGACACGTGTACTTCGTCGACAAGACCTATAAGGACATTCGTCGACAAAGACTCTAGGTTCGTCGACGAACCCCTAGTGATGCCCCTTATAAATTTCTTTCCCCCTTTCTTATTCTTTTCCATTCTCTTTCATTTATTAATTTTTTCATGAATAAATTTTCCAGGTCTCTACATTCTCCTCTATTTATAAAATTTTGTTCTCGAAATTACTGTTCATCACCTTTTCATGCTTAAAGAAAACATCACAATTTTATTAATCATCCTCACTTATGGCAGAGGAATACCATGGTTACAGAAAAATGGTTCTAGGAGATTACAATCATGTACATCAAAAGAAAACTCCTCCAAAGTCATTCATAATCAAAAGCAAAACAGTACCTATCCTATACTAAACAAATCAGAATACATACCTTGTTATTCACTTTCTTTTTTCCAGTTCAACCCCACGTCCCACTGAACAGGTGTGGGTATCTCTGGTGCATCTGTTTCTCAAATTCCCACAAAGCTTCCTCTACTGCATGTTTGCGCCATAACACTTTTACCAGTGGGATCCTCTTTGTATGCAACTCTAGTTCCTTCCAGTTTAAAATCTATACTAACATCTCTTCATAAGATAAGACATCATCAAGTTCTAGTGTCTCATGACTAATCACATGGGCGGGATCTGGGACGTATTTCCGTAATAGGAAACGTGAAATACGTCATGGATTCTAGACAAAACATGTGGTAACGCCAACCTGTAGGCAACTAGACACAATCTTTCAAAATCTCGAATGGTCTAATATACCTAAGGCTTAGTTTGTCCTGCCTCTCAAATCTCATAACTCCTTTCATTGGTGCCACTTTCAAAAATACATGGTCTTCTGCGTCAAATTTCCACTCTCGCCGACGAGTATCTGCATAACTCTTTTGCCGACTTTGTGCTGTTCTGATCCTATCTCTAATGAGTTTGACTTTATCATGAGTCTGTTGTATTAGCTCAAGGCCCAAAATCTGTTTTTCCCCAATCTCATTCCAATACAATGGGAATCGACACCTCCTACCATATAACACCTCATATAGTGCCATCTCAATGCTGACTTGATAGCTGTTATTATAAGTAAACTCGATCAATGGCATGAATTGTATCCAACTGCCCCCGAAGTCCAGCACACAACTCGTAGCATATCCTCCAATATCTGTATCGTCCTCTCCGTCTAGCCATTTGTCTAAGGATGAAATGTTGTGCTGAACATCAACTGAGAACCCATGGCCTTCTACAAACTCCTCCAAAACTAAAATGTAAACCATGGGTAGTCTTCGTCAGTTGATCTACGACTACCCAAATGGCGTCCTATCCATGTATTTTCGGTGGTAATGCTGTGACAAAATTCATCGCTATATGTCCCCATTTCCACTCAGGGATGTGGAGTGGCTACAATGATCTCATCAGTCTCTGATGCTCAGCTTTCACCTATTGGCATGTCAAACACTGCTCTTCAAACTTAGCAATCTCTCTTTTCATATTGCTCCACTAAAAAGATTTTTTAAGATCCCTATACATTTTAGTGCTATCAGGGTGTACAGTATATAGAGATTGGTGCACTTCCTCCAGAATAACTTTCTTAATCTCAAGGTCGGCAGGTACACACAACATGGTATGAAACCTCAAGACTCCATCATATGAGATACTGAAATCTATCTCCTGACCATCCTATACTTTTTCCATAATTTTCATTAATTCTGGGCCTTTCAGCTGAATAACTTTAATACTTTCCTGTAGGGTCGGTTACAGTACTGGATTGGCAATAAATGTCCGATGATCGCCCTCTACAAGTTCCACCCCAAGTCTTTCCAAATCAATCGGAATCAAATGCTGAATCATCCTTGTTGACACTGCTACTCCCACTGATTTCCGACTTAGAGCATTAGCTATAGTAATACCCAGCCAAACCCAAGAAGCTTTTGATTTCCTGCACATTCTTTGGTCGTACCTAGTCCACCACCACCTTAATCTTACTCGAATCCACCGAAATACCACCCCTGGACACCACATGTCCAAGGAAAGTAACTCACCTCAGCTAGAACTCGTACTTCTTAAATTTCGCATACAATTTCCTTTCTCTCAGCACCTGAAGCACTATCTCTAGATGTTCCTCGTGCTCCTATGGGCTCTTTGAATACACCAGTATGTCGTCAATAAATACCACGCCAAACTAGTTCAAATACTGGTGAAAGACCCTATTCATCAGATCCATAAACACTACAAGAGCATTTGTCAACCCAAACGACATAACTACAAATTCATAATTGCTATACCGAGTCCTGAATGCTGTCTTCGGAACATCTTCTGCCCTGACCATCACCTGATGGTACCCAGACCGTAGATCTATCTTCGAGAAAGTTTGGGTCACCTATAGTTGGTCAAACAAGTCATCAATACGGGGAAGTGAATACTTGTTCTTGATAGTCACTTTATTAATTTCTCTGTAATCGATGCACATTCTCATTGACCTATCTTTCTTCTCCACAAACAATACTGGCGCTCCCCAAGGCGACACGTTGGGCCGAATAAACCCCTTGTCTAATAGTTCCTGCAAATGTTCCTTTAATTCTTTCAATTTCGCCAGTGCAATTCTGTACGACACTTTCAAAATCGGCACTATCCCTGGAGGCAGATCAATTGTAAATTCTACCTCACGATCAGGATGTAGTCTTGACAAATCCTCGAGAAATACATCTAAAAAATCTCTCACTATCGGGATATCCTCTAACGTCAACTCCCCTTCCAACACTTTTTTCACACAGGCCAAATATCCCTGACAGCCTTCTAGCAACAATCTCCTCGCCTAAATGATAGATAGCAACTATGATGCGGCATGCACATATGATCCCACAAATCTAAACTCGTCCCGCTGGAGGTCTGAACACCACCTCTCACTGATGGCAGTCAATACTTGCATAGTGGGCAGTTAGTCAGTCCATCCCCATAATCATTTCGAACCTATACATATCTAAGACCACCAAGTTAGCTGATAAAGACCTCCCCGGAATACAAACTGGGCAATTCCTGAGTACCTTCTTACCTAACATTACAACCCTAGTCGGCATAGAAATGGACAAACTGATATCTAACCACCGAGTTTCTATCCCACAAAATTTAACAAACTCCTGGGCAATAAAAGAGTGAGTCGCCCATGAATCAAACAAAGCAGTAGTTATATATGACAAAATTGAAACAGTACATGTCACGACATCTCCTGCAACCTCAGCATCTTTTGGTGTCAACGCATGGACTCGTGCTGGGGTGGTGTTCCTTTGCTGACCGCCTCGGGGTGCCTGGTGACCTCCTCGATATGGTCTAGGAGCAGGCGCAATAATTGGCGGTGCTTGGTAGTCTCTCACCATATAGCCAGGTTGATAGCATCGGTAACAAACCATCTCTCTAACTCAACACTCTCTTGGGTTTCTCCTAAAGCATCTGGGATAGAGAAGGGGCATCGGTCTTCCTTGTACCGCTCGATCTCCCATCCCCCATCTCCGACCTCCTATGCTATAATGTCTCCTCCAAGGCTCTCGACTGGACACTACTTGAAAATATGGAGCCACGGATCTCTTTCCCCCACTCTGTGCCGCAGCAACCCTTTGTAGGCCACTCTCAATCACTGTGGCTCTATCAACTATCTCTGAAAAAGTACGGGTCTGAAAACCTACAACCTGCTCATATAATCCTTGGTTCAGGTCCTCCTAAAACTTCCTCGTCTTCTTCTCCTTGTCTGGCACTAAGTACGGGGCAAACCGGGACAGCTCAATAAATCTAGCTGCATACTATTGTACCATCATATGCTCCTGAGTCAAATACAAAAATTCTACCGCCATTCCCTTTTTTATGGTAGTAGGGAAGTATCGCTCGAAAAATAACTCCTTGAAGCGGCTCCAGGTCACTACTGCACGCTCAAGTCTCTGTTCCTCTAACAGTCTTACTGATCTCCACCAGCATTTTGCCTCTCTAGTTAACTTGAATGCAGCAAAGGACACTTTGTGCTCCTTAGTACAAGGGAGGGAGGACTGCCAACATGTCTTCAATATTCTGGACCCAATTCTTAGCCACTACTAGTTTGGCCCCTCTAGAAAACTACGGGGGCTTCATACAGGTGAACTGGTCAATCATGCAACTCCACTTCCTTGAACTTCTAGTCATCTCTGCCATCACCAGCTAGGTGATGCTACGTAACACTACATCAGGGTCTCTGCCACCCATGCTAGAAGGCCCTACATCATAACCTCCACCATGTGCACTACTACTTCCATGCTCCATCTTGAAAATGATACAAAACGGTCTTAGAATTCTATCCTCATAATACTGCTAATATACTTAACAAATTAGGATCCATAAAATATTCTGCTATAACCATTTAACATCCTTAATCTCAATTTAAGATTTAGTCCTACCACTTAGAAACAAGAACCGGCGATAGTTTACTATGGTTTTCTTGAAGTCTTCACCCCAGGAAAATCACAGAAACAACCACGCAACTTTTGCCTTCAGGTCGCAAGATAGAACCCTAAATTTCAATATTATCCTCCACAATGACTGACACATATCTTAGTCTATCCATAATTTACTCTCATCAAAATCCATTCCTATACTCTAGTATTGTATTTCGCTGTTTACTAGAGTCTGCAGAACCTAGCAAACTAGGCTCTGATACCAAACTATGATGCCCCGATTTTCATACCATTTTTTTTTCATCTCTAGTAAATAATAAATATTAATTCAACACCTGCCACGTTACAATTATGATATCATATCAACACAACCCGACCAGAAGTGGGATACCGGGTAATCAGTCCATCATATGAAAGCATACCTAACAATGGAAGTCCATATATACATACCATTTAGAATACAAATAATCACAGTTCTATACATCAATATACATCCCCAAAAGTCCATAACATACCCTAAGGGATGACACAAACACATTCCCCAACACAAAATGCTTACCCTGTATAGCAGGGTACCAACTTCCCTCTATCTCGGAGCTCTATCACCTGATCTGTTACGGTTCCCTAAAATATTAAAATATTTGGGTGGGACACCTCTCAATAAGACGGAATAAATTCATTTCCCAAAAATAGCTGTCATAATGTATTCCCCTTACCTGACTTATTGAGAGGCCTGCTAAAATTCAAATCCTATGCCCGTAACATTCGAAACTCAAATCCCTAAAATTCACATTTTTCCCAAGTCAATCCACTCATCTCCTAGAATATTTCTCATTTAGCATTCCCTAGGCTCTATATACTCCGAATAAGCACTTAAATCCTAAAATACGTTACTTACCCATATTTTGGAGTGGTGTCCAAGAACTCCAAATCAACAATGCGCTCTGACTAAGTTGTTGAGAATCTCCTCATGAACCCTGTGGTAGCTTCTAATCGTCAAAACAGGCTTTAGCAAAGCAAGAATCAAAGAGAGAGAGAGAGAGAGAGAGAGAGAGAGAGAGGAGAGAAAAATCACGCTGAAAAATGACGGATTGCTTATTTATAGGCCAAACTTCGTCAATGAGTTAAAGTGATTCGTCGAGGAGTCAATGAAGACACTTTGTTAACGAGGAGACTGGTTCGTCAACGAAACTAAATTTCTATGAAATTCTTTGACTCTCAGTATCTTCTCATCGATGAGACACGTGTACTTCGTCGACAAGACCTATAAGGACATTCGTCGACAAAGACTCTGGGTTCGTCAACAAACCCCTACTGATGCCCCTTTTGAATTTCTTTCCACCTTTTTTATTCTTTTCCTTTCACTTTCCTTTATTATTTTTTTTTCATGAATAAATTTTTCAGGTCTCTACATTCTCCTCTCTTTATAAAATTTTATTTTTGAAATTACTATTCATCACCTTTTCATGCTTAAAGAAAATATCTCAATTTTATTAATCATCCTCACTTATGACGGAGAAATACCATGGTTACAGAAAAAGGGTTCTAGGTCATTACAATCATGTACATCAAAAGAAAACTCCTCCAAAGCCATTCATAATCAAAACCAAAACACTACCTATCCTATACTATACAAATCAAAATACATACCTTGTTATTCACTTTCTTTTTCCCAATTCAACCCTAGGTCCCACTGAACAAGTGTGGGTATCTCTGGCGCATCTGTTTCTCAAATTCCCATAAAGCTTCCTCTACTGCATGTTTGTGCCATAACACTTTTACCAGTGGGATCCTCTTTGCATACAACTCTTGTTCCTTCCAGTTTAAAATCTATACTAACATCTCTTCATAAGATAAGACATCATCAAGTTCTAGTGTCTCATAACTAATCACATAGGAGGGATCTGAGACGTATTTCCTTAACATGGAATGTAAAATATGTCATGGATTCTAGACAAAACCGGTGGTAACGCCAACCTGTAGGCAACTAGACCCAATCTTTCAAGAATCTTGAATGGTCTAATATAAGCTTAGTTTACCCTGCCTCCTAAATCTCATAACTCCTTTCATTGGTGCCACTTTCAAAAATACATGGTCTTTTGCGTCAAATTTCCACTCTCACCGACGAGTATCTACATAACTTTTTTGCATACTCTGTGCTGTTCTGATCCTATCTCTGATGAGTTTGACTTTATCATGAGTTTGTTGTATTAGCTTTGGGCCCAAAATCTGTTTTTCCCCAATCTCATCCTAATACAATGGGGATCGACACCTCCTGCCATATAACGCCTCATATAGTGTCATCTCAATGCTGACCTCATAGCTGTTATTATGAGTAAACTCGATCAATGGCATAAACTGTATCCAACAGCCCCTAAAGTCCAGCACATAAGCTTGTAGCATATCTTCCAGTATCTGTATCATCCTCTCCGTCTGGCCATCGGTTTAAGGATGAAATGTTGTGCTGAACATCAACTGTGAACTCATGGCCTTCTACAAACTCCTCCAAAACTAAGATGTAAACCGTGGGTAGTCTTCATCAATCGATTTACGACTACCCAAATGGCATCCTATCCATGTAGTGTCGGCGGTAATCCTGTGACAAAATTCATCGCTATATGTTCCCATTTCCACTCAGGGATGTGGAGTAGCTACAATGATCTCATCAGTCTCTAATGCTCAGCTTTCACCTGCTGACATGTCAAACACTGCTCTTCAAACATAGCAATCTCTCTTTTCATATTGCTCCACCAAAAAGGTTTTTAAAGATCCCTATACATTTTAGTGCTATCAGGGTGTATAGTATACAAAGATTGGTGCACTTCCTCCAGAATAACTTTCTTAATCTCAAGGTCGGCAGGTACACACAACCTGGTATGGAACCTCAAGACTCCATCATCTTAGATACTGAAATATATCTCCTGGCCATCCTATACTTTTTCCATAATTTTCATTAATTCTGCGTCTTTCAGCTGAATAACTTTAATTCTTTCCTGTAGGGTCGGTTACAGTCAATAAATGTCCGATGATCGCCCTCTACAAGTTCCACCCCAAATTTTTCCAAATCAATCTGAATCGAATGCTGAATCATCCTTGCTGACACTGCTACTCCCACTGATTTTCGACTTAGAGCATTAGCTACCACATTAGCCTTTCCTGGGTGGGAACTGATGGTATAGTTGTAATCTTTTATCAACTCCAGTCATCTCCTCTGCCTCATGTTTAATTCTTTCTATGTAAAGAAGTATTTCAAACTCTTATGATCAATGAAAATTTCACACCTACCCCCATAAAGATAGTGTCTCCAAAATTTCAGTGCATAAACTACCGTTGCTAACTCCAAATCATGGGTAGGGCAATTCTTCTTATATTTTTTCAACTATCGGGAGGCATATGCTATCACTCTCCCTTGCTGCATCAGCATACATCCGAGCCCTTCATGTGATGCATCACTGTAAATTACGAAACCCTCTTCTCCTGAAGGAATCGTCAACACCGGTGTAGTGATGAGCCACTACTTTAACTCCTGAAAGCTTCGTTCACATTCATCAGTCCACTCAAATTTCACACATTTCCTGTTCAATCTCGTCAAAGGACCTGACAATTTACAGAAGCCCTCAACAAATTTATAGTAATACCCAGCCAAACCCAAAAAGCTTTTGATTTCTTGCACATTCTTTGGTCGTACCCAACCCACCACCACCTTGATCTTGCTCGAATCCACCGAAATACCACCCCTGGACACTACATGTCCAAGGAAAGTAACTTGCCAGCTAAAACTCGTACTTCTTGAATTTTGCATACAGTTTCCTTTCTCTCAGCACCTAAAGCACTATCCTCAAATGTTCCTTGTGCTCCTATGGGCTCTTTGAATACACCAGTATGTCGTCAATGAATACCACCCCAAACTAGTCCAAATACTTGTGAAAGACCCTGTTCATCAGATCCATAAACACTGCCAAAGCATTTGTCAACCCAAATGGCATAACTAGAAATTCATAATGACTATACCGAGTCCTGAATGTTGTCTTCGGAACATCTTCTACCCTAACCTTCACGTGATGGTACCCAGATCGTAGATCTATCTTCAAGAAAGTCTTGGTCCCCTGTAGTTGGTCAAAAAAGTCACCAATGCAGGGAAGTGGGTACTTGTTCTTAATAGTCACTTTATTAATTTCTCTGTAGTCGATGCACATTCTCATTGATCCATCTTTTTTCTTCACAAACAATATCGGCGCTCCCCAAGGTGACACGTTGGGGCGAATAAGCCCCTTGTCTAATAGTTCCTGCAACTATTCTTTCAATTCTTTCAATTTCGCCGGTGCCATTCTGCACGACACTTTCAAAATTGGCACTGTCCCTGGAGGCAGATCAATTGTAAATTCTACCTCATGATCAGGATGTAGTCTTGACAAATCCTCGAGAAATACATCTAAAAAATCTCTCACTATCGGGATATCCTCTAACGTCAACTCCCCTTCCAACACTTTTTTCACACAGGCCAAATATCCCTGACAGCCTTCTAGCAACAATCTCCTCGCCTAAATGATAGATAGCAACTATGATGCGGCATGCACATATGATCCCACAAATCTAAACTCGTCCCACTGGAGGTCTGAACACCACCTCTCACTGATGGCAGTCAATACTTGCATAGTGGGCAGTTAGTCAGTCCATCCCCATAATCATTTCGAACCTATACATATCTAAGACCACCAAGTTAGCTGATAAAGACCTCCCTTGAATACAAACTGGACAATTCCTGAGTACCTTCTTACCTAACATTACAACCCTAGTCGACATAGAAATGGACAAACTGATATCTAACGACCGAGTTTCTATCCCACAAAATTTAACAAACTCCTGGGCAATAAAGGAGTGACTCGCCCCTGAATCAAACAAAGCAGTAGTTATATATGATAGAATTGAAACAATATATGTCACGACATCTCCTGCAGCCTAAGCATCTCTTTTTGGTGTCAGCGCATGGACTCGTGCTGGGGTGGTATTCCTATGCTGACTGCCTCAGGGTGCCTGGTGACCTCCTCGATATGGTCTAGCAGCACGCGCAATAACTGGCAGTGCTCAGTAGTCTCTCACCATATATCCAGGCTAATAGCATCGATAACAAACCATCTCTCTGACTCAACACTCTCCTAGGTTTCTCCTAAAGCATCTAGGATAAAGAAGGGGCATTGGCCTTCCTTGTACCGCTCGATCTCCCATCCCTTGTCTTCGACCTCCTATACTATCATGTCTCCTCCAAAGCCCCCGATTGGACACTGCTTGAAAATATGGAGCCACGGATCTCTTTCCCTGACTCTGTGTCGCAGCAACCCTCTGTAGGCCACTCTCAATCACTGTTGCTCTATCAACCATCTCTGAAAAAGTCTGGGTCTGAAAACCTACAACCTGCTCATATAATCCTTGGTTTAGGTCCTCCTTAAACTTCCTCGTCTGGCACTAAGTATGGGGCAAACCGGGATAGCTCAATAAATCTAGCTGCATACTGTTGTACCATCATATGCCCCTGAGTACAAAAATTCTACCGCCGTTGCCTTTTTTATGGTAGTAGGGAAGTATCGCTCGAAAAATAACTCCCTGAAGTGGCTCCAGGTCACTGCTGCACGCTCAAGTCTCTGTTCCTCTAACAGTCTCACTGATCTCCACCAGCATTTTGCCTCTTTAGTTAACTTGAACGCAACAAAGGAGACTTTCTGCTCCTCAATACAAGGGAGCACTGCCAACATGTCTTCAATATTCTGGACCCAATTCTTAGCCACTACTGGTTCGGCCCTTCTAGAAAACAACAGGGGCTTCATACGGGTGAACTGCTCAATCGTGCAGCTCCACTCCCTTGAACTCCTAGTCATCTCTGCCATCACCAGCTAGGTGACACTACGTAACACTACATCAGGGTCTCTGCCACCCATACTAGAAGGCCCTGCATGTGCACTGCTACTTCCATGCTCCATCCTAAAAATGATACAAAACGGTCTTAGAATTCTATCCTCATAATACCACTAATATAATTAACAAATTAGGATCCATAAAATATTCTGCTATAACCATTTAACATCCTTAATCTCAATTTAAGATTCAGTCCTAGCACTTAAAAATAAGAACCGTCGATAGTTTACTATGGTTTTCTTGAAGTCGTCACCCTAGGAAAATCACAGAAACAACCACGCAACTCCTGCCTTAAGGTTGCAAGATAGAACCCTAAATTTCAATATTATCCTCCACAATGACTGACACATATCTTAGTCTATCTATCATTTACTCTCATCAAAATTCATTCATATACTCTAGTATTGTATTCCCCTGTTTACTAGAGTCTGCAGAACCTAGCAACCTAGGCTCTGATACCAAACTATGATGCCCCGATTTTCATACCATTTTTTTTCATCTCTAGTAAATAATAAATATTAATTCAACACCTGCCACGTCACAATTATGATATCATATCAACACAACTCGACCCGAAGTGGGATACCGGGTAATCGGTCCATCATATAAAAGCATACCTAACAATGGCAGTCCATATATACATATCATTTAGAATACAAATAATCACAATTCTATACATCAACATACATCCCCAAAAGTCCATAACATACCCTAAGGGATGACACAAACACATTCCCCAACACAAAAATGCTTACCCTATATATCAGGGTACCTGCTTCCCTCTATCTCAGAGCTCTATCACCTGATCTGTTACGGTTCCCTAAAATATTAAAATATTTGGGTGAGACACCTCTCAATAAAACGGAATAAATTATTCACAGTGTGTGGCAGTATAAGTTCATTTATATCATATCACATTCCATTTTAATACATATAACAACTGGGAGAAAATATATAAATATGTACTCATAATCATATATGTCTAAAACATGTTTTTCAAAAGCTCTTTTATCATTTCCATAATCATATACGTACTTTCTTGTTTCTCAAAATTATATTCACACTTTCTTTCATAAACTTTTCTTTCTCATATTCATAATTCAAAGCTTCCATAAGCTTTTCCTTCTCATTTTCATTTTCACACTCCAGCCCATAGGTATCCTCCAGTACGTTTCATAACGTGTCTATAACCCATGGCTATTCAATATCGTGTCTGTAATGAGTAATCACAATCCAGCTCATGAGTTTCCGCTAGTATAAAATCCACAATGTGTTTGTAACTCATGGCTGCCCTTAAGATATTCCCATCTCATCATCATGCTTCCCCTCATGACTGGGTTCTGCAGCCCGAAGGCTGGACCTGACTACGATTGGCCTACTCAGTTAGATCAAGGGGGAACGTGTCTATGGTACGAATGAACCACCCAATCCTGGTCCGAACCCCAGGAAGGCATCAAAACCCTTCATAGGCCCATTCAATGTCCGGCCACACTCTCCACGTGACCATGTGGTTGCACTATCACTTCACTAGCAATGGTAACAACCCATTAGGGTACTCATTTCCACATTTCCCTATTCATATTTTAATATTCTCAAATCAGAATTCACATTTCATTATTCACAATTCAGTATTCACATTCATCTCATCACATGAGTGGTATTCCCATCATTTTTTCTATTCATTCTCCTCATAAAATAAATCTCATTTCTCATATTTCAACATTTCTCAATAAAAACATATCAATACCACATTTCATTATTTCCCTGTAAATTGCACACGCACACACACACACACACACACACACACATATATACATATATCACATTTCTTCGTTTTTCTATCAAATCATTTTTTATGCCACTTTTCATCATTTCCATATAAAAATCTCATTTCATCACAATTATGTATATAAAACATAATTAAATTTTCATAACTTCATTTCTGTATAAAACAGTTCAGTATATATATATATATATATATATATATATATATTTCATAATCTCATTTTCCTCAGCGCAAATCATATATCCTAGTTTCAATTACATTTCCAGTATAAACATGTTATCTCATACTTCTTAAGCCACACAATTTTTATATAATATTTATAATATAATAACCAAAGGCAAAATATCATATTTCATTTTCACATACTTTAAATCAACAATTTATTTCCCAAAAAGTAGTTGTTATAATTTGTTCCCCTTACCTGACTTACCGAGAGGCCCGCTAAAATCCAAATCCTACGCTCGTGGCAGTCGAAATTCAAAACCCTAAAATTCACATTTTTCCCAGATCAATCCACTCATCTCCCAAAATATTTCTCATTTTGCATTCCCTAGGCTCTATATACTCCAAATAAACACTTAAACCCTAAAATATCTTACTTACCCATATTTTGGAGTGGTGTCCAAAGACTCCAAATCAACAATCCGCTTCGGCTAAGTTGTAGAGAATCTCTCTACGAACCCTGTGGTAGCTTCTAATCATCAAAATGGGCTTTAACAGAGCAAGAATCAAAAAGAGAGAGGAAGAGTTAGGGCCGAAGGGTAGAGAGAGAGAGAGAGTGAAAGGAGAGAAAAATCACCTTGAAAAATGAAGGATTGCCTATTTATAGGCCAGGCTTCATCGATGAGTTAAAGTGATTCGTCGATGAGCCAATGAAGACACTTCGTCAACGAGGAGGTTAGTTCGCCGACAAACCTTAAATTCTCTAAAATTCATTGACTCTCGGTATCTTCTTGTTGACGAGACCTATAAGGACATTCATCGAAGAAAATTCTGGGTTCTTTGACGAGCCCCTGCTGATGCCCGTTTTAAATTTCCTTCCCCCTTTCTTATTCTTTTCCTTTCTCTATCCTTTTTTATTATTTTTTTCATAAATAAATTTTCCGAGTCTCTACATTTGAAGCTTTCTTAAAGTGCTCCATTACATTCGTCATTAATGAATACATTAAAGATGTCGGGGTCATCTGCGTCCATGCTTCCCTGACCGATGGATACAAAGCATGTGCAACCCTGTTGGCTTGCTAAATGATTGGATCCAAAATCATTAGTTTGTCCTACATGGCATGAAACAAAGTGATGGAAATGTTAAGGTTTTCTTTGGTCTGTTTTTTTCAAAGCTTGGATGGTCACATAATGTTCATTTTAACTTTAGTTGATTAAGTCCAGCATTTCTTTGCACAAGATTTGCTCACTAATCTCCTGTTGTTGTTAACAGATCTTGGCCTAAGCTTCCCAAAGTCTATGCTCCAATTCTTTGTTCATTGTCGTTATCCTTTCAATTTATATTTTTGCAATCTTGCTTTATTGGACCTTCTTAGCCAAATTAGAATTTTCCTCAAACTCTTCTTTTTGTTTCTTCAAATTATGTTTGTCTTTTGTCAGCTTGCAATTTTTTATTGTATCCTTTTCTTTCCTTTTCTAAGCTCATAATTCTTCTATTTTGCCTTTTTCCCATCCTTGCCCCAATTCCAAGCTGCGTTGAGCCAAGTTCTCTTCCTTAATTCTAATCTTGTACACTTCTCAGACTTATTCCTTTAGCTTTTGGTTATCCTCTTCGATTTTTCTTTCTTTCCTTTAAGTTTCTGCACCTCTTCTTCCCATTCCTAGTAGTATACCTGCTTTTGAGCCTATAACTCCTCATAGTAGTATTCTAGATCATTCGGTTAGGGCATAAGCTTATCTGGACCTTGGGCTTTAAGGACTTTGTAAGATTTTCCCTTTCCTTTCTTTCATCTAGGATAACAAAATGGTGGTTCATACCTTGTTGCCTTCCTCATCTAAAACTTTGGGGTTTGCCCAAGCTACTTTGGCCTTATTAAACTTGGCTCAGTTAAATGCACCTTTATACTAGAACTCAGCAAGTCAGACGATCTTAGGAATGAATTGGTAATGACCCATCTAGGGAACATGGTAATGACCCATCTAGTGAAGAGCTAGGGTCGGTGCATAGCTGATACATCCCTTGGCCTCAAAAAGTGGGATCGAAGGAAGTGTCCAACATTTGATCAAAATATGTCTAGGGTGCATCTACTTTGTTACCCACTTCACCATCCCGTTCCTCCAACTTGGCCACTACTTCTTCCAGATTGAATTTCTGATGATTCATAACAAACTCCATTATTGGATTTCTAGCTCCCCAAAATGAACTCCTAAATCTTTCCAACAAAGAAGGCACATGACTAACAAACTAGACCTAAAGAAGCTAGGTACAACAACGAAGTGTACCATCCCCCCTCTCTTGGCATAAATTGAGTGAGACAAATTTCTCAACTATGATTACTGGTACTGGTCTAGTGCCTTTCTTCTTTATCTCAGCAAATATTGAGGCTACTCCGTGGTTGATGATGTGCACAACAGAAGGTAGTAACACTAACCCATACACAGCAAGGGCTAGTAGTTGGAGTCGGTATAGGGTAAGGATCATGTAAGTGTCTAATAAAGCAATCTCTCACATCATCCTAATACCAACACTAGATTTTTTCTTTCTTTTAAATTTTAAAAATTAGTTACTCCACTTGTGCTCCGATTGCTTTGAGGAACACCCAATTGGAAGAAGCCTTTAGTTCATAGATATATACTCTATATTGTGCCTGATGTGGTATGCGAAGTACCTTCTTATATCCCTCAATAAGAGGAATCGAATCTGTAGGCCCGAAAGTGAAGCATTGATTATTTAAGTCCCAATGTTGAATGAATGTATCCATGGCTTCACAACGAACCTCCACATATAGTACATCAATGATCTGCCTATATTTTCCGTTGAACTAATACTGATCCTCCCTAGATAATTGATTCCAGCAACCTAACAAACTGTCAACATCATGATTCTTATATTGAAGTTTAATGGTGTAATGACCTGAAGAATAATGATATTTAAATAATGAAGAGAGAGGAAAACGGGAATAGGAAAAAGGTAGCGTTCGTCGACGACATGGCAGTATAGGCTCATCGAGGAAGGTGTGCCTCGTCGACGAGAAAATACTGAGAGGTTGTTTTGGGCGACTCTAAATTTCGTTGACGAAGGAGAGAGCTCGTCAACGAATTTCCTCTTGACCTCGTCGACGAGGTGATGTGTCTCCTTGACGAAGCCCATAGTATAAATAGCCCAAACCTCGGATTTTACACAAAAAATCAAAATAATTCTCTATCTCTCTCTCTCTCTCTCTCTCTCTCTCTCTCTCTCTCTCTCTCTCTCTCTCTCCTTTCTACGATTTTTCTCTTCTCTCTCTTCGATTTTGGCTCCGACATTCGCCGGATCGACGATCTGAGGCCACCACAACGCTCTTGGAAAAGTTCTCTCCAAGTTTTTCAGAGCAGATCGTTGGTGGGGCAGAGTTGGAATTCATCCCTGATTTAAGATAAGGTTTTTTATGCAAAATTTGGTCTTTCCGTAGTTATAAGAAAAGTTATTCACAGTGAAATACTGAAATTTAGTTCTGTGAGTTATTTTTTTCAGGGAGTTGAACGGGGAACCCTGCGAGTGCAGGACCGATATTTTAGGGGGTTTATATTTGTATATTATGAAGAAAATGCATATTTGGGAAAATACTGCTATTATGTTGAAATGTATATATATGTATGAAATACCAGAAATTATGATTTTAGAATGTACTGAATAAATTAAAGTAGTTAGGTAAGAGAATAAACTAAAGCAATTATTTTTCATGCAAATTAATATTATTTATTAGAAAATTAATTTTCAGGGAACCATGTATTATATTTGTATATTATGAAGAAAATGCATATTTGGAAAAATACTGCTAGTATGTTGAAATGTATATATATGTATGAAATGTTAGAAATTATGATTTTAGAACGTAATGTATGGTTTTATATTGCAATGTGTGGCATGAATATTATTTTACGTGGGAAGTATTATGATATGACAATTTAATGAATAAAGTATGTTTTCAGAGATTATGAAAGAATACAGTATATTATGATTTCAAAATACATGATCAATGAATTATTTATTTAGAATGATATGTATGAAATGTTTAGCGCAAGGTCATGATTGATAGTTGGTGTAAGGCCGTGTTATATGTATGATTTCGGCACAAGGCCGTATTTATAAATGTTCGACGCAAGGCTGCAAATATGAAAGAAACTGACGCAAGACCATATGTATGTATGTTATTTCAGAAAATGGTATCAATTTATTTATGTTAGACAATTATATTATCATGTATTATATGTTATCACAGCTCGGATGATAGTTTAGTTCAGTTATACGAGCACGGTACCGTAACTATACAGATCAGATTACTATGTTCAGACTTGTGCTAACCGCCTCATAAGGGGGTGGGAGATGGATAGTCGATGTGGCTTTCAGTGTAGAGTTGTAGACGTCCACCTGACAGTTTGGACCAAGGTGTGGCAGGCCCATAGTACTTACAGACATTTTTGACTCGGCAATGGTTGGCCAGCCATTGTCGGGTCCCGACTTCGAATTGCACAACCCGTCATAAGGGGTAATACATGACATCAGCTAGTTATACATCCTAGGTAAATTTCAGTATTATCAGATATATCAACTATTTTATGATCAGTATGAATTATTAGAAATTATGAAAGTATATGATTATTCAGTGTGTTATGATGAATGTTTTCCAGTATATGTAATGTACTGTATATATATGATAGCACTAAATATTCATGTTGCCACACAACTGTATTTAGTTTATTTTCCCTTATTGAGAAGTGTCTCACTCCCAAACACTAAATAATTTTTAGGAAACCCAGAAAGACCGACGGATCGAGGCCCTATTGAGTTAGTTGTACTACCCAACTAGGAGCGTAAGTTTGAACTAGGATCATGAGATTTTGATGCGGGATCTTAGAGATAATTTTTGTATTTTTGGGAGATTGTATATAATACCGTGTTTTGGATTATATTTTACTCTGATATTATGTACTTTGTGGTTATGAGATTTTGATTTACATTTACTACTGCCTAGGTTCTGCTGTGTATGACAGGTCTCCCTGTTACCCATGAGTTTGGGTTGACTATTTTATTTATTATATTTTATTATATGATAAAAAAAAAAAAGTAAGTTGTTACAGTTTGGTATCAGAGCCTAGGATACTAGGTTCTATAGACTCTAAAATGTAGCAATAATAATAATAGAGTATAGGATAAGAGAACTTGAGGTCTGATTTTGTAGTCAAAATGCAGGACTTCCGTGGTGGTTTGTGTGATTTTCCAAGGATGACGATTTTAGGAAAGTCATGGTAAATTATTGTTGGGTTAGGTATCTAGGTTGCTAGATTGAATCTTGAATTAAGATCAGGTGTGATGAATTAATTAAGAAAATATTGTACTAGTTGGGTGATATATTATGGTGATAGAGTTCTAAGTTAAGTTATTTGTTTTTCAGGATGGCCCCTGGAGGCAGTAGTGCCCATGCTAGTCGAAACGAGGGAGCTGGGCCCTCAGGCGCTGCAGGTAGTGTTTCAGATGCAATTTTGCACAGCGTGGCACAGCAAGTTATAGCTGAGATCGTCAAGAGTTCTAGAGAATAGGGAGGTCTGTCGGCAGACCACAATAGCTCGATCGAGAAATTCATTAAGATGAATCCTCTAGCTTTCTTAGGAGGAACTGATCCTGTAGTCGCTGAAAATTGGGTAGAGGAGATTGAGAAAATGTTTGTAGTGCTACAGTGTACGAAGGAGCAGAGGGTGTTGTTTTCTACCAATATATTGAATGGAGAGGCCGAGAGATGGTGGATGGCAGTGAAACTTCAAGAGCAACAAAGGGTATTACCTGTGGAGATGACATGGGAGCGATTTAAGGAAATATTTTTCGATAGGTATTTTCTAGCCTCGTCTAGGAAAGCTAAGATTGAGGAATTCTTGAAGCTGAAACACGGACAGCTATCAGTATAGCAGTATGCGGCGAGGTTCATCGAACTATCTAGCTTCGCCCCGTACATTATTTCAAATGAGGTGAAAAAGGTACGGTAGTTTAAAAAAGGTCTGAAGAGATAAATATATAAGTAGGTGTCAATATTGAAATTGCAGGATTTTGCTGAGCTGGTATATAGGGCCACTATAGCAGAGATTGGAGAGCTGTTAGAGGCTGAGGAGTAGAGACAAAAGAAGAGGTCCACACCTTTTGGTTCCTAGCAGGGAGTTGGCCATGGTTCATGGAAAAGAGGTGGCTACTACCGAGACCGGAGGCAAGAGACTGGGAATCGTGATTTTCAGGGCATACAGCCACTTCCAGCTTGTCCGACTTATGGGAAGAGACACACAGGGGAGTGTCGTGCCGGGTGAGGTATTTGCTATCGGGTTGGGGAGCCAGGACATGTGATGAGAGATTGCCAGGTTCAGATTGGTGCTGCTCCTGCTCCTATACCTGCTCGAGGAGACTATCAGGTGCCACATGGAGGCCAGCAGAGGAACACGGCTCTAGCCAAGGTTTTTGCTCTGACGTTGGGTGATGCTGAGGTAGCCGGCGACGTGGTGATAGGTACGATTAATATGTTTTTATTTAAAGTTATTGCATTATTTGACTCAGTGGCCACACACTCGTTTGTATCTATGGGATGTGTTAAATTGTGTGGGTTGAAACACAATCACTAGATGTTGAATTATTAGTGGTTACGCCAACCGGGTCAACAATGAGGTGTAGTAGGGTACTCTGTGGTTATCCAGTTGATGTTTAGGGCTGAATTTTGTCAGCTGATCTAGTAGTGCTGGACATGCATGGGTTTGATGTCATATTCGGCATGGATTGGCTAGCAGCTAATTTTTCTAGTATTGATTGTCGTTCAAGAGAAGTGATACTCAGACCGCCAGGAAGACCAAAATTCAGATTTACAAGATCACAAGTGCAATCCCTGTCTCAAGTGGTTTCAGTTGTTCAGGCGAGGAGACTACTCCAGAATGGCTATCAGGGATTCGTGACTTTTGTGAGAGAAATGTCAGAAAATGAAATGAAGCTTACTAATATGCCAGTAGTGGAAGAATTTACAAATGTGTTTCCAGATGAATTACCAGGTCTTCCACCTGATCATGATGTAGATTTTCCTATCGATCTACTTCCAGGTACAGCGCCGATCTCTAAAGCACCGTATTGTATAGCGCTGGAAGAGTTGGCATAATTGAAAAATCAGTTGTAGGACTTACTTGATAAGAGCTTTATACGATCTAGAGTATCTCCGTGGGAAGCTCTAATACTATTTGTGAAGAAGAATGACGGGTTTATGAGGATGTGCATAAATTATAGGGAGATTAATAAATTGACAATCAAAAACAAGTATCCTTTACCTCGTATCAATGATATGTTTGACCAGCTCCAGGGTATACGACTATATTCTAAAATCAACCTCAGATCAGACTACCATCAAGTAAAGGTAAGAACGGAAGATGTATTGAAGACGACTTTCAGGATCAGATATGGGCATTACGAGTTCCTTGTTATGTCATTTGGTCTGACGAATGCTCCTAGGATATTTATGGATTTGATGAATAGGATTTTTCATCCATATTTAGATTAGTTTGTTGTTGTTTTTATTGATGATGTACTGGTCTATTTGATGAGCTATGAGGAGCATGAGATACATTTGAGGCAGGTTTTGCAGACACTCAGGGAGAAGAAGTTGTATGCTAAGTTTAGTAAATGTGAGTTCTGGCTTGAGGAAGTTATGTTTTTGGGGTATGTTATCTTAGATGATAGAATTTCTGTAGATCCTAGTAAGATTAAGACGGTAGTGAATTGGGTTAGACCGAGGAACGTCCAAGAGATCAGGAGTTTCTTGGGATTAGTTTGGTATTACCGTCGTTTTGTTGAGGGATTCTCAGCTTTATCAAGGCCTCTGACACGACTGGTTAGGAAAAACGCTAGATTTGAATGAGTTTTTAGGAACTGAAGCAGAGACTAGTCACAGCACCAGTACTGATCATCCCGTCAGGGGGTGGATGTTATACTATTTGCAGTGATGCGTCCTTGAAGGGACTTGGTTGTGTATTGATGCAGCATAGTAGGGTGATGGCATATGCGTCTAGACAGTTGAAAGAGTATGAAAAGAACTACCTTATCCATGATCTTGAATTGGCTACAGTGGTACACGCATTGAAGATTTGGAGGCATTACTTGTATGGCAAGCGGTGTGAGATTTTCTATGATCACAAGAGTTTAAAGTATTTCTTCACTCAGAAAGAATTGAATATGAGATAGAGAACGTGGTTAGAGTTAATTAAAGATTTTGATTGTACCATCAATTAGCACCTAGGGAAAGCAAATGTGGTAGCTGATGCATTAAGTAGGAAGTCTGCGAGACCAGTGGTAGCAGTTATGGATATCCAGTTTCCGATCATGAGGGATCTGGAGAGACTCGGCATAGAGTTGGTAGAGAGTGATCCTCTAGTGTGTTTCACCAGTTTAGTGGTACAGCCTACTCTGCAGGATAGGATTAAAGTTGCTCAGAAGGAAAATCCAGAATTAGCAGAGGTGATGGTTAGGGTAAATACTGGTCAGGGAGAAGAATTCTGCATTACAAATGATGGAGTCTTGCTGTTCCGTTCCAGATTATGTGTTCCTGCTGATGTTGACATCAAGAAGAACATTTTAGAGGAGGCTCATAGATCTTTGTATACAGTTCATCTTGGCAGTACGAAAATGTACAGGGATCTGCGAGAATTTTACTGGTGGAGTGGCATGAAGAAGGAAATTACCAAGTATGTAGCGTAGTGCTTGACGTGCCAGCAGGTAAAAGTTGAGCACTAGAGGCTGGCAGGTCAATTGCAGCCGCTATTTATTTCAGAGTGGAAGTGGGATCATATATCTATGGATTTTGTCTCAGGGTTGCCGTCGACATCGCATGATCAAAATGCGATTTGGGTGATAGTAAATCAGTTGACCAAGACCGCCCATTTCCTCCCTATCAAGATTAGCTATTCCCTCAGCCATTTGGTGGAAATTTATATTTAGGAGATAAAATGTTCTCACGGAGTGATCACGTCCATAGTGTCAGATCGAGACCTCGTTTTACGTCACGGTTCTAAAGAAGCTTGCAGGAAGCCTTAGGGTCTCAGTTATCTTTTAGTACGACATTCCATCCTCAGTCAGATGGGCAGACTGAGAGGATGATACAGATACTAGAAGATATGCTGCGAGCATGTGTATTAGATTTTGGGGGGAGTTAGACTCAGTTCATGTCGTTGGTAGAATTTGCATATAATAACAGTTACTAGTCCAACATTGACATGACACCGTTTGAGGCACTGTACAGTAAGAAATGTCGTTCTCCTTTGTATTGGGACGAGATGGGTAAGCGGCGAGTTATGGGACCAGATTTTGTGCAGTAGGCGTACTATAAGGTTTGGCTCATCAGAGATAGAATCAGTGTAGCTCAGAGCTGACAAAAGAGTTATCCCGATAATCGCCGTAGAAAATTAGAATTTGATGTTAGTGATCATGTATTTTTGAAGATAATTCCATTAAAAGAGGTTATGAGATTTCGAAGGAAGGGTAAACTTAACCCTACGTTCATCGGTCGGTTTTAGATTTTAGAGAAAGTGGGATCGGTTGCCTACAAGTTAGCTTTACCGCCTATGCTATCCAGGATGCACGGCATATTCCACGTTTCTATGTTAAGGAAATACGTCCCAGACCCTTCTCATATTATCAGTTATAGTGAGTTAGAGCTCAGTGATTCACTAGTATATGAGAAGGTACCAGTACAGATACTGGATAGAAGAGAACAGGAACTACGTAATAAGAAGATTCATCTGGTAAAGGTTCTATAGAGGAATCATGCAGCAGAAGAGGCTTCTTGGCAGCTCGAGGAATATATCAGACAAAAGTATCCACAATTGTTCCAAGGAGTTCAGATGTAATTAGGAAATGTAAGTGATTGTAGTATTTCTTTTGCAGGTACATGTAATGCTTTAGTTAGTAAGTAGTACTTTAGTTTTGGGAGAAATTTTCTTTTATATATGTAATCTCTCAGGAATGTAACCACGGTATTCCTCCGCCATAAGTGAGGGTAAATAATAAAATAAGTAGACTGTTTTGCCTTTGAGGGATGATGAATTATATGAATAGTAAATTTTGAGGACGAAATTTTATAAAGAGAGGAGAATGTAATGACCCGAAGAATAATGGTATTTAAATAATGAAGAGAGAGGAAAACGGGAATAGGAAAAAGGCAGCAGCAGACTTCGTTGATGAACGCTTTGCGTTCGTCGACGACGTGGCAGTATAAGTCTGTCGACGAAGGTGTGCCTCGTTGATAAGAAAATACCGAGAGGTTGTTTTGGGCGACTCTGAATTTTTTCAATGAAGGAAAGAGCTTGTCAACGAATTTCCTCTTGACCTCGTTGACGAGGTGACGTGACTTGTCGACGAAGCTCATAGTATAAATAGCCCAAAACCTCGGATTTTATGCAGAAAATCAGAATAATTCTCTCTCTCTCTCTCTATAGTTTCTCTCTCCTCTCTTTTCGATTTCGGTTCCGACGTTCTCCAGGTCGACAATTTGAGGCCACCACGACGTTCCTGTGGAAGTTCTTTCCAAGTCTATCAGAGCGGATCATTGGTGGGGCTGAGTTGGAATTCATCCCTGGTTTAAGGTAAAAAATTTTATGCAAAATTTGGTCTTTCCGTAGTTATATGAAAGGTTATTCATAGCGAAATACTAAATTTTAGTTCGGAGAGTTATTGTTTTCAGGAAGTTGAACGGGGAACCCTGCGAGTGCAGGACCGGTATTTTAGGGGGTTTATTTTCAATATCAGGTAAGGGAATAAACTAAAACAGTTATTTTCCATGCAAATTAATATTATTTATCAGCAAATTAATTTTCAGGGAAGCATGTATTATATTTGTATATTATGAAGAAAATGCATATTTTGGAAAATATTGCTATTATGTTGAAATGTATATATATGTATGAAATGCCAAAATTTATGATTTTAGAATGTAATGTATGGTTTTATACAGTAATGTGTGGCATGAATATTATTTTATGTGGGAAATATTATGATATGGCAATTTTATGAATAAAGTATGTTTTCAGAGATTGTGAAAGAATATAGTACATTATGATTTCAAAATACATGATAAATGAATTATTTATTTAGAATGATATGTATGAAATGTTTTGTACAAGGCCATGATTGATAGCTGGCGCAAGACTGTGTTATATGTATGATTTTGGCGTAAGGTCGTATTTATGAATGTTCGGCGCAAGGTCGCAGATATGAAAGAAACTGGCGCAAGGCCATATATATGTATGCTATTTCAGAAAATGCTATTAATCTATTTATGTTAGGCAATTATATTATCATGTATTATATGTTATCAAAATCCGGATGATAGTTTAGTTCAGTTACAAGAGCACGGTACCGTAGCTATACAAATCAGATTACTATGTTCAGACTTGTGCTAACCTCCGCACAAGGGGATAGGAGATGGACAGTCGATGTGGCATTCAGTGTAGAGTTGTAGATGTCTACCTGACAATCCGGACCAAGGTGTGGCGGGCCCATCTTACTTACAGACACTTTTGACTCAGCAAGGGTTGGCCAGCCATTGTTGGGTCCCGCATTTGGACTGCACAACCCATCATAAGGGGTAGTACATGACATCAGTTAGTTATACATCCTGGGTAAATTTCAGTATTATCAGATATATCAAATATTTCTTATCAGTATGAATTATTAGAAATTATGAAAGTAAATAATTATTTAGTATGTTATGATGAATGTTTTCCAGTATATGTAATATATATATATATATATGATAGCACTAAATATTCATGTTGTCACACAGCTGTATTTAGTTTATTTTCCCTTACTGAGAAGTGTCTCACCCCCGAATATTAAATAATTTTTAGAAAACCCAGAAAGACCGGCGGATCGAGGCCGCCGTTAAGTCAGTTGTTCTACCCCATTAGGAGGATAAGTTTGAACTAGAATCAGGAGATTTTGATGTGGGATCCTAAAGATAATTTTTTGTATTTTTGGGAGATTGTATATAAACCCCATGTTTTGGATTATATTTGACTATGATATTATGTACTTTGTGGTTATGAGATTGTGATTTACATTTACTGCTGCCTAGGTTCCGTTGTGTATGACAGGTGTGTAACGCCCCGGACCCGCCATGCGGGGCCCGGAGTATTAAGAGACCGACAAGTGTCTCCAATACCATTAATGCAGCAGAAAAATAATAAAAATAACCTCAAACATAATATACTAGAGTTCTATATTTGTACATCAACAAACTTATACCATGTATCCATATTTACCATATTACAACCTAGAAGAAATATAAAGAAACATAAAAACTAATACATATCCGTTCTAGTTTCACTCACAAAACTACCCGCCCTGGAGCTATCTAAGCTCGATCTCTTGGATAACTTGAAAAGATTTAACATAAGGCGGGGTGAGACACCTCTCAGTAAGGAAGAAATAGTTTATATTAGTGTGTGGATGAAGTGTTTATTATACAATTATCGTATCCATCCAAAGTGTACTCACAGTTCACAAGTAGCCCAAATATCATGCCCATAATCACACAAGATCAACATCTTTATCATCCGATCACATACCCATAACCATCAATATTTTAATGTTAATTTTCAAGAATAGGGAAGTCTACCTGCACATACAAGTAGGTTCTCTCTACTCTAGTGCTAACATCAGGGCACTCACCTTTCTTAATAAGCTCTCAGGTTATGTATCCAGATAAAGTCACCGAGAATAGGGAAGATCACCCGCCCATACAAGTGGCTTCCCTCTACTCTGCTATCCACAAATAATTACTAGAGTACTCGCATTCCTCAGTAAGCTCTCAGGTGGAGTAATCTACTTTACCCAAAATACTTAGTTAAATTAATATCACACGCTGTTGACCACATTCATTTCACTGAACTCCACACAAGTAACATAACGCAACCATTCTACACAAGATCAAACACAGCATATATGTCTACACATAACTAATCAAACCACACAACATAAATGTCCACATAGGACTAATCAAACCACAACATCAATGTCCACATAGGATAAATCAAACCACAACATCAATGTCCACACAGGACTATACAAACCACACAGGATACAAGACAACACTCCGTCTGTGACGCCCCGAACCCTTAAATTCGAGTTCAGCGCGTTATACCTAATAAAATCCTGATAATCCATAATTCATAATATACGCAACAAAAAATATAAATATAATCTTCATATAACATAATACCAGAGTTTACTAATTCTAACTATAATCCATAATAAATCATCCATCACCTGCATTTCCATAAATCTACATAACTCTCAAAGCATTTCAATATTTTCACAATCATTCCTTACTCAACAGCCTTAAAACATAAAGACATAAAATATAAATATTTACATTCCCCAAAATTAACATAGAAATATACCCTTTTCTTTTTCTATTTTCCAATAATGCTATAAAAACCTCGAGCTCTCAAAACTCGATCTCGAGGAAATCCTGAAAAAGATAAATTCATATTCGGGTGAGACACATCTTAGTAAGGGAAGAAACAATATATTAACACAGCGTGTGGCTAACATGAGGTATATAGATATCATTTTAAATACATTTGTAAATCATTATCATAACATTAAAATCATTTTCTGAACTTAAACAATCACATGTAGAGATTTACCCACGAGATTACCTAAGGATAGGGGTGATTACCCGTCCATACAAGTAGCACCCCTCTGCTCTGATACTTAGGTAATCCTAAGGTCACAATTAAAACATATCAGAGCACTCACCTTACTCAGTAAGCCCTCAAGTGTAAAATTAATCTCATACTCACACGGGTCAACAATAGTTTACCGGCAAAGGCCCTAAGGATAGGGAAATATACTCGTCCACACAAGTAGGTTCCCTCTGCCTTAGTATGTTATGCGGCTACTGCCACATCTGTAGCTACTCGTGCACTCGCCTTACTCAGCAAGCCCTCGGGCGAAAGGTACACCTCGCCCAATCGTAACATGTTTTACGTACGTGCATACTTCTAAGATCATAATGCATCATTCTTTCTATCATTATTCAATCATACACATTTGTTCATATTCATAGTTTAACATTGCATTGCATTTCATTTTAAGTGACTCTTTCTCATTTGTATCATTCATGTTTCACATTTCATTTCATTACATTGTCATTTCATTGCATAACGTTTTCATTTCATTCATTCGTACTAAAGCTAGTCTTTAGCCATCATCAGTTAGTCCACATAGAAATGTGCTAGAATCTGCTAACATGGCTCCTTTTAGCTTTCATCAGTTAGTCCACATAGAAATGAGCTAGATCTGCTAACATGACTGTCTTTCAGTTGTCTTACATTTATATGGTTGCATTTAACATATACAGGCAACATGGTCCATATCACATTTTATTCATAATGTCTTACTTACTTAGCCTGCATCTTATACATTTAATATATATTTGCACAGAATCTCATGCCACACAATTTAACAGGAAAAATTCCTACATATTCCTGTAAAATAGGTCAACCCACATTTAACATTTATATGCTGAAAATATATTTCTTTTCTTACATAATTCCTCAGAAATCACTTTTCACTTTCATTCATTTACTTTCACATATATATAACTATATAAGCAATCTTAGGCTCAGGGAATATATTTTTACATGGTTGGCATTTTATAATTCACACCAAAACATACATATAATATAACATAAATTATTGTCTTTAATTTCATAAAATCTGATTTAATATATAATTTCTCCTTACCTAATTTCTTGAACTACGCCAATAGGGATCCTGAAAAATACCCGCAGCCCTCACCCGGACCTCGAACCAAAAATTCTAATTTCATTAAATTAACCCTAAATAAAATATTATTTTAATATTTCCTAAGGCCATAAATTCTAAACAAATAAATATACCCTTAAATTTAGTCAAATTACCAAATTTCTCAAATCTCACTCTCGCTTTGAAGTGGGGCCTAAAAAACCCCAATTAGAAATTTACTCATGTCAAAATGACGACGATCACAACTAGGACCCCATGGTGGTGTTTGATCGTCAATTTGGCTGAAGATCTAAGGAGAAATTAAGGATTTAGAGGAAATATATCTTTCCCCAAGAATGGTACCTACGCCATTCCCACAACAAATCCATTCCAATAGAAATGTCGGTGGCGGAGTTAGGAATCCAACGACACTTTCCGTTTCCCGATCGTCGCTCATTAGGCTGACGAAATTGAGGAGAAAGAGAAAAGTGGAGATGGAGAGGCAAGACGGGAGAGAGCGCAAACTCTCTCTGCAATTCAGGAAGCTTCAGACTTCCTTCTTTCCTTTTTTTTTTTTTTTTTTTGCTTTCCAATTCTTTACAGGTTAAGTTTTGTATATATATATATAGCTTTAGGCTTCCTTCTTTCCTTTTTTTTTTTTTTGTTTGCTTTCCAATTCCTTACAGGTTAAGTTTTGTATACATACATATATATATATATATAGCTTCAGGCTTCCTTCTTTCCTTTTTTTTTTTTTTGTTTGCTTTCCAATTCCTTACAGGTTAAGTTTTGTATACATACATATATATATATATATATATATATATATATTCCAATTAATTTTTTTTACTATTTCTTTTATTTATTTATTTATTTATTTTATTTAATAATGTTTAACTAATTAATTACTAATAAATAATTTTAATTTAATTTAATTTTTTTTCTATTTCCTTTATTTGTTTATTTAACATATTAATTTAATAATGTTAAACTAATTAATTGATTAATAATTTTAATTAATTAATAATTTTTTTTTCGGGTTATTACACCGTCCATGGTAAATAGGTAAACAACCTCCTCACACTACTGCCAATGTTTACCTCCCAATCTAAGTGTCCATATAACGACCTCCTCATACCACTGTCAACGTTATATGACAATTATATCAGGTACGATATAACAACCTCCTCATACCACTACCAACGCTATATCGTAATTTACATGAACCACAATCGAATCAACAGAAATCAACCGTTCAACATACCCAAGAATTCACCACAATATACCCAACATCAGCATATTCAATCAACCAGAATTTCACAATCAACAACATTTACATTCTCAATAATTCCTCATTCCAAATTAATCACAATCATTTAATTATCAAAAATGGTTTCAATCACACGATTTTTCCCAATATAATTTATCTATCTAAAAACAACATTTTCAATACCAGTAAGGTTTAGAAAATTATACCTATATACATATAATTTCATAGGCAAAACTAGTCGTTTAAAATTATAAGAAGACCATTATAAAATATTTCCCCTTACTTACTCCTTGAAATTCAACCCAAAATTAACAAAACGAGACCCTGAAATCCAAAATTCCAAGTTCCTCAAATCTTAGTATAATACTCCTATAGTACTTTCTAAGCTCCAAACGATAATATTTGTTAAAGAAATTCCAAAATAATTCACTTACCATGGTTTTGGGATGTTTCCCAAACTACTCAAATCAAAGATCCGCTCTGCCTATATTGCAAAGAATCTTCCCATGAGTCTCGTGGTAGCTTCTGATCATCAAACCAAGCTAAACCTGGCCTGGAATCAAAGAGAGAAGGTGGAATGGCCGAAGTTTTTAGAGAGAGAAGGAGAACATGCAGAAATTTCATGCTGAAATGAAAGAAAGCCACTTTTTATACTCAAGGATTTGTTGATTCGTTGATGAGTCTTAGTACACAGTTCGTCGACGAGACAACTAACTCGTCGACGAATTTCAGTCATGCTAAGAACCCCTCTCGGTAATTCCTCATCAACGAGACATGTACCCTCGTCGACGAGTTAAGAAGAACATTCGTTGATGAGACCAGTCTATTCATCAACGAATGTTTGTTGCCACCTTTCGAATTTGTTCTTCCTTCCCTTTCTATCTTCCTTATTATCTTAAATTATTTAAAAAATTTCTGAGTTGTTACAAGGTGTCCCCATTACCCATGGGTCCGGCTTAACTATTTTACTTATTATGTTTTATTATATGATAAGAAAAGCAAGTCGTTACAAATGGTATATGGAAAAGTTCCCTAATAATCTTGGGGCAAGGAATTCCACTCCTCAATCTATAACCACTCTGATTTCAATGCCTTCTCCAATATCCTTATGATTTCATGAGGCATGATGTATCACAAAATGCATTGGCCTCCAAATAAAAAAAAAATGCGAGGGTTGGTGCAAGCCATAACAAGTTGTTATTCAACTCCCAGTGTCCTAAAAATCCATATAGGCCAAGGGTTTGAAGGTGTCGAGTTTCTAGTGTTGGGGTGCAACACTAGTGGATATTCTACAGGTTCCCAAACCATTTCTACCCTTGCCTATACAGCCTAGTAAAGCCCCCAATCCTCACCCATTATAGGCTTCAAGTGGAAAGGGTCTAGTTTGAGTGAGAAGATTTTCATAAGGCCTATATAGTCGACAATGCCCCACAAAGGCTTCACTACTTCTCTCATCTACTCTCCTAACAATCCACAAACAAAAAGAGTTTTGAAAAAAGGAAGTAAAATAGTTAAAAGCACGTGATATGGATTGCCACCTTATTTTTAAGAAAGAATATAAGGAAAACAAAGAAAAATCCTGAAAAAGTTTGCAAAAAAGCAGAAAATGGGTTTAGGAGTGCAATTGTGCGTACGAAAGGTGATCAACTAACCATCTTGGTAATGATTAGCCGACCAGCTTCCCTATCAACACTCGTTGGCAGAAAGGTTGCCGCAATTACGTATGTGTTACCCTTAAAAAGAAAAGAAACAGAAGATAAGGAGAAAAAGACCCCTTTTTTATCCCCAAGTGTAACATCACTCTCTGAGCACCCCAACATGACTTCAAGTGGCTCAAAGAATTGCTTTAAAAGGGGGGTTGGGTTCAGAACCTTAATTTTGATGAAAAAATGATAATGATGATGATAAGGATGATAGGTGGTGAAAACAGTTGGTTTAAAAACATTGACCTTATAATACTGAGTTAAAAGTGACAGTTTAGGAAATAGGGCATCGAGCTTGTATTACGAATCTTTCAATGAAAGGGGTGAAAACAGGGGGTTTTGAAAAAAAAAAAGAGGTTTTAAGTTGAAGAGTGTGATGCGATACATGAGTTTTGAAAAAGGTAGGGCTTCATCATCGACCTATTAAAATCAAAAGGAAACAATGGAAAATATAATATTTTTTGGATTTTTTGAAAGAATTTTTGAAAAAGAAAAAAAAAAGAGAAAAAAACTCTAATACTAGACAACCAAACAACATGGTTCATTTGGTCCAACTATATTGGTTGGAACCATAATCCTTTTTAAATTATATGGTTTTCAAAAGTTAAAAACTCCTATCACGTCTAGGTATAAAGAGAAGAAGACACTAAACAATAAAACTCTCTCCTTTATCTCATCATAAGTTAGAATTAGATTTAGGAATTAAGAGAAAAAAATCATATTTTGGGGATTTTTCACACTTTTCAAATTTTTTTGGGATTTACAATAATGACAATATTAAATAAAAACACCCTAATTGACACAAACACATATATACAAACATTCATAGGCATACATTGATACGCACACACACATGTATTAACATACATGCACATATATTAACATGTCTATATACATATACATATATTTACATGATGCACATATATTAACATGTCAATATACATATACATATACTTACATGCTACATAGATACGACCATTTATGCGTTTATATATATGTATGTATAGTAAATACACACATACCACTATATGCATATATAGATAATATACCAACACAAATGTACATTATATATATGTACCATCTTGGCAATATTAGATACATATATACATACATATTTAGTATACAAATATACATATAAACAACTTAGATATATTCATATATATATATATATATATATATTTAATTACCTATTATAAAAGCATACACTTAGTAACATCTAGGTATAATATGTATACACACACATGTACATCCATATTTAATATATATATATACATAACATACATACTTATGTATAAATTAATACAAGTAAATATATAAATATGCAATACATATAAATAAACACATCCATATCCATGTATATACACATAAATATATAAACATGTATATATATATATATATATATATATGTATAAAAACATATATAAACATATATACTTAAATGATAATTGAGACATATGCCTCAAATTGAGGATATAGTGGCATTCGCAAACAACAACTTAATAAAAAGAGTCTTTAATCAGCTGTTATTTAGGTTGCTAGTCTAGCTCTTAATTAAATTGTTCAACCATTAAAAAGGATATTTTATCCATAGTCTTATGCATACAAAAATTTTAAGATGATATTTTTTAATAAAATATTTTTACTTAAAGTTGATTGTAAAGTTACAAAAGATGTTTTACAAAAAGGATGTAAAAATAAATGATGCAATAAACAATATGTTAAAATATTCAAATTAAAAGATCAAGACAACAAGATCTTGGCTTTGATACCAAATTTCTCGACATGATCAATCTGATAAGATTTGACAAAATTAAGAAAGTATAATAAAATAAAGTGATTTATAAGTTTGAAACGCACAATTTTATTCAAATATAATTATACAAATAAAATATTACAAAGCTTGATAATATACTTACTAGAAATATCACACTTCTATTGCTTTCTTACAAGTGTTCTCTCAAAACTCTCTCTCACACACAAAACAAGTGATTTGAAAAATAATCCTTACATACAAAATACTCTTATTTATAAAATGCAAAGCATTCAAATTTGAGTCAATTTAAAGTCTAAGGAATTTGGAATACTTTGATGAAGATGCGTGCATGGACCAGATTGAAAGGAATCCTTGAAGTTTTCGTCCTTACTGAAAAGACTGTTGACTCTATGAGTATAATCCCGTTTTGATAATGACAAATCACATAGTATCTTACTTGTGCATTGAGATTGTGATCGAAATCATTATTTAGCATGCATGGAAGGTAAGGATGTCATGGAAGCCATGAGGAACTTAAAGCATATACAACTTGACACACTTCATGAAATTAGAAGAACAAAAGGATGAAAAAGCTTCAAGTTTTTCAAGTGTAATGGGTATTTAGTATTACTTGTATTCACATAACTCATATGATATAGTTGGGAGCTCAAAATAACAAATAGATGGACCTTAGGATACATGCATTTTATGAAAATTTACATTCACTTATCCTAGGTTTAATCAGGTTGAAAATAGGCAACTTGTCGACGAATCCTTGGCCTCATCGACAAACGCATGAAGGCCACTCGGCGACGAATGTTTTGTTCTCGTCAACAAGAAAATACCAAGACCTCTTAAATTTCAAACAGGCAACTCGGCGATGAACCCATGCTCCTGTCGATGAACGAGTGTAGAACCCTCGTTGACGAACATGTGCACTCGTTGACGAGTCCGTTGGGCAAAACGACGCTCTAGTGCACAACGAGCAAAATTTTTCTTAAACAAAAATATACCTAAATTGATCCAACGATCAAGATGCGCCCATCTGCCGACCATGCATATATATATACATATATATATATATATATATATATATATACATATATATACATTTCAACCTAAAACCCTAGTTTTTGTAAGGAGATCAAAGAGAAGAACAACAAGATCTAGAAGAGAACAAGAACTAAAGATTTTTGCTATGCTTGAACCTCTTGCTTATGCACTATTGTATTCAGATTTTTAGGCATTCATTACTCTCATGATGAAAGGTTCTTTCAGTCATATTTTTGTGAGCAAAATCGTGTCTTTGAGGTTTGGTAAACATAATATTATTTTTGATATACAGATCTTTATTTTCAAAGTGCTTATACTCTCACAATCATATTATTATATATTTTGAGAGCAAGAACATGAGTTGTTCATATATATATATATATATATATATATATATATATATATATATATTACTTGAAGATATTTTAAAAGAGTTTATTAAAGCTTAAATCTTTGAAAACATTCAAGTTTATATTTTATTCAAAGATTTTATCTCAGTTTCATTATTATAAAATTGATTTGATTTCGATCTTTGGAGAAAAACTGTTTTACTTATATTTTTATAAAGATCATACAATTAGATTAGATCTTTGAAATATATTTGTTATACATCTTTTCTTATACAAAGATCATTCAATTGTTATTACTAAAGATTTCATAGAACATAGTGCATACATTCAACTGAGCTTCGAGTTATATCATTTGAGTATGTATTAGGATTTCAATTGTACTCATTAGCTTGTTGTGAAGCATTCAAGTTTGCAAAAAAGTTTAATCATATTATTGTATTGACGGTTCAAGTTGTGAACCGGAGTGAGGAGGAAGCTACGCCTCATGTAAGCAGTGGACTGTAACGGGAAGCTTCGTCCTAGTTAAAGGAGCGGGATTAGTGGAATCCTTGAGTGGGTTGCTCAAGGTGAGGACGTAGGTCAGGTTGGCTGAACCTCGTAAAAAATTTGTTTGCATCTCTCTTTCCTTAAACTCTTTTAATTTCCGCTTGCACTTAATTATGTGGATGTTGTGTATATGTTAACTGTAAAGTGTTCAAAATTAGAACTTGAGTGACACAAATTTTAAAATACCCAATTCACCCCCCTATTGGGATTACACCTAAATTAACAAAGGCTCATTAATAAAGGAATCTTTGAAGTTTTTGTCCTTCTTGCTAAGACCTAACAAAAGTTTGTCATATGCCAAAAGCAAAGGTTGGAAGACAAAACCATGTGTTGAAGTATAAAATTCAAAATGGTCCAAAGGCATCATAATCATTATCAGGGTCCATGAGGACAGGTGTTTGTTCTCTATTATTGCGGCCTGACTCTAAATCAAGACTGAATGCTGCTACATGAAGGATTACTCTATAATCTTTTCTGGAAGATGCCCTGGTAAGCAAAGCTTGAATTTTACTTCTAAAATGTCCATGCATCTTCATTAAAGAATTCCAAATTCCTTGCACTTTAAATTGACTCGAATCATAATGCTCTGTATTCTATAAATAAGAGTATTTTGTATGTAAGGATCATCTTTCAAAGCACTTATGCATGTATTTTTTTTTCTTAAGTCTTGCAAAGCTAGAAAAAATGTTTTGCAAAAGGATGTTCGAAAATCTTGTCTCTAACCAAATCTTTCCTAGATGACAAATGATACTTTCAAGCTTTGATTTTGAAATAGAATTTATTAAAGGAGAATCAAACTTCTTGCTAGGCTTTCTTACAAGAGAATTATTGTAGAGCAAGCACCCTGAAATTGGCTGCAAAAGATGTTTCTATTGCTTTTTTACAAGAGTTATCTCAAAAATCTCTTACAAAACAAGTACAACAGAAGAAGTGTGATATTTCCTCTAAGTATATTATCAAGCTTTGTGATATTTTCTTCATATAATTATATTTAAATAAAACTTTATATTTCAAACTTATACCTCACTTTATTTTATTAGACTTCCTTGATTTTGTTAGATCTTATCAGATCGATTCTATCAAGTAATTTGGTATTAGAACCAAGATTAGGGTGCTTGCCCTGCAAGAATTCTCTTGTAAGAAAGTATAGCTAGAAGTTTGTTTTTTCTTTAATAAATTATATATCAAAATCAAAGCTTGAAAGTATTGTTTGCCATCTAACAAAGATTTATTTAAATAGAATGTATTTTACATCCTTTTGCACATCTTTTGCAGCTTTACAATACTTAGAAAAAAAAAAATGCATACATTAGTGTGTGTGTGTGTGTGTGTGTATACATGCATACCCCAATCCATACATGCATGCATGCCCATGCATCAAATACCCATATTCACATGCATACATAAATCTAGGCATGCCTTCATCATATATACACACACTTACATGCATATTCACATCCCTACATGCATCCATATATGACAATGCATGATAACATATCATCATGCATGACCAAGCATCATATCATATCATCATATCATATCCACATGCATCCATCATATGTGAACATGATCATGTATCATACCATATCATTATACCATACCTACATGCATCCATCATACATGAACATACTCACATGCATCCATACATGACCATGCATGCTTGTATCCCCCCATGCATCATAAAAACACTCATACATACATGTATGCATCAACCACACATGCCTACACACATATATTTATGAAAGCATGCATCATATACTCACATGCATAAGCTTACATGCATACATACATACATCCATATGCATATATACATCCATGCATGTATGCATCACATACCCATCCACATAACCACGTACATGTATGCACTTGCACATACATATGCCTACACATGCTAATACATCATCATGTATACAACACCACAACATTCCTACACATATAGCCGCCTATGCACTGCCAAATCTAAAGAAAGAAAGCAAAAATAGAGTGAAGAACATAGAGCAAGGAGAGGGGGAGAGAGAGAGAGAGAGAGAGAGAGAGAGAGAGAGAGAGAGAGAGAGAGAGAGGAGGTGCCTTCGGCTTCAAGGGAACATTATAAAGCGAGTAAGAAAAAAAGATGAGAAAGAAAGTCAGAGAAAAAGAAATAAAAAAAGAGAAGAAAGAATGTTAGAGAAAAATAAATATCGAGAGAGAATGAGAAAGAAAGAAAAAAAATGGAGAATAATTATTGTGTGTGTGTGTGTGTGTGAGAGAGAGAGAGAGTGTGTGTGTGTTTGTGTGATACCCCATGGAAGAAAGGCTTAAATGGATTAGATGTTACTATTCATATCAATAAGGTGCACCTTTCTTTTCGGGAATCTTCCCATAAGAACTCCATGGTTAAGCGTGTTTGACTTGGAGTAATCTTGGGATAGGTGATCTTCTAGGAAGTTTTCTCAGGAAGTGTGTGAGTGAGGACAAAACACATTGAAAATGACACGTGTTGGTCTATGGGGCCAGTCATTGGTCCGATAAAGCCTGCCCCCTTGTTGTCTAGTCCAAGTGGAGGATGAGAGACGTTGTGCTCCCTGACAGACCCAAGTTGGGGCGTTACAAAATGGTATCAGAGTCATTATCCAGCCGGAAGTGTGATAAGATTCACATCGCTTAGGTTTGGAAATGTGGGTTCGCAATGAGGACGTTACATTCTGTAAGTGAGAGAGAATGTGATACCCCGTGGAAGAAAGACTTTAAAGGATTATATGTTATTATCCATATCAATAAGGTGCACCTTTATTTTCGGAAGCCTTCCTATAAGAATTCCATGGTTAAGCATGCTTGGCTTGGAGTAATCTTGGGATGGGTGACCTTCTGGGAAGTTTTCTCAGTAAGTGTGTGAGTGATGACAAAATACACAAAAAAAAAAAAGACACGTGTTGGTCTATGGGACCAGTCATTAGTCTGATAAGGCCTACCCCCCTATTGTCTCGTCTAGGTGGAGGAGGAGAGATGCAGTACTCCCTAGCATACCCATTTTGGGATATTACACACACACACACACACAGCGAGAGAGAGAGAGAGAGAGAGAGAGAGAGAGAGAGAGAGAGAGAGAGAGAGAGAGATTGAGAGAGGTTGAGTAAGAGAGAGTGAGACTCCCCTCATGAGAGCTCCCGCGTCGGGGCTTAAATGAGGGGAGGGGGATGGAAGGAAAAGAAAAGAGAGAAAAAAGATTAAAAAAAAAAAAAGAAAAGGAGTGGGGGTATATTGGCGCAGTCATTGAAGCTACAAAGGGGGTAGGTGGTGATTGGAAGGGGAGAGGAGATTGAAGGGGTTGAGGGAGAAAAAAAGGGGCTCGAAGAGGTCAGGGGAGACATGGGGAAGTGGTGACGCATGACCAAATTACTGGTCGACTGAGTGAACAGTGCCAGTCAGCTTAGGCTTTTATGAACTGAAATGATTGGTTGAATGAAAGTTCAACACCAGGTCAAAATACACTGGTCGTTCGACTGAGGAGTTCGTGTATTAAATTGGTCAGTCGACCGAGCTTTGTTTTTTCTTTGATTTTTAGCCTAGGGCATGGTCGGTCGACTGAGCTACTTTTCACTAGTAAGGATCGGTTGACTAAGGTCATTTAAAACCTAAGATTAGCCCTGATTTTGAACCTAAAGATATTTCAGAAACCCTTGTTTGATTTAAATTTTATAAAAAGGATTTTTGATAAAAGTTTAAGTCCCCTAAGGTCTGTCTATGGTCATCTGAGCTTTCATCCACATCATGAATGATATGCATTATTACAGACCAAAACTTAAATGCAATTACAATTTAAGAACTTATATGTCTTCTTCTTCTTCTTCTTCTTTGTTCTTTTGTCTTCATGGAATAAGTCAGGTGTATGATGCGAGCTTTCTGCACTTTATGACTTCCATTTTCAAGTATCTTATGTCCGTGCTGAAATGTAAACCTATTCACATACTGAATGCACACATAAGATATAAGTAGTTTGTCCTAATCAAAATGGGATCGAACTCAAAAAGTTAACAATCTCCTCCTTTTTGATGATGACAAACACACAAGAGCAAAATGGGTGAAAAGACTCCCCCTAACAATATGCACAACTAAAAAATAAGCAGTACAGCTCAGGCATATCAAAAGATAGAAGACATTTTAAATTAATCATGCATTTAGATTTTGCAATGAAGCACATTAAAGCTCAGATCATTACCCCATTAAAAATATTTACTCTATTTAAAAATTTTCCATTTTTATCATTTTTATCATTTTGTTTAGAAAAATCTCCCCCATTTGGCATCAGTAAAAGGGTTAGGCTAAGTATATAAAGAACTCCCTTTTTTTTATAGAAAATGTAGCCATGAAAATTTTATAGCTATTTGAAAAATGTAGCCATTAAGCACACAAAATAGTATGACCAGTCATTTAAAGATTAAAATGACATGACAAACATGGTCAGACCAGAATTATCCTCAAACCATTGCAGTTCAAACAATATATAAAACCCGCAAAAAAATAGAGTTTAGAACATGCGGCATATGATAACAAAGAGTAAGTTTGAGCATGAATTCAGTTTAACTATTTTGTATGCATTTTTATGTGTAATCACCAAACTAGTTATGCATTAAATATATATATATATATATATAAAATAATAATAATAATAATAATAATAATAATAATAATAAGGCAAGTGAGAATGAATTTTAGTTTTGAGAATACTTCTTGCCATAAAGCATTTTAAACAAACAAAAACAACAACAAAAATATTCCCCCTTTTGATGTTTTCAAAAAGGTACTGGGGTGTGCTTGCTGAAAAAGAAACTTTAAAGAACGTGCAAGCACAATTCTTTTGGTAATCATTTAAACACAAAACAAAATGTGATCAGAAAAAATACAACCATATAGATCCTAAGGATATGACAATTTAAGTCCAGATCATAAGGCTACACAAATGACTATGGCTAAACAACATATTTCAATGTAAGATTTTCAATGAAATCAATACATTTTAGCACATGCCATAGCAAAATTACAGCAGATCTAAGAAAAGAAATGTTGGTGAGCATAACAAGATGGAAATTTAATTTTGGATGTTCCCCCTGTCGATTTGAATCCTAGCTTAGATGCATGGAATTGCTTATACAAATCAAAGATGGTTTGACTAAGAATGCCGAGCAGTATGAGCAATCATTTTAAGTTTCTTAAAACAAATATACTAGATCAAGATTAATTTAATCTATTATGCTACTAGTATAATAATCCTTATAATTCACACATGCATCAGAAAAGAAATATTAAGGCATACACTAATGCTCATAACCCTGAGAACAATCCATATCTAATCATAAAACTTTAAGAGCAGGATATGATATTCAGGGTTCTTAGAAGAGCCTCAATATTCAAAAAGAGAGACATGATGCATATGAGTCCTTTATGTTCTTTCTCTAGGGATGACCCCTAAATATTTTCAAGCATGCATTTTCAACTAAGGATGAAGATTAAATTTTCATTTATCATTCACTTATCCTTTCAAAATATTCTAGCATGCATTTTATCATATTGATTTTAGCATATGGTTTAATTTTTGGGAAAATTCTAACAAAATTTCGGCAACATGCCATCTATAAATTGAACATTTTCTCAATTTACCAAGTACCTGAAACCTGGTTGTTTTCAGCAAATAATTCAAGTTAAGCATGCAATAACCTAAATCCACTACCAGCATGCAATTCACAATACTACATCAGCCATGCAGTTGGCATTCCAATTTAAACATGCAATCAGGTAGCACCAATAAAAGTTCATAAAAAATAAACCATCCATTTATGAGATTTAATCATTCTGTTCAATATGGACAGTAATCTGTGATACTAATTTCATAAAGGCATATGGGCCTAGGATATAATTATGAGAGCATTTGAATTTATACATGAAGATAATGCTCCCCCTTAGTTGTGTACTTCTACCAACTTATGCCTTTCTTAACTTTTCATTTTTCAACTTTTTAGCCAACTGCTTTAGATTTACAATGATTTAAAATTGGATTTTAATGCCTAGGCTTTGTTGAGAATTCCACTTGTGAACTTGTCCCACATTGGAAAATTAATATGGATAATGGGTGTTTATATACATAGATGGACCCAAAACCTAATTAGCTTGAGCTTTTGGGTCAAATTGGTGTTCACCCATGTGTATCAAGCCCACCCATGGGCTCCTTCGGTCCTAACAAGTGGTATCAGAGTCGACGGTTCATAACTCTGGGTGAGCGACATTGTAAAAGTCGAGACGGGAAGCTAATTCTCCTGACGTGCTAACAGTTGGAGGACCAAGTGTGTGGCTAAGGCCAATAAGGATCATCTAGGCTACGGATGGATCCGAATAGGGTCAAGACGTGGGAGGTAGGATTGGCTTGGAGGCACGTGGAATGCAATTTGAGACACGTAAGACGCCAGTGGTAAGGCCCACTTGAGCAACTGTTGGAGAATTGTCCCAGAAGGGAGATGGTTTCCGTTCAAGGGAGAGCAGGAACTCACAAGTGAGGGGGAGATTGTTGAGAATTCCACTTGTGAGCTTGTCCCATATTGGAAAATTAAAGTAGATAATGGGTGCTTATATACATGGATGGACCCAAGAGCCAATTAGTTTGAGCTTTTGGATCAAATTGGTGTTCACCCATGTGTATCTAGCCCACCCATGGGCTCCTCCGATCCTTACATGCTTATCAGACCAAAAAGTCACAAACAAAATTTCTTCCAAGTCATAAACCTATCTTTGCCTCTTTTCTTATGGATTTCAATGCGTGTGAGAGGCTCAAGTTAGAATGGCTTTCCATTTAACTTCTTCTGCATAGGTTTCTCTAAACTTTATGTCTTCATCTAAATTGAAACCTAGTGCAATCATTTTAGCCATTCAACTTCATTTAAGGGAAATGAAGCTCTAAAGGATTTGATTTAAAATTTGAGATCTTGTGAGAGAAGTATAGGATAAATACTCTTAAAATTAAAAATTCTAATACGTTTAGAAGAGTATTTAGAAGAAACAGGATATTATATAGGATAAGCAAGCTAGAGAAAATGTCCTAACTTGTTTGGGCAAAGAGCATTATGTAGTATATGAATTTCATGAATATTGCTCTTTTGAGATTGGAAAGTATCCTTTTAGATTTGATCACAATTTAGAGTAAGGATATGAACGAATGAAAGGATGAGTCTTTACCTGATGTGATCGTGATTTGGTAAAGATTTCCTATGGAGGAGAAGTCTTCAAAAATAGAGAGTTTTTACATTTTAAGCAGAAAGGAAATATTTCAATAAGACATTAAAATTTGAAACCCTTAGTGGATGCCTCTAATTTTGATTATGGAAGGATGTCCAATGATAAGCACCAGGAATATTAGGAATTTGTTATCATTAGTGCTTATAACCTGAGTGATGACTAATTTTTTATCAAGCAGTTAAGGCTCCAAGATGAGCTTGGGATAAGATGATACATTTCCAAAAGTTCAGTTTTATGCAATAGACAGAGTATGCTTAACTTAAGTTTTTCTTATTTAGTAAGGGTTAAGCATTTAGAATTATTTACCAAGCAAAAATGCTCTGTCCATTTTGGGAGTGGATTTTTTTTTAGCATGTATCTAAGATATTATTCATGGTATGATGATTATATTTTTCACGTCAGAATTATAAGGTTCCAGAGATTTTAGCTAGTTATGCTTTCAACCTTTACTTTGAACAATATGAAGGAAAAATATGAATTATGTGGAGACGTACGTCCTATACAATCAGAGATTAGCACATACCCTTTTAGTTCAAAGTTCGCATGCTATAACCAATAATTTCATTTTTAACCAATCAATATGATATATGCATAAAGTTCAGATTGAATATTTTACTTGAATTTTCGAATTGGCATGATTTCACTAAGATTCTTAGTACAATAACAGTGTATAGCGAATGCATATACTAAGATTAAACATTTTAGGTACAAACCACTTCTTAAGCCTTTAGTCATCACAACCTCTTAAGACTAATCCTAAAATCTAAGGAAGAATTAAATAATTATGTAATTTAAATTTAAATCCATTCTTCCTTTGGTCTTGAGAGCTTTGCCTTCATGACAATCCATGCCATCTTTTTATCCATGCCTCTGGCACTTCTACATAGACAAGTGAACCTAGTGTGCCCTTTCCTTTTATAATATAAGCAAGTATTATGTATATGTGAAGAGTTTTGCTTATATCTTCTACTTTTATTTGATGAGGCATAAGAGTGGCTATGAGATTTATAAGATGAACCCTTTTTGAAAGATTTACTTCTTTTAACTCCAAAGGGTTTAACATGATTATTCTTTTCATCTGTGAGTTTGAAAATCATTTCAGGGTAATCTTCATTTTTTCATTGTAGGCAAACGATTTCCAAAACTTTCACAATCCTTTTCTTTTCTAAGGTGGCATGGTATTCTTTCAGTTCTTCTAATTGCTTTGCCAACCTTCTATTCTCATTCTTCAAAAATGTTTTCTGTTTAGACATCCCAACTAGAAACTTATGCATTTTAAATAAAGCTTTTTCTAGTTCTTCATTCAAGAGCATGCTTTCATCATTAACTTCGTCACATGATTCAATACAAGATTTATTGCAAGAATTATCACGCAAATCAGTGCATGAGTTATTAACAGAATTATCATAAGATATAATGGATGATTCATTAGATCAAATATCATAGGATTCGGCACACGAATCATCACAATAAACATCATAATTATTTAATAAATAAGATTGAGATATGTATACCTCCTCCTCGACTAAAGCACTTAGCTCATGATTCACCACATCTAGATTGTTTGAGCATGATTCTTCAGGAGTGGTAGTCACTTGTTTCTTAGACGCTCCACACCTCTTTTCTAACTCCGCCCAAATATCTCTCGCACATTTACATGCCATAATTTCATATAAAAATTAGAATTTAAAGCACAATATAATAAGTCCATGGCATATGAATTTGCATGCAATAAGCTAGTATCATTTTCTTTTATTGGCATACAAATTCCTTTATCAATCACCTTCCAGGCCCTCCAGTCCATTGATTTTAAAAATATGCTCATCCTTTGTTTCCAGGCAGTGTAATCGACACCACAAAATAATGGAGGCTTGGTAAAAGATTGTCCCTCACTGAATAGGGATACAGCAGTATGTGTCATTGCGAGCTTTAGCATAAGCGGTTAAACTTTTGCAACGAGACTCTGATACAAATTGATAGGAATGGTGTGATCCCAAGAGGGGAGTGAATTAGAAATTTTAAACTTCCTAAGTCAATTTATCTCTATATTAAGATCCATAATCAAAATAGCTCAACCTATGGTCTCTCTAAGCATTTACCAATTCAAATGACAATATGTGAAAATATATAAAGCATGCACATCATCCAAAGTAAGTCAAATATAAACTTACATATGCAGGAAAGATAAATAGCCAAGAGAAAGAGACACGATATTTTTATCGAGGTTCGACCAAACCAACCTATGTCCCCTATTGACTTTATGAATCTGATCCCGTTTTGATAATGACAAATCACGTTATTTCTTACCTGTTCACTGAGCTTATGAACAGAATTAACTCTTAGCACGCACGGATGGTAAGGATGCAAGGAAGCCATAAGGGCCACAAAAATCATATCTCATGTTGGCATTTGAAGAGCAAAAAGAATGAAGACCATTTGTGTCAATTGTAATCACATTCAATTTTTGCTTTTGGTCTGTAATAATGCATTACATGCATGTTAGGGTTTATGCTCGAAAGCTCATAGATTGACCTTAGGTCCCCAAGTTCTTCATGATAAATCCCTTAAGATAAAATATTATACTTACATAAATAGGGATAATCTTATAAGGTCAAATTAGGGCATACCTTAAGTTTTGAAGGGCATCGGTCAACCGACCTCTTGGCGTTATAACTGCCACAGTCGACCAATCTAGCCAAAAGTCTAGAGTTTGACTTGGTTCGGTCAACCGACCTGTTATTGAACATATCGCCCACGGTCGCCCGACCTTTAAAACTGACCTTTCCTGCCACCCACAACCAACTAATATCATAGTTCAAAATCACCTTGGCTGACTGGCCTTCAAAGATCGGCAGACCAAATAGTTAGCCAAGCGACCGAACCTACGAAGGTTTGGAAAATCGTCTTGGCTCGACCAACCGACACACCACACGAAAAACCGAACCCAAAAATTATTTCAAAATCTTGAGTCTTTTCGGTTGACCAACCCTTTAATACGGGCGACCGAACCTCTCGGGTTTGCGAGTTTTTACCACACAAAACAGGGGTTAATTTTTAATTATTTTTTCCAAAATACCGGTTGTGTCCCAAACGGTAACAATTTTTGGGAAACTTATAAATACCCCTTCATGTGCCCTGATTAGCAATATTGATTAGGAAAATACTCTCTGAAAATTTTACACTCTCGTTGCTTACATTCTTTAAATTTTCAAGCACATTTTACATTCTCTCATTTGTTCTTGCTTGCTAAAATCTTTTCAAAAAGAGAGCTTAAACTTTATACTCCTTATTTGCAAAACAATTGCAAATTGAAGTGAGTTTGCTTTTCATTGGTGTTTGCCATATCCATATTTCATATCTCTTGGCATATACTCTCATTTTATCATACACATTTGAAAATTCTTCTTAAGAGTTTGCTATTGTGATTTTTATCATATTATTTCATATAGATAAATATTAATTGGGAAAATCCTATCCTTTGCTTCTGAGTTTGGCATTCTCATTGCTAGGCTTGAAAGCTTGCATACTATTCTTTGATAAACACTTTTGTAAGCTTAAACCCTAAATATTTGTTGTGCTTTATAATTGAAAAACATTATTGAGATATTTATTTGGGTTTTCTAAAGTTCTTTTGATTACTCATTTATTGGACAGAATATCTTGAATCAAAGGTTTCACTCTCTCTCTCTCTCTCTCTCTCTCTCTCTCTCTCTCTCTCTCTCTCTCTCTCTCTCTCTCTCTCACACACACACACACACACACACATATATATATACACACATATACTTGAGAGTTGACATTTAGGGTTGCAAGATCTCACTTGAGCATAAATCCTTATCATACATAAGTGCATTGGTTGCATTGTGCTTATTGGTATACGTATTTTCTTAGCTAAGAAGCATTTTTTTTGTACACAAAACTTATTACTAGTAATTGTATTCCAGGTGTGGCCTGAGAAGGTATTGATCTAACCCATAAGGATCAGTTGTAATCCAGGCGTGGCCTGAGGTGGGTATTCTCTACCCCTTTAAGGAGAGGTTATAAAGGTTGGGGTCAGCCCTATTAATCTAACCTTGGGTTGCCTTTGCCCAATTAAGAAAAGGTGTTGTAAACGGTGTCGTTCCACCTGTGAAGTGAGCTTTAGTGGAATTCTCTTGCTTGTGAGCTTGAGGCGAGAACGTAGGCACAGTTGCCGAACCTCAATAACATATCATGTGTCGTTGTGCCTTAACTGTCTTTACATTCTGGTGCTTGCTTGTTTATTTTGTATCTGCTAAATTCATTGCACGGATATTTAACTACATTTTTGTAATTGCTTGTGTAATATTGGAACTGCTTTATTTTCTTAGCTTGAATCGGTTGATATGAATCTGTTTAGAAAAGACCCTAGATTGAGTTATACTGCTGCTACTAATTAACCAAGAATTTTTAAATCTCGAATTCACCCCCTCTTGGGATTACACCAATTCCAACATCTCTGCCTCAAGCTAACCAGTAAGAGGATTCCACGATTTGCTCATTTAACTGGGCGGAGCGATGCCGTTTACAACTCTCCTTACGCGGCGGAGACTCCCTAACTCAATTACAGGGCTGAGCCACAACTAGTACTCCTTACAAAGTGAAGTCACCTCAGCTCAATTACAAGGTTGAGCCACAACCAGTTCTCAATACGAGGCAAAGACACCTTGGTTCACTTTTCTGGCAGAACCAAGTTGTACACACTTTACAGGATGATGCACCTCCTAGCTCACCTAACCGGGTTCAAGCCAAATCAGGACTCCTTTCAGAGTGAGTCTCCCTCTTCAAGCCACACTTAGAATACAACAGATAATAAAATTTGCATAGAAATAAATGTTTCTCACAATAAGAAGGTGTGTACTAATTTAAAGCACTAATGCACTCACACAAGATATGGATTTAAAGCTCAAGTGACTGTGGGTATTTTCCTCAAAATAATTTTTGTGATCTTTGTGTAAGATGTATATGATAAATACTTCAAAGATCTTAATATCCCCAAATGATATCTCCAAAAATATTCCTCAACATAAGTATAAGAGATTTTAGAGTTTTAGCTCAAAAGAAGATTTTTGGAAATAAAACTAGAGTGCTTTTTGAATCTTGCAATGAATGTGCAAAAGATTCACAAGCTAGAATAAGTTTCTCCAAACAAATATTTATCAAGAAAAATAATCGGGAGAAACAAGAAATGATATTCGAAAATGTAAGATTGAAGGAGAATAAATGCTTTAAAATGATATATAATAAATGCCCAAAAGAATGATTTTTAGCTAACCTTTCAAGAGCAATAAGTGTGCTAGTGAAGGAGGTAAGAAATAATCAAATGCTCTCTTAAAAAGATTTTGAAATGAATGAGAGTATCAGAAAGTATAAATTAAAGCATCAAATATTTAGGAGGATTTTTTAATCTAAGCACTAGTTAAAAATGAGTTATGAGGGGGTATTTATAGAGTTCTTAAAAAACATGATCGTTTGGGACCTATTAGGCATTTTCTAATTTGTTCGATGAAAAATTAATGACATTTTAGCACTGATATTTTGAGCAACCCGAGAGGGTTAGTCGACTAGCGAAGGCACCGGTCGACTGACCACAAGCCAAAATTTGAATTTCTGCGTGGCTCGATTGACTAAGGAAGAGGTCAGTCGACTGACCTTGGCGATTCCCCATTTCTTCGTAGGTTTGGTCGACTGGCCAAATGATCAGTCGGCTGAATGAACAGTTCTGGTCGGCTAAGGCTTTCATAAACCGAAATGGCCGGTTGATTGAGAGCCAGGCCAAAATATATTGGTCAATCGACTAAGGAATTCATGTGTTAAATTGGTTGGTCGAGCGAGCTTTGTATTTCTTTGATTTTTAGCCTAAGGAATGGTCGGTCGACTAAGCTAGTTTTAACTAGTGAGGGTCAGTTGACCAAGGTCATTTAAAACCTGAGATTAGCCCAGATTTTGACCTTAAAGATATTTCAAAAACCTTTGTTTGATTTTAGCTTTTATGAAAAGGATTTCTAATAAAAGTTTAGGTCCCCTAAAGTATGTATGTGGTTATTGAGCTTTCATCCACATCATGCATGATATGCATTATTACAGACCAAAACTTAAATGCAATTATAATTTAAGAACTTATATGTCTTCTTTTGTCTTCATGGAATACGCCAGGTGTATGATGCGAGCTTTCTGCCCTCATGGCTTCCATTTTCTAGTATATTATGTTCGTGCTGAAATGTAAACCTGTTCACATACTTAATGCACACATAAGATACGAGTGGTTTGTCATAATCAGAACAGGATCGGACTCAAAAAGTCAACAATTTTGTTGGTTCTATAAAAAATGACCAAAAATTTTAAGAGTGACCAAAATTGCAAGAAAATTGGAGAAAAGCTAGAATTTTGTCCCAATTTTTATGCAAAAAACCAAGATTGCAATTTCAAAAAAAACCAAATTGCAATTTCAACCCTTCTTATCATTTTGAATTGCTCCAAATCATTTGATGTAGTCAGATTTGGTTTTAAAAAAAAAAAAAAAAAAGGCCAAAAACCAAAAAATGACAAGGATTTTGCCTTAATTTTCATGTAAAGGAGCAAAACTACTCCTAGACACTATCTTACAATTTTAAACAACCCTGAATCACTTGATGTGGTCAGAGTTGGCAAAAAAGGACCAGCAAAGCCCGAAATGACAAGGATTTTGGCTCAATTTTGGTGTTTAAGGTCAAAATCACCGTCATACCTCTTCGTACCATTTCAAATTACTTTGAATTACTTGGTGTAGTCAAAATGGGCAGAAATAAAGTAGCAAAGCTTGAAATGATAGATTTTTGTCTCAAAATGCTTATCCAAAGTCAAAATCACTATGATATCTCTTCTTAACATCTTGAACTACTTAGAATCACTCATTGTAGTCAAAATTGACAAAAAAACAAAAGACCAAAAAAGCTCGAAATGATAGGGATTTTACATTAATTTTCGTGTCTAAAGTTAGAAATCACTATCAGACCTCTTCTTACCATTTCAGACTATCTTCAATCACCCGATACAATTGTATTTGGTATAAAGAGAGCAAAAAAGCTTGAAATGATATAGATTTTGCCTAAACTTACATGCATAAGGTTAAAATCATTGTTAAACCTTAACTTGTTGTTTTTGATAGTTCGGAATCAGCTGGTAAAGTCAAAAATTACAAAATCCAAGAAAAAATCCAAAAGTGAATTACTAAAGAGCAGGTTTTCAACCCCCTAACTTCCTAGTGTAAAACCTACTTAGGAAACATAGGCATCAACATCATACAAATGAAAAATATAACACTTATAAATTCAAATCCAAATGTACAAAGTGCCTTTATGGAAAAATGATGACACAAACACAAAATAAAATTACTCCTCTTCAATAAACCTACTTAAAATTTTGGATGATCGAGGTGGAAATAATTCTCAGAAGATCGAGAATGAAGAATGTCATATATGGTGGAATTCTAATCCATATGCGGTGGGGATAATGGGGAAGATTGAATCCTAAGTTGGGGGAGTGGCCAAGATGCATTAAATGATTCAAATGTTACAAGGAAATGAAGGCTTTGTCTTGGTTGTAAGATGGATAAGAGAGAGAGAGAGAGAGAGAGAGAGAGAGAGAGAGAGAGAGGCGGAGACGGAGAGAGAGCGCAGTTGCTCACTCCTTCTCTCTTCGATTCCGAGTCCGTTGCTCACTGGATTGAAGATTTGAGGCCACCACGACGCTCCTGACGAAGTTCCCTACAAGTCTGCTAGAGCTGATCATTGGTGGAGTTAGTTTGGAATTCAACCCAAACTCAAGGTAAGGTGTTTTATTTAGAATATGTCTTCCCTATAGTTATAGAAAATGTTGTATATAAGAAAATACTGATGTTTTGTTCTGAGGGATGTCATTTCAGGGTGTTAAGTGGAGAACCCTGCGGGTGAAGGGCTAGAGTTCAGGAAGGCTTTTCAGAAACTAAGTAAGGGAAATATGCTATGTTAGGAAATTTAAATATACTAATAGAAATTTTACAAACATGCATACATACCAGTATTTATGTAGTTTTTACAGAAAATGTGATTTTAAAGTATGTGTGGACTGAGTAGATATTATTTGATATGGAATTTTATACAGTCTTTCAGTATATCAAGTTGTGTAGATATAGTTAGATATTTAGAGATTTTATACAAACATAATATATATACATATACAGTTTTTATCTAGATGTTTATTCAGATCAGTATATACAATGTATATAGAAAGCTATATTTTCCTAAATGTCATAACACTCAGAGTATACAGACAAATTATACAGATTGAAGATACAGACAGATTATACAGTTATAGCATCAAGATGTTACAGATATTACAGTATTTACAGTACATAATTATAGTATTATGGTTATTTTGGAAATATGATGAAAATAGTAAAAGAATATATATATATATATATATATGTATGTATATATATAGTATTAGATCCCTGTGAAAAGATTACAGACAGATACAGATGTAGATACAAAATACAGAGCACAGTACCGTTGTTAATACAGATAGAGTGCAACCACATATCTCAGATAGTGTGTGGGTACCATCAACTGTGCTCAGAGAGTATGCAGCTCCCTAGTTCGCTGGGTTGAGGGGGCTAGATTGATGAGGTAGTAGCCAATCTCGCGCCTAGGAGAGTATGCAGTTTGTTCGGACTGAGGTAGTGTAGAGTATAGTGACTTTCTTAGAGGGCTAACCAGGTTAAGTCTCGCCTACAGGCCGCACAACCTTGTCATGAGGGGTCAAATCATGACATACAAAGTTCCAGGCATAAAACACAATTATCTAAATGTATGCATTTTTACAATATTTGATAAATATAGTATGATACTAGTAGTATGAAAAATAGAAAAATTTAAATAATACAATTATGTTTTAAATTGCGAAAAATGTAAGATATGCTTTACAGACTTATTATTTTATTACAACTCAGATGTTATTTGTAGTATATATGTAACCTAGTCACCATACACTAGTAATAGCATATTTCCACTTACTGAGCGTCGACTCACCCCATGACTCTAACATTTTTTAAGGTGAACCAGTTAGATGAGAAGATCAGGCTCGCGGATAGAGATTTCTTAATTACCCTGGTTGTAGGGTGAGTTTGTGATAGAGTTTTGTATTTTTGGGTTAAATGATACTGGGGGGAAAATGTTTTATCGCTATAGTCGGTATGTATTGAATTCTGGTATCGTACAGTATATGTGGTTGTATGACTTATGTTTCTGCTACATAGGTATGATTGTGTATATATATATAAATGATATAACTTTGAGGTCATTACAAAGGCAACCCAGAGTCGGCAGAAGAGTTATGTGAATACTCGCTGACGAGAGCTAGAATTTGAAGTAGGTGATATGATATTCTTGAGGATTGCTCCGATGAAGTGGGTGAAGAGGTATGGAAAGAAGGGCAAGTTGTGCCCTAGATACATTGGATCGTTCAAGATTCTAGAGAGAATTGGTTTGGCAGCGTACAAGATAACACTACCCCCAGTACTGTCCAAGATACACGACATGTTCCACATGTCCATGTTGAGGAGGTACGTTCTAGACCCCTCACATGTGATTAGTTATGAGTCGTTGGAGATCGGGGATACTCTAGCATATGAGGAGGTACCAGTTCAGATTCTGGATCGAAAAATACAAGAATTGCGTACCAGGGATATATCGCTAGTAAAGGTTTTGTGGCAGAATCATGTAGTTGAGGAAGCTTCCTGGGAGTTCGAAACGGAAATACGCCAGAAGTACCCGCAACTGTTCAGCGAGGGCTAGTGCCAGACATGTAAGGGTATGGTTGTATATAAAGGGATTAAAGTAGGTTGTGTGGTTAGTTGTGTATAGTTTTAATTATGGATAGTCATTGGAAAAAATTGTTAGGGTTATTGTAATTTACCAAAAGTAGTATTTTAACGATGGTATTCCTCCGCCATAAGTGAGGGTAGTTAATAAACGTGGGACGGGGCCACTGTGTGGGTGGCTACTGAATTTTCTCTAGACAAGGGTAGTGAGTTAAGAATGTGATTGGTAATAGTTAATAAATTTCGAGGGCGAAATTTTTGGAAGGAGGGGAGAATGTAGTGATCCTAAAAAAATTAAAATTAAAAAATTATTATTAAAAAAATTAAAATTAAGATTAAAATTTTTTAAAAATATTTAATTAATTATTATTAATTAAATAATAATATAATATTATATATATATATATATTAATGTTAAGTTAACCTAAAGTATCTTTGATCTTTAGGAAGCCTTTCCTTTTCTTTTTTTTCATTCTGTGAACAGAGAGCAGTGCTCCTTCATCTCCTCCATCCCTTTCTCCCACTCTCCTCAATCTCGTCTTCGATATTTGGTCAATCGAAAATCTGAAAATACCGTTGGGCTCTGTTCACCGCCACCGACATTTCTTCTGGAGTGTATTTGTCGTGGGATAAGCATATTTCTTAGGATAAGGCCAATTTTCAAACTTACCTCAATTTCTCTTAAACTATAAGCTCAATTAACGAACGAAAATTGTTAGGAGATTCGTGGAAAGATTCTCTACAATCTAGCCGGAGTAGGTTTTCGAATTGGAGCTCTAGGGTACCAATCCTAAATCAAGGGTAAGTTTAATAATTTAGACTTTATTAGGCTATTTAGGGTATTCAGAACTTAGGAGAATTTTAGGGAAAGTTACTATAGGGATTGTGATGAGTGATGTAGTGAAGTTTGAAATTCAGGGTTTTAGGGATTTTGTACGCTGTGGGGCATAGGGTAGGGTGTTAGCGGGCTTTTTAGGAATCAGCTAAGGGGATTAAGTTAAGTCAGGAATTTTATTTAATTTGAACCGATTAAATTAATATATTTATTTAAGAATTTAAAGGTTATTTCGAAAACCAACCGTTCGAAATGGATTTTACAAACTTAGGATAGATGGTATGGTATTTTAAATGAAAACAAACGGTGGAAAGTTTGATTGTTTGTGTGGATATGTTAAAATGTGGAAAATTGTATGGCAGATGATTTAATTGGTATGAATTATTGTATATCTGGATTTGGGATTTTGAAATACTGAATTGTTTGTGAAATATTGGATTTGTTTGCAAAATACTAGAAATGCTTGTGAATAATGCATGGATTTGATATTACGGCTGAGGGCCGGGAATTTGTTTTAATGACTATGAGCCAGACTGTATTTGTGGCCGGGGGCCGGGTTTTTGGAATAACAGGAAATATATATGTGAAATGATGTTTTAAATGGTGTTTTCTATTATCTAAATTGCATGATATGCTTTAGGAACCTTGGGGACTAGTGTATTGTGAGCACGGTACTGTTGTTAGAGATTTGTTATGTGGCCGCGTGCCCCCACACCTATGCTAAGAGGTGTAGGGTGGTCTTGTCTGATTTGCCTATGTGACATGAATGCACCCCCTTGGGTGAGGGCAATCAGACCAGCAGTTGGAGTTGCATAGACCCGCAGAGTATGTTAGCGGAGAGTATAGATGACTATTGTCTGGGTGGATCCTCCAAAACAATAGCCCAGCCTTCGGGCGACACAACCCGTGCCACGGGGGAAGTAAATGACACGTTTGTCATAGGGAGTGTCTTATATGCATATAAATATATATATATATATTAATTTATATGAATACGAATAATTAATAAGAAAATTTTGAGGGCTTGTTGAGAAAGGCGAGTGCCCCGGTAGCAGTAATGGTATTAGAGCAGAGGGAAGCTACATGTATGGGCGGGTAATCTTCCTTATCCTCAGTTAATTGTGTGTGTGAGTGCAAAATAAGAATGTTTTTATAAATGTATTTATCTTCTTAGTGAACTAGTTATTTTCTGTACACCAAATGCTAGTTGGCCACACACTGACATTAACTTAATCTTTCCCTTACTAAGTTGTGTCTCACCCTATTTTATAAACTATCTTTTTAGGAAATCCTAGAGATCGGGTCTAGCGGGCCAAAGGAGTTGGGCTAGAGGTCTAAATTTACGTAGGTAGTGTGTAGGTAGAGATTTTATTTTTTTGTTTAGTTTTATGGGTTGTAATTATGTGAAAATAGATATATTTGTCTATAAAGATAGTTAGAATTCTAGTAATGTAATTTGAGGATTTTTTATTTTATTTTCGTTGCATATATGTGTTTTATATATGATGAATAAGGTATTAGGTACACAGACGTTACTAAAGTAGCACTCCGGACCCACGTGGCAGGTCGGGGTCGTTACATGCTAAATTGGAGAACCCTTCAACGAACTGTCTTTAGTAACCTGCAAGACTCAGAAAACTTTTGATCTCCTGAACATTCTTCGGTCTCACCCAGTCTACTACTGCCTCTATCTTACTCGGATCCACTGGTACTCCCTCTTTGGAGACTACATACCCTAGAAACGAAATTTGTTCCAGCCAGAACTCGCACTTCTTCAATTTAGTATATATCCTCTTATCCCTGAGAACTTGCAATACTAGTCTCAGATGAACTTCGTGTTCTGCAGCACTCCTAGAATATAGTAGGATGCCATTAATAAATACCATGATGAACTGGTCTAAGTATTCGTGAAAGACCCAGTTCATCAAATCCATAAATAATGTAGGTGCATTAGTCAAGCCGAATGGCATAACCATAAATTCGTAATGTCCGTACCGAGTTTGGAAAGCTGTTTTCGCAACATCCTCTATTTTCACCTTCAATTGGTGATACCCAGATCGTAGATCGATCTTAGAAAAAATTTGCGTGCCCTATAGTTGGTCAAACAGATCATCGATCTTGGGTAACGGGTATTTGTTCTTTATCGTTACCTTATTAAGTTCTCTATAGTTGATGCACATCCTTATCGACCCTTCCTTCTTCTTCAAAAATAGCACAGGTGTTCCCCAAGAAGAAACACTCGGTCAAATGTACCCTTTATCTAGAAGCTTCTGAAGCTGTTCTTTCAACTCTCTAAGTTCAGTTGGAGTCATACGATACAAAGCTTTTGATATTGGTGTCGTACCTGGAACTAACTCTATAACGAATTTCACTTCACAGTCTGGAGGTAATCCTAGAAAATCTTCTAGAAACACGTCAGGGAACTCGTGCACTTCAGGAATCATCTCCAATATACGTTCTTTTGCCAGTGTGTCTTTCACAAATGCTAGATACCCTTGGCATCCTTCCTGGAGCAATCTACCAGCCTACAAAGATGAAAGGATCTGTGGTGCAGAACGCACACATGATCCTATAAACTTGAATTCCTGCTCTTCTGGAGGTCTAAGCATCACTTCTTTCCTGTGGCAGTCGATACTAGCATAAATGGAAGACAACCAGTCCATCTGTAGGATGATATCGAAGTCATACATGTCAAATACTATAAGGCCAATTGGTAGTACCCTTCCCTGGATCACTACTGGAAAGTGACAGACTACTTTGCTGCATACATTTGCCGATCTCGATGGCGTAGCCACTACTAGTTCATAACCTAACTGTTGCATCTCTAATCCACACAATTTAACAAATCTCAGGGAGATAAAGGAATGTGTTGCTTCCGAGTCAAATAATATAACAACTTTATTGAAAAGCATGTAAATATTGCCTGTTACCACATCTCCAGCATTTTCTGCATCACCTGGAGTCAAAGAGTATATGTCACGCCTCGAACCCAGCAATGGGACCCAGGGTATGATCTAGTAACCTAACATGTCCTTGTATCATACAAAACACAAATGATACCATAATTAATGAGGATCCAACCCCGTGGGGTTCCCGTACACCCTATACACATTCACATACATGACATATACGCAGCGGAAAAGTTCATTCTATACATACATGGTACCATACCAAAGTCTATACAAATAGAGTCTAAGCTCCATAATACAAAACATAACTCAGGGTGCCAGCAAATACCCAAAACGACAACCCCGTCACAATCCAATTATGTACACTAGTACTTCACGCAGTATACCGACCACTACGCTCCCAACACAAGGACGCTACATCCGGTTACTCGAAGGACCTAAAAACATGTATGTATGATAGGGGTGAGACACCTCTTAGTAAGGAAGAATCAGGTTATATCGGTGTGTGGCATATGAGTGTTATCATGACATAAAGCATACAGAGTTCAATACAATTCCAGTATTTTTCACAAAACGGTTCCAGTATAGTTCTCATCACATCCACACACACATGATCAAGTAACCCGGTGTCATCACACCCTTCGGCCCGCATTACACGGCGTCCCCAGCACATGGCGTAGCCCCAGGCTCCCATGGCATTATATCGATACAACTGGTGGATCCACACCCTTCGATGATCAACTAGTAAAAGGTGATATTTCACGCCCTTGAATATAAAGCTAGACATTTTGCCACTAACAGGTGGTATTTCACACCCTCGGATATAGAGCCGAACACTCTTTCACAACTTGGAACAATTCAGAACCCCGTTCCTATATCTTATTTCAGAAAATCACAACTCATGCATGTTCATATAACAATTCATTCCACACTCATTTGGTAATCTCAAAATCATGATTTTTCAAAAATACAGTTTAAATAAGTCAAGGCATGACCATCTCCATAACACATATACATAACACAATATATCCACAGTTTTCCAATGAAACTAGAGATGCAACCCAATGCCCCCTTTTCCCAAAACTGTAACATGAAAATATCATAATTTCCACCTGTTAGATTTCCCAAAATGAGTAGTCAAAACACACACATTACTGTGAACCACAGTTCTACCGAATTCAATTTCAAAAATAACAGATATAAACAGAATCCCCTTACCTTTCCCCAAAAATCCAAACCCAAACGCTACGGCTCCTAAGCAGCGAACCGAGTTCCCAAAACCTATAAATCACAGTACAAAACATACTTACAATTCCACTCTCTACAGAATTACCAAAACGAAAATAAAAATCGAGCCTTGCCTCGATTTTGGGTCAAAACCTAAAAATCCTCGAAACGAAGATCCGTTCCACAAATCACGAAGAGAATCCTTCCCTAATCCTTGTAGTAACGTCAGATCGTCGATTCTAGTAATGTACAGTGAAGAAATCTAGAGAGAGAGAGTGTGGAGTTTCGAGTTCTTAGAGAGTGAGAGAGCATTTTGATAACTTAGCTTCAAAACAACCCAAAAAGATATTTATAGCACCTTTGACTCGGCTAGCCTCGTCGACGAGGCGGCGTCTTCATCGATGAGTCAACAAAGGGAGTTCGTCGACGTAGTAGTAGCCTCGTCGACGAGCCTAAGATTTTCGAATTTCCCAAAACCTCTTGGCTTTTCTTCGTCGACAAACCACTGAATTTCGTCGCTGAACAACAGAAGGGCCTTCATAGACAAACTCTTGCTTCGTCGAATAAGCCAACTCAATTTACCGTTTTACCCTCTTCTTAATTGTTCATTCCATATGTCACGAATTGGGTTCTTACAGTATACCCTAGCCTGGGCAGTACCCCCCTGCTGTCCATCTCATGGTGCTTGCACACCACCTTTGAAAGGCTATTGAGGTGCTCCCCCATACCTCAACAGATTACAATCCCTCACCTGATGTCCCATCTTGCCACACCATAAACAAGCCCTCATAGCCCTCCAACACTGCCCTACGTAAGGTTTCCCACAAGTATAACAAACAGAAGTGGACGTAATACTCTGAGAAGAACCACTACGATTCTTCTTCTTCCGATTGCCTTACTTTGCCCCTTCATAAGAACTGGAAGGCATAGGTCTCTTCTTTGAGATCTGACCCCCCAACATCCTCCTACAGACTCTCCTCTACTACAGTGGCTTTGTCAACAAGAGTAACAAAGTCCTGTATCTACCAGATAGCCTTCTACCTGCGAATCTCCTTCCTCAGGCCCCTCCGAAATTTCTAGGCCTTCATTGCCTCGTCCGGAACCATGAATGGAGCAAAATGGGATAACTCCTAAAATCTGGCAGTGTACTGCTTAACTGTTAGCTGCCCCTGTTCCAAACTCATAAATTTCTCCATCTTTGCATTCCTAACCGTGGTTGGAAAATACAGTTCAAAGAATAATTTCTTGAACCTAGCTTATGTCACAACCACGGGAATAGGTCGATGCTCTTCAAGCATCTTTACAAATTTCCACCATCTTTCCGCTTCGCCCGACAACTTGAACATTGCAAAGGCTACTTTCTGTTTCTCGGTGCAATTCAAGACGTTCAGAATCTTCTCAATCTCCCTGATCCAATTCTTAGCTTGAATAGGGTTTGCACTCCCCATAAAAATAGGAGGCTTTAGTCGCGTGAACTAATCGATAGAACAACACAACGTAGTCGCAGGATGATCCTGCCCCCTATTCGTCCAAACCACCTCAGCCATCAACTGTTGAGCGAAGTCCCGTAGAACATTTGTGGTATCACTGCCAGCCTCAGGGCCAGCTCCCTCACTGCTACTGCTTCCAACATTAGCATTATTATCCCTAGATTCCATCCTAAAAAGTAATTGAGGAAACCAATTAGAAGCTCAACCAACTATACTGCAATTACTATAAACTTACTTCCTATAATCACAGTACTAGTACTGATGTACCCTAATGACCCACCTTCTTATTCTGACTCAAGTTCTGCCCTTCCACTTAGACACAAAATCGTTAATAGATTGCCGTGATTTTCTGAACCTTTCAAATGATCCAAAAAATAACATAAGTCTATCAATGGATTTCTGTCTTTAGGTATACAAAGCAGCACTTGCTAATCTTATTCACATCCTAAACTCTGATATATTCTACAGAACCTAGTAACCTAAGCTCTGAGTATACCCCTAACCAAGCAGTATGAATCGCATCACACTTCCGACTGGTTAAGGTCTCTGATACCATACTGTAACGCCTCGGTCCTTTATATGAACCTAGAGTGCTACTACATATATTCTGTTATACTTGTATCTGATAAGCATATATAAACAACTAGCTCTAAACAGGGACAAACGGGTGTATCTCATACATATTTGTATTCATGCACAACGAAAAACATAAACATTCTCATTCGGAATTCTGTTAGACATATACCAGAGTTTTATCTATATTCCTTACTATAAAGGATCCATATTTAAAACATTAACATATTACACTCTCTTACATTCTACCAGGCTAATAACCCAGTACTGATACAAAAACTTACGTCTACTAACAAAACTATTTGTGCCAAAGTCCTTCTAGAAGAACTAGGACCGACGTCCTATAGGACCTGAAACAAAGGTTGTAAGATTGGGGGTGAGACACTTCTTAGTAAGGTGGAAGATGTTTCATCAGAACGTGACTACATGAATTTATTCCAATTAAAAACAGTTGCACAATATTACATACACAATGCAGTACTATTAGAGATATATAAACATAATACGACATCATGACAAGCGAGAGTCCCCGAGGTTAGGGTAGGGTACAGGCTCATACACTGTACGATTCCCTCCACACGGTACTCAACCCTATGACTTTGCCCATTTCAGTTTTTAAATCATGTATATGAAATTTAGGACAATTACTAGCTTTGGAACTTTCAGAAATATGCCTAATTACCCCGTGGCATGGGTTGTGCACTGATAACTCTGACAAAGCCCTATTCAAGCAAGCACTGTTAAGCATCATAAATATAGTTCGGCTGCCCCACCTAGCCTATTATTTCACCAGTGGCCCCATACACTCCTGCAACCCGACTATCTCGATACCCACACTGATTCACATATATGGTTGCACTGTACCTCAGTAAGCAACGAAACCGCACCTCTAGCTATTTAAAGCCTTAGATAACCTGGAGTATCTTTCAACTCCTTCAGAGTGTCTTTCAACTCCTTTAGTAACAAGATGTGATCCTAATCAATCATATATATAATTTACAATAAAACATAACAACCTGTGCAGTTCCAGTATTTTCACAATCACAATTAGGCAATATTTCATGCATTCATTCATTTTGTCAGATAGTGGTGTTAACCGGCACAAACACTCTCAATTCAACCATTTTTACAAAATAAAGCTCGGTGATTAACCGACACCTTTTTTCCACATTTTTACATAACAAAATGGAATTTCAGTTTTCATAGTTCATTTACTAGTTTATAGTTCCATTTCATATCATATGTCACGTTCGTTTTGTCAAAATCTGTTATAAACAGTGTATAACTCGAAAAATACCATTTGAACCGCAAACATGAGTATCAAGCAATTTCTACTTTAGTTTTAAAATAGTTAGAGTAGTTTTGGAAAATTTGGAGTTCATATACCAAAACCCCTATTTTTGCCAAAAATCATAAAATCGTAAGAAACAACATTTATACCCAGTAAAATTTTGCATATAAGCAGTCAAAATGTGCATAAAGGCATAAACCAACTTTCTAGCGTTCAATTTTCTAAAAATACTAATGTAAACAAATCCCCTTACCTTAATCTTGAAAATAGAAATATGAATGGATTGATACAAAACAACAATCCCAGATCCCCGAAACCTAAAAACCGAAGAACAATACTTCATTATAATCTCCACTACTACATAACTACCGAATCATAAATGAAATCAGATCCTTACCTTGATTTTTGGGAAAAACTCGAAAATCCTCAGATCGAAAATCTGATCCGTTATAATTGTAGAGATTCTCCTCCTAATCCACGTAGTGATGTCGGATTGTTGATTGCGGTGACATACAACATAGAATCTTAGAGAGAGAGAGGGTGGGTTCGTGTTCCAGAGAGAGAGAGAGAGAGAGAGAGAGAGAGAGAGAGAGAGAATGGGATAACTTAGCATGGATGTAATGGATATTCTATTTATAATTAGGTTAACCCGAACAGCCTCGTCGACGAGTCGGAGTTCTCGTCGAAGAGCTGAAGAAGGTTGCTCATGGCCAAGTAAGTGACCTCGTCGACGAGCCTGTGATTTCAGAATCTCTGAAAATCCCTCAGTATCTCCTCGTCGACGAGTCCTGGCGTCTTGTCACCGAGCCACAGAAGAGACTTCGTCGACAAGCTCCGCTGTTTTATCCTTTTTAATTTCTCTTCTTTCTCTTTATTTATTTTGCAGATTCGGGTCCCTACATATACGTTGATTGATTTTCTATTTTAGTAAGAGTAAGCCAAAAAGTTTTCCCCTGTGATTTAATCCATAAATTTATTTTTGGGGAAACTTTCTTAAACTTATGAGTCTTTGCATTCTTATTGTAAGACTCAAGAGCTTGTCTTGTGTTTTGAAGAAAATATTTTTGACAATCTAGTTTTCTAAATATCTTGTGTGCTAGACTTTTGAAAATCATTTTCGAGATTTTTGCTTGTGTGTTTCAGATCTTTGATATTGCACTTTGTGATTGATATAGTTATCTTGATTCAAAGATCCCTACACAAACTCTCTCACATACTGATTGCTATATTTGCATTATCTTGAGAGTAGTCATATAATCTTCATTAAACTTATAATTCCTATCATATTGAAGTGCATTGATTGTATTGGTACATATTTGCTTATTAGAGAAGCATTGATATTGTACACAAAATTTGTATTGCTTATTTGTTGTATTTTAGGCGTGACCTAAAAGGGTGTTGATCTATCCCGTAAGGATCAAGTTGTAAAGGTTGCGGTCAGGCCTATGAATTTGACTTGGAGTTTCCTTTGCCTAGTAAGGAAATGGGGTATTGTATTAGGTGTCTCTCCACCCGTAAGTAAGCAAAGATAGTGAATCCTCTTACTTGTGAGCTTGAGGCAAGGACATAGGCAGCAGTGTTGGCTGAATCCCGATATCATATTGTGTGTCATTCTCTCTTTCTCTTATACTCTTTATATTTCCGCACTTTGATATATGCACATGTATGTTTAATTATTTATTGCCTTGATCGTTCGTCATACATGCTTTTAATATTGTGTGTATTGGAATCTGTTTAGACAGACCCTAGGTTGCATAATACTGTTGTCATCTGTTTTAACCTAGACATAAATTTTTAAATACCCAATTCACCCCCTCTTGGGAATACACTAATTCCAACAATATTTGTTTATCTATTTACATTTGGGGTAGATTCGTAGTGGATTTCATTGAACATCCATCTTGAAACATAAAATCCAACCAAGTATTGTCTCTAATCCATTTATGAATCATAAAATGCAGATGTGGATAGGAAAACCATAAATTTAGGCTCATATGTATTCTTATGTTGCATTTGATGATATTAATTTCAGACTTTAGATTTGAATTTGGATGAAGTTAAATAAATTTTAATATCATTTCATATTATATCTTATCTAAATCTAATACAGATATAAATTTAATACTTATCCAAATATAGGATTAGTATTATCAACCAAACATAGAAAATAACAAAGAATAACATATATACCTTTGACCAAGGGCCTATACTATATGAGCCCGCAATATGACACAAACTAGAAGTCTACATAGATTCAATAATAAAGAGACACGGACCTACTTAAATGTGGTTTAGCGTTTTCCTAACTTTTTTTGATTGTTGGAGAGATCAGAATACGCTGGTTTTTCCTAGGGAACGAATCTCGGTTTTGCGATTCGGAAAGACGGAAAACCATATCGACGCCACTTCTCAAACGGCGAACCGGGGGGGCGGATCCTTGCGATTCCTACACCGACGGAGATGGCGGAGATTCCATTTTGCAGCACTAGTAGTAGCACGGAACTGGCGCCGGAGGACGAGAGGCTTGCTATAAGAGACATTGCCGTGGCTGCCGAAGCTCAAAGCAAAGAAGGCGATACTTTCTATCTAATCACCCAAAGGTTTTGTAACTTATCATCCCTAAAACACCCCCATTAATCAGTCATACTTTTTTCCTTTTTGTAAATATCTTATTCCTAATACCCTGAATCAGAGAAATGCCGTCAGTTTGTTTCTTTTAGCTCTTTTCAGTTTTTATTTCTTTCAATTATTAATTATTAATTATTAATTTTTTTTAGAGAAACCAGTGATCGCGAGTCTTGCAGTGAAGTAATTTCTGTTAGAAAGCTTATTTACCGAATAATGCTGAATAAAACATGCTAAGGATATGAGAAGGCGAGTTTGGGATTATTTGCTGCCCCTTTGTTCTTTTGACTTTGGAGGATATCTTATCCTCCCTGTTTCTTTTCTTTTTTTGTTGTTGCACTCGTATTCACTCTCTAATAAATTTCTTTTTTTATTGAAAGAAAAATGTGACATATATTGGACCCCATACCTCTGAATGAACCAAAATGAAATGGGCCACTGCCTATTTAAACAATTCTAGTAGGGTAACAGTCTATTGTATTTACTCAGCTGGCACGCTTCACATTCTATGATAGACATGACTTCAACAATTGGACAAACAACTTTAATTTTTCCAATGACGGTTGAACAAAGTGACAGTTCCATTCGAAGGGAGTGGATATGGTTGAGACCTGATGAGCCATACTTGCAAAATGAGCATACAAGTAGTATAGACCTCTAGATTCACACCACTCACCAATCAATGTCTTCCTCTCAAGATTGTGAACACATGAGGAGGGATAGAATGTAACAACACAATCATAATTTGCCACTCAACTAAATATTAAATGGAAAGTTTGGAACAAAAAGTCAAATGGAGGAAAATACTTTTACATAGATGGGCAGCATTAATACCAAAAATAGGAGACACCATATCATTGAAAAATGTTACATGGATGAGGATAGCTTGTTGTACCTTGGATGACGGGGTAGAGGATCTAATTATATAATGGGAAGCCCGAGTCCAAATACAGAAAAGGATAACAAACATTTGTTTATTTGGCTTGGCAAGAGTACATGAAGGTGGAGCTTGAGCAAACAATAATTGGGAGTACTCATCATTGTAAATTTTTACTTGGTTGTTATTGCCTTATTAGGGCCTTGTTCATAGGCTAGGTAGCTGGAAAGCTACACAAGATTGGCCCTCTGTTACTCCTTCATGGTCAGCAGAGGTGGCTATGGAGTAAAATAGTTGTAAGTGTGAACTCCTTGTTGCTCACCCACTGCCACAATTACCTCGTCCATCTACATAACCTTGGCTAATACCATGTTCACCACTGTGCAACCTCCCTTTGTCTCAAAATGGTCTTCATGAACTCCTCTATGGCCATGATCATTAACTCCTTGGCTATATGCAGCTGCAAATCCTAGAGTAAGATTCAATTTGTTCAGTGGATGTAGCTCTACAAAGATGAGAAAAAGCTCAAGTCAAAGAAGGAATTTTCTGAATTACAAAGAATTTATGCACAAACGGACCCCTTACTGATCTAATTACAATAAAGACATGACATTGTTTAGTCATCTTAGAAATATCGGAGGAAATGGGCTGGAACATATTTAACTCATAAAAAATACTACACTTATCAGAATAGTATTCTTTTATAGCCTCGATTGTCTTGCTTCTTAGTAAAGTAGGATTGTGAAGCTTGGTAGATTTGAGTGATATAATTTTCCCTGCTTAATTTAATGGAAGTCATTGTTGATGGAGTCTCCAAATCACAGAAAATGGGTAAATTAACAACCAAAATAGTCACTAGAACTCTCAATTTTTGTTTTCACGGAAGCAGCCAGCAAACACCAAAACCTGGTCAGTCTTGTTTCTATATATAAAAAAAAATCAGCACTCTTCTTTAGGTCTTGAACTAGTTTTAAATCCCCATTCAGCAGAGATGGGTGCCCGATACTGGGCCTTACTGATGGCATTGCCCTTTGCTGACATCTGCACTATGTCTTGTTGACTCTAGCAATCTCTTTCCTGGTTGGCTAGGTTCTGTCAAGACATTACCTCTAGTCTCATAATGATGGGTGCCCCATACTGGGCCTTACTAATAACACTGCCCTGTGCTGACATTTGCACCATGTCTTGTTGACTTTAGCAATCCCTTTGCTGGTTGGCTAGGTTCTGCCAATACATTACCTCTAGTGTCATGATGATTCCTGGCAAGAGAGAGAGAGAGAGAGACCAGGAAACATACCACCTTAAAGCCTCACCAGTTATTTATATTAAGAGACCATGAAATTACGAACATACCCCTTAATGCCTCACCAAATATTTGCAACAAAAGCACAATAAGAAACAAAATTTCCACTGTTCTACTGTGCTTGGACAAACCTCACACTTCTCAACAACATCAAGCAATGAGTTTTACAAACTCCAAGTTACATAGGAATGCAAAAATGGATGACAAATAATTTGACCGTTCTGCATTGCAGATAGCACATATATCAGGAGAAAGTCTTATGTGGTCTCCTCACCTGCAAACAATCTATAGTGTTAATCAAATTGAGAATCATTCCCCATGGAAAAATTCAAAATTATTGAAATCTTAGGACCAAAGTCACATTATGATTCTTTAAAAAAAAAGAAATGGAAAATGAAAACTGTTTTCCGCAGCTATACAAGTTGTTAACTTTCCAAATGAAACCCCCAAGAGGAAAAGATGGAAGCAGAGTTTGGGTTGGATAAGTGATGGACCTAGAAGAGAGAATACCCTTTTTTTTTTGTTTGGATGAGTAAAGATGTCTTCCTAAATGGCTCCATTGGGATATAAGACAATTCCCATAATAATAATAATAATAATAATAATAATAATAATTATTATTATTATTTTTGTTGAGTAAGGACATATTCTATTAAAAGGGCAACCCTAAACAGTCAGCCGTGAAAAAAAATCTAACCAAGTAGGGAGGTCTAGTAGAGAAATTCCAGAATTCCAGAAAAATGTAGTATGCATCAGGTTGTTCTTTAATTCTTTATCCATAACTGTCTAAAACTAATTTTTTTTTTCACAAAGTAATAAAAAATGTTGACAAGCTTGTTCTACTCATAAGTAGTGGGTGGGTAGCAGCAGAAAAGGTAATTCAAGAATTAAATTCTTGAAGGGAGCTAGGTGCAGAGAAGGGATGCCTTTTCACTTCTAGTGTTCTGGCCTACATGAGAGGGAGGAATGGTAGATCGTTTGAAGGATAGGAAAATTCCATAGAGAAAATATAAGGAAGATAGTTTTCTGTCTTCTAGTTTTTCTCCACTGGCTTTTTTTTGTTTTGTGTTTTTTGTTTTTTTAAGAACACCGGCTCTTTTGTTGATTTTGTAGTGAGCTTGTACTCAAATTTATGTTTTTATCCCTTTTTGTTGAGTGACTCTTCCTTGACGCTTCTTTTCTTTGATATGAATAATACATTTATCAAAAGAGGGAACTTGACTAGAATCTTGAATGATACTCAACAAAATATATTCATTATCTTCCCTACCATTCAAATTTCTGAAAAAAAATGTTCTAAGAATAGAATTCCCATGAAAACATTTTTTTTTTTTTTTGGATTGAAAGTCCCATGTGAACAATAAAAAGTGGAAACAAAAACATGAGTGGTAAAAAGGCAATGGGGAAAGGAGTGGAAATATTAAGTGGCAAATCCCCAACCCAAAGATATTTACAAAACAAAAATTCAGCATCGCCACCAAGCTTGTATCTAGTCAAAGGAATAAAAGGAAGAGGAATTGATATGTGAACTTCCAGGGGGCTTGCATGAGTAATTTCTTCTCTGCCCTAAGCATTCCATTCATTCTTCTACAAAACATACTTGCTTTTGTTCACCTTATGCCAAGGGACTTGGGTCTAAAGCGAAAAATCTACCAACATTTCCTTTAAAAAGATATTTTTTTGACACAACGTTAATGATTATGGGGCCTTTTTGACTTTTAAGCTTTTGCATGATCTTTCTATATGATGTGTAATTATAAACTTTGGCATCTTCACTTACATATCTTGGGCCGACAGACAACAGCCAGTGATGTTTATGGGGAGTGATTTTGCTCAACTAGTAGAGTTGTCTTTTCAGGCAATGATACCTTGCATTGAATTTGGGATTTGAGTTTGGATTAGATGCTCGCATCAGATGCATGGGGAAGGAACTGCACGGCTTTTAGGGGTACAATAATTTTTGTTAGCTGGATGAGACCTATAATGTTGGAAATTCACCTTGTTATGTTTTAATGAAGTTGAATGTGAATTGTGTAGATTCCTTTATTACTATTAGTTTTTTTTTTTTTCTTTTAAATTTGGAATTTAGGCGATGGGATACTTTGCTTTTTTTGATTCCTAATGGGAAATTTTATATGGCTTTGGCTGATATGTGTGTCTACATCAAGTGATGTCACGACTCATGAGTCAAGCTTGTGTAGGGAATTATGCTTGCTTGTGGTGCTTGTCTTGTGTGTGTGAGATAGGTTACCATCATGTAAATAGTAAGTAGTATAGGTTTTGTTAATTGAGTGTGTCAAGTGTAGAATGGGAGTATGACTCTTTGGTTATTTTGATGTTTTCTAGTGCCAAAGTTAACATATCATATAAAGCTCTTTAGGGGAAGGTGAGTGCTCATTAGTATTGTAAAACTCACTAGCATTTGTTAAATGTGTTTAGCCCACTTGTGTCCCTCGCTAAGCACATATTCCCTATGGAGGTGGTGTTAATGAATTACATTGCTTCAATGTTCACCGCGTGCTTGTCATTTGCTTACGTGAATTGCTTATTGCTCTCGCTTATTTTTCAGTCAATTGCTATGAATGTGTTCTTGTGGGGAAAGGTAGTATACTTTGGCTGGCTAGTTAAGAAAGAGTGCTTTAGCTTGTGCCGCACAACCCTTCACAAGGTGTGAAGTGTTCGGCTTGTGACAGTTGGTATCAAAGCTTGGTTAATTGTTACATGAATTCAATTGCCTTCATATTTTGGGATTGTATTAAGCATTGGTAAAAGACCATGCCAACTAAAACCGAAAGAATTGAGGCGCTAGTGTTGCAGGATGATTCAGCCAACCATTTGGTTGTGGAGATGGTCAAACTTGCCGAACATGTTCATGTATTAGAGAGATCACAAAAACATCAACATGATTCCATGGTGGAGATGTTAAAGGACTTCCATGCTACTATAGAAGCTTTACAAATCCAATTGAGGGATCTAAATGCCTAGATAAATTTGCTGGTTCATGCTATGGGAAATTCCAACTTTATGGGAATAAAGTATGGAAGAATGAAGGTGCCAGAACTCGGAGTGTATGGGGGTGCCTATGATGCTAAGGAGTTGGAAAACTTCTTATTTGACATGGAACTATACTTTCGCTGGGTGAGGTTTGATTCAAAGGAGGCAATAGTATTTGTGGCAACAACATACTTGAGTGGCTACACTGAATTGTGGTGGGGTACCAATTATGATGAGATAGAGAATGTACACTGTGTAATTGATTGCTGGGAAGATTTGAAGAGAGAGCTAAAGGCCCAATTCTTTCCTGAGAATGTTGAGTATAATGCTTGGTGTAAATTGCGAGACCTTAACCACACTAGTAAAACCAAGGAGTATGTGAAATAATTTTCTACTTTGATGCTAGATATTCAAGACATGTCAAAGAAAGACAAACTATTCTATTTTGTTGAGGGGTTGAAACCATGTGCAAGGGTACAACTTCATTGATAAAGAGTTCAAAACTTGCCTATAACATAGGTTGTTGCAGAATGCTTAACTGACTATGCTGGAGAGAGTTCCACAATGTCCAAAGAGAGTGGCATGGGAGGAAACAATAAAAAGTCTTTCAAGAAGGGAAAACCCAACAGTGAGGGAGTTGACACCAAGGCATCAACTTAAAAAGAAGTTTCCTTGTCTTGATCGTTCAACACATTTAGTGGTAAGAGCAAGATAACGTGCTTCTTATGTTGAGGCCCTCACAAAGTGTTGATTGCCCTTTCAACTCATCACTTAATGTCTTGCAAGCTTTGATTACAAAGGGGGCAAAAGAGGATGATGATGATGAGGAGGAAACTTTGAGGATGGGTGCAATGTAGTTACTTAACATGTGAGAGGCAGACGAAAGAAACTAAAATTGCCCAAGCAAAATGGTTAATGTTTGTGGATCTGCGGATCAATGGGAAGAGCACCTGTGATTTGGTGGACTTTGTCTCATAAGTTGAATCGCAAAGACTTAACTTGAACTTTAGAGAAAGACTTAGGGCGTATGAAGGTGGTTAACTCCGCAGTTTAGCCTAATTTGGGAGTAGCCAAGTGAGTGATTGTGAAGTTGGGATATTGGGTGGGACATGTGGATTTCATAGCCGTATCAATGGATGATTTTCAAGTGATACTTTGAATGGAATTCTTGGGGGATACTAATGCGTTACCGATTTTCTTTTCTAGTTCCCTTTGTCTAATGGGATTGCATGGTGCAAGCTGTTGCGAAGAAAGGGGGTGATGAGAAGTTCCTCTCAATTGTGTAGCTTAAGAAGGGCTTGAGGAGGGGTGAACAAACATATTTTGCCATTTTGGTGGTGAATGAAGAGGTAGGCCAAGAGTTGGTGCCTATTGCCATCCAAGTAGTGTTGGATGAGTATAAAGTTGTGAGGCCAGACAAGTTATCTCACAACTTGCCTCCACAATGGGGTGTGGATCATGAGATTGAGTTGTTACTAGGGATGAAGCCCCTTGTTAAAGGGCCATATTGGATGGTGCTTCTAGAGTTAGCAATGTTAAGGAAGAACTTGATGAGTTATTGGAAGCGACTGTATATGTCCTTCTAAACTATTGTTTGGTACACCAATATTGTTTTAGAGGAAACATGACGGAAGCATGCAGATGTGTGTGGATTACCTCGTGCTTAACAAAGTGACTGTGTGCAACAAGTATCCTATTCCACTTTTCTTTGATTTGTTTGATCAACTAAGTTATACCAAGTACTTCACCAAACTTGACTTGCAATTAGGCTAATATTAGGTGAGGATAGCTGATGGTGATGAGTCGAAGACTAGTGGCATTACGCGGTATAAGGCGTATGAATTCTTGGTGATGCCTTTCGGGTTGATGAATGCACCAAGGACATTTTTGTACATTGATGAACTAGGTATTTCATAAGTACCTTAACAAGTTTGTCGTAGTATACATGGATGACATTGTTGTCTACAGTTCCACTTTGGAGGAACATGAAGAGCATCTGCGGAAGGTTGCCAACAAGTTGAAGGAGAACAACCTTTATATGAAGAGAAATCCTTTTTCACTCAGGAGAGCATCAAATCCTTGGTCATGTGATTGAGCAAGGTCGTAATCGGATAAATATGGAGAAAGTGCGAGCTATTCAAGATTGAAAGATTCCAATGACAATGAGGAAGCTGCATTCCTTTCTTGGACTTGCCAACTACTATTGTAAGTTCATGGAGGGGTACTCGAGGAGAGCTGCCCCGTTGACAAAACTATTGAAGAATAGGTGGAATTGGATAGAGTAGTGCCAAGGAGCCTTTGAGAACTTGAAGGAAGCCATGATGTGAGACTCGATACTTGCTCTTTTGGACATAATGAAGCCCTTCGAGGTATAGGCATGCATTAGACAATGTCCTTGGTGGAGTCTTGCTTTTGTGCGTGGCGACATTACCTACTTAGGTTGAAGTTTGTGGTGAAAATAAATCACTTGGCTATTAGTTACTTCTTTACATAGCCTAAGTTATCGCTCAAGCAAGTCCATTGGCAAGAATTCATAGCGGAGTTTGATTTCTTACAAGGTGGGAGGATAAAGCAAGTCGTAGATGCACTGAGCAAGAAGGCTGAGCTTGTGGCCTTATAGATGATAACACACTTGACAATATGTTTTAACATGACAATTGTGAGCGTGCATTAAGGAGAACCTTGCTGAAGATCTAGGCTCAAAACCTCATGAAGTTGCTGGAAGAGGGCAAAGCGCACCAATTCCGGTTAGAATATGGATTGCTATGACACATGGTATTTGAATTCTTGTGCCTCGAGCTAGAGATTTGAGGAAGTCACTGCTGAGAGTGTCATGAGTTGGCAGATTGTTTGGTATAGCACCGTACTTTGACATTGTTAAAGTAGAGATTATTTGCCACACATGCATAATGAGGTGGTTAAGTATACCCGAACTTGTCTCCTATTAATAAGACAAGGTGGAGCAAAAGAAGATTGTAGGGCTGTTGGAGCCCCTTCTAGTACCAACGAAACCATGGGAGAGTGTCTTGCTTGACTTCATCTTTAATGTATTGATAGTTGGAGAAGTTGGGTTTGTAATCGTGGTTTTAGATAAATTTTCAAAGTAGGGTACATATTTACCCGCATTGAAGTGTTGTTCAGCTGAGGAGACAACCCAATTTTTTTTTCCAAACATGTGCTTGCAATTTGAGGTGTTTCCCAAGACATTGTCAGTAGTTGAGACTTGAGATTCATAAGCAACTTTTGGGTAAAACTTTTTAGAATCCTCAGTTCACAACTTGACATCTCTTCGAGCTAACTACCAGTAGACAAATGGACAGGTAAAGAGGTCCAACGGGCTATTGAAGGAGTACTTGCGCCATTTTGTCACCACCAATAAGAAAAATTAGGTGCTGCTATCCGATGTTGCTAAGTTATGTTTCAATGCCCAAAGAGCTCAACAACCATCAAGAGTCCTTTTGAGCTTGTCACGAACTAGTAATTGTTGTTACCTCACATAGTGGATGAGCCGTACAGAGGCAAGAGTCTGAGAGCATCCATCTTGACCAAAGAATGGAGACATAAGGCAAAGATCGCTCGAGCATACTTGGAGAAAGCTTCCAAGCAGATGAAGAAGTGGACAGACCTGGGGAGAAGATTGTTGCACTTCAACGTTGGTGACTTGATGCTTGTTAAGCTCTATCTAGAATAGATCAAGTCACTATATCTAGAATAGATCAAGTCACAACGAGGTCAAGATAGGAGACTACTTCAAAAATATGAAGGATCAGTCCCCATCTTGGTTAAAATTGGAAAGGCCTCTCACAAGGTTGATCCTTTGGCTTGGATGAAAGTGCATCCTGTTTTTCATGTCAGTTGCCTCAAGCCATTCAACATCGACATTGAAGATCCATGTAGAAGTTAGTCAACTAGAGCAACACTGAAGATAATGCAATCTGACATAAGAGAAGTTGAAGCCATCCTTGCTGACAGAGAGTTCACATCATTAAGTGGCATGAGTTCTTAGTGAGGTGGAAAGTCCTTGGAGATGAAGAAATCAGTTGGATATTAGTGGAAGACTTGCAACCATTCATGGACAGAGTTGAAGAGTACCTAGCGTCAAAGCCTACGAGGATGTCAACCACATAAATGGGAGAGAATTTCACAATCCAAGCTTATTCAAGGCATTATGCTTGCTTGTGACTGCTTGTCTTGTCTGCATGGGATGAGCTAACATCATGTAAATAGTAGCATACAACAACAACAACAAAACCAAGCCTTAAGTCCCACTAGGTGGGGTTGGTTATATGAATCATTTTCCACCAATTTATGCGATCATGGACCATTTCTTTTGATAGATTTAGGGATATTAAATCCTTACTCATTAGCTCCTCCCAAGTTATTTTAGGTCTACCCCTACCCCTTCTATTGCCACCCATAGTAACTAACTCACTCTTCCTCATTGGTTCACTATGTGGCCTACGTTGCAAGTGTCCATACCATCTAAGTCGTCCCTCTTTTATCTTATCTTCTATAGGAGCTACACCTAACTTATCGCGAATATGTTCATTCCTTAATTTATTTTTCAATGTTATACCACTCATCCATCTAAGCATTCTCATCTCGACAACTTTTATTTTTTGGATATTATGTTTCTTTGTTGCCCAACATTCTGATCCATATAGCATAGTTGGTCTTATAGCTGTCCTATAAAACTTCCCTTTCAATTTTAAGGGTATTCTATGATCACAGAACACACTTGAAGCACTTTTCCATTTTACCCAACCTGCTTTAACTCTATGCATTATATCATCTTCAATTTCTCCTTTAGCTTGCATAATAGATCCAAGGTATTAAAATCTACAAGTACTATTTAGTTCTTCATCATCAAGTTTAACTTTGTCTCCAATATTCCTCCTATCATTACTAAAATTACATTTCATATATTCTGTCTTATTTCTACTTATCCTAAGACCTCTAGATTCCAAAGCTTTTCTCTATAATTCTAACTCAACCTCTACTCTGTCCCTAGTTTCGTCAATTAATACAATATTATCTGCAAACAACATACACTATAGAACCTCCTTTTGAATACTCTTAGTCAATTGGTCTATCATTAAAGCAAAAAGATAAGGACTCAAAGCAGACCCTTGATGTACACCTATGGTGATTGGAAATTCTTTAGTTTCTCCATCTATAGTCCTTACACTAGTCATCACTCCATCGTACATATCCTTAATGACAACAAGTATACCTACTACATACACCATTTTTTTTCTAAAACCCACCATAGATCTTCCCTAGGTATTTTTATCATATGCTTTCTCAAGGTCAATAAATGTCATATGCAAGTCCGTCTTCTTTTTCCTAAACTTTTTCATTATTCTTCTTAAAAGATATATAGCTTCTGTGGTAGGTCTCCCAGGCATAAAACCAAATTGATTTTCTGAGACCTTCTTTTCTAACCTTAATCTTTGTTCAACTACCCTTTCCCATAGTTTCATTGTATGACTCATAAGTTTAATTCCATGATAGTTATTACAATTTTGAATATCTCCTTTATTTTTGTATATAGGTATTAAAGTGCTTTTCCTCCATTCGTTTGACATTTTCTTAGTTTTTATAATTGTATTGAGTAAATTAGTTAACCATACAATTTCGTTAGCATGTCCAAACTTCAATTGGGATGTTATTTGGTCCCATAGTTTTCGCATTTTTCATCTTTTTTAGTGCAAACTTAACTTCATTAACTCTAATTTTGTGAATAAATCTCATATTTTTAGTATTTTCCTCATTTGACAATTCTAAGTTTAGGCCTTCTATTTGGTTTTCATTAAACAACTTCTATTTGTTAATTGAGTGTGTCAATGCCTTATTATAGAATGAGAGTATGACTTCTTGATCCTTTTGATGTTTCCTAGTGCTGGAGCTAATGGTATATAAAGCTCTTTTGGGGAGGGTGAGTATTTATCAATATTGTAAAACTCACCAGTGTTTGTTAAACGTGTTTAGCCTACTTGCCTCCCTCATTGAACACATGATGCTTATGGAGCTGTTGTTAATGAATTACTTTGATTCAATGTCTACTACACTCTTGTCATTTGCTTACATGGATTGCTTATTGCTTCTTTTTACTTTTCATACAACTGTTGTGAAAGTGTTCTTGTGGTAAACTGTTGTATACTTTGGTTGAATAGTTATGCAAGAGTGCTTTAGCTAGTGTTGCACAACCCTTCCCACTCCTCCCAAGGTGTGAAGTGTTTGGCCTGTGACATGTGTACATGGGTGACACCTCCTTGGCATTTTATCAAATTTACTCATTGTTTCCAAATAATGTTTCTGTTTTCAAATTTGCATTCTAAAATTATGCAACTTAAACATTTTCATTAATAAAGTAGCTTGCTCTTGTATGCAGTTTGTGCGTGATGATTTGGAGAGTGGATTACTAGCTTATGCTGTATAGAATAGGCTATGTATAGGGTGAAGTGGTGAAGTTTGCACGCATAGTGCTCTTTCCTTTGAAAGTCAGAAGCTTAGCATCTAATGTTAAATTTTTCTTTGAATTAATACATATAAGTTTAACTTTTGAGTTGCCAAAATCTTCATGAAGTTTAGGGTACTAGTAAGGTTCATTCGCTGTCAGCAGTGGTGGAACTCACGTTCAATTCAACAATCAAATTCTCTAACAACTGCCCACATTATGGCTTTCACACACTATTTATAAGAAAGTCTATACACATAAAATTACACACATACCCCTAAAACTATATGAATTACAAACGAACCCATACTTTAAATAAATATGCTAGTTAAACTAAATACATAATAAACTACTAATTAAACCCTACAATCCCTTAACCCACTTCTTCCTAATTATTCTCCAACATGGTACTTCCTAAGATCTTGCTTCTTGTTCTACATCAACTCTCCCCTAGTTGGAAAAAAATTCAGCCTCGAAGTTTGAAATGTTGGAGAATCAAAAGGGAGAAGCAAACTTGGACTCTTTGAAAGCCAGTGCTTGAATAGGACAAGAAACCATGTTCCATTGGCAGCACCATAGACTTGAGTTGAGAATTAGCATCAATGAACACTTCGGGGATGACAAACTCGATGATAGGAATGTTTGAGAGACTTTGGATGTCTTCAAACATATGCATTTCCTTGCTTGTAGTGTTTTCAAGTTGAGTTAATGTGATTGGTTCTTTGTCTTGGTTTATTGGTAGAGTGGACTTCAAAACGATTTTCTTCCCATTATAGAGGAAGACATATGTATTCTCAAGCCCTTGAGTCACACCCAAATCATCCAAGCAAGGAGAACCAAGGAGTACATGGCCAATCTTCATAGGTAGCATATCACACCAAACATTAGCCAAACATTCACCCATTTGGATGGGAACCAAACATCTTCCGTAAACATGTACAATAGAGTTATCAGCCCAAGACATCTCATAATGCTCTGGGTGAGATTCCAGATGAAGCTGCATCTGAGTACCCCATTTATGGAAACCACATTCATTGGACACATTCCATCAATAATGATTTTGCAAACTTTGCTCCACATTTGAGAAAGGTGTGAGAAGCTTGAAATTGTGCCCAAGATATGATAAATGACATTCCTTGGTCCTAAATTTGTCACCATGTTGCTGATTTTATGCATATATATATATATATATATATGTATATGTATATGCTGCAGCTATATAGCACAACCTTTTAACAAAATTTCCGACAAGCCGTACTCCCAATTTCTCAAAAACCATCTTCAATTTACCCTTGATATTGATTGTCCTGCTGAAACGAAACAAAATCACAGAGAAAACTCATAAATTACAGTAACAAAACCTGATTTTTAATACTGGAGGGACAATTTCTAGGGTTTTGTGCCAAAAATTATTGTGCTTGCTTGCAATTTAGTGTCCACAAACAAAATATCTTCTGCATATCAAAATATCATGGAGAAAACACCAATTTCTCATTGTGAGAACCAATTTCTCACGATTCTGGCAGCAGAGGAAGCCTGGCAGAATTGTCACTTGCAGTTGCCGGAGCATGGGGCGCGAGTCACCGGCGGCGAGATTCCAGTGATGAAACTTCAGTAGAGTGCAGATCAGTGGGTGGGGAGCACAGTGGTGGTAGTGGTGTGATGAGAAAAACACAAGGCACTCGGGAATCTTGAAGGCCGATGGCTGGAGTATGTTTGCCTGATGCGTGGGGTTACCTACAGTCGTCGGAGGGCGATGAAAATTGGAGGGGAGGGGTTTCGGGGGGTTCTGTTTTTGGTGATGTGGGTGGTGTTGTAGAGTCTGAGCTGGAAATTAGGGTTTTGAAAAATGGGACACGACTTCAATTTTCTGAAAAGTACAGAAACTGCAGAACTGCTTTTCAGTTTTTTTTTTTTTTTTGACTGAAATTTCAGACTAGAGAAGAATGGGAGAGAGAATGATGGAAGGGAAATAGAGAGGAAAACACAAGAAGGACGAATGTAGAAGAAGAAGAGAGAGAGACAGAACAGAGGATGGAGGGTTAGATACAGGCCAGAGAGTGAGAGAACAGAACAGAGGATGGAGGGTTAGATACAGGGCAGAGAGAGACAGAACAGAACAGAGGCAGAGTAGAAAACCAGAGAACAAGAAGAGAAAAAAGAAGAAGCAACAGCAGAGAGTGAGGGAGAAGTTACAGAACAGAGGAGGAGAAGAAGCAGCAACAGAGGGAGATAGAAGTTGCAGAACAGTGGGGTGAGGAAGAAGAGAAGAAGAGGGGGAAGAAGAAGATTGAAAGGAAAAGATGGAGGAATTGAAATGGATGAAAGAGATCGTGGTTGGGCTCTGATACCAAATGATGCATGGGCAGCATCAAGTTTTGCAGTCCTGGGATAATTAGAAGAGAAGAAGGAAAGGGAAGGGAGGAGAAAGGAGATACCAGTGGGGAACTCACGTTCAATTCAACAATTCAAATTCATTAACTACTGCCTACATCGTGGCTTTCTTACACTATTTATAAGAAAACCTATACACATAAAATTACACACATACCCCTAAAACTACATGAATTGCAAATAAACCCATACTTTACACAAATAGTACAAACAAGCCCCAAAAATACACATAATATTATACTAATTGTACTAAATACATAATAAACTACTAATTATACCCAACAATCCCTTAACCCCCAATTCTTCTTAATTATTCTCGCACATGGCTCTTCCCAAGATCTTGCTTCTTGTTCTACATCAAGATGTCTTCTCTCCTGCTTGTAAATTCCTTTTTTATCTAATGAAGTTCTTTTTCTATAAAAAAAAATATGCCATTTTGTTTGTGCATGTTTGACATGGACAAAAAAAAAAAAAAAAAAAAAAAAAAAAGGAAAGAGAAATATTGTCCTCATTACATGGAGTTTTCCAGCATATAATTTTCTTTTTCTGAATTTTTTGGTCAAAGCTACTTGCTAGGCAGTGTTTTTCTTGACACTTTTGACCTGCTATTCACAGATGGTGGCAACATTGGCTTGACTATGTGAACCAAGATCAAACAAATATCACCAATGATGGATCCTGTTTGTTAGAGCATTGTGATTCAGTTGATTCTAGTGCTTTGAAAAGGCCTTCTGGCATTGACAACTCTGATTTAATATATGATGCACCATCGGAGGACTCCACTGTGGGAATTGAGCTTCATGAGACTCTTGTTGAAGGTCGTGATTATGTCTTACTCCCACAAGAAGTTTGGAACCAACTGTATCTGTGGTGAGTGTGAATGGGAATTTGGCAAGTTGCTTCGCTTGAGGATTTGCCTCCATCTTTTTGGTTTCATGTTTTTCTTTACAATTTTCAGCATTTTCTGAATTATTTGACACAGATGTGGATGGCTATGAACTTATAAAATGTTTGTCATGCTGGATATTATATATAACATTTACATATGTTTTGAGTATGGACTATGGAAAGCTACATATCATATAAAAGACTTTCATTGTTTTAGCCTGTAGGATATGTGTTACCTAAGTTCAAAGAATGTTCAAAGGCAGTGATATAATCTCCTCTAGTGCAATGTTGGATGATGTGCCGGTTGACAAGGTCTAGATCGAGGGAATACTTGTTCAAGGAAAGAGCTACCCTGGCGTAAATGTTTAATATAACAGACAATTTATTTAGAGCCGATCACATACTAAAATACCTGACTGTTTCTTACTTTATAAAAGAGCTAGCTAATTCTGAAAAGAAATATTAAAATATATTTCTTTTCTCTGGAAACCTCTAAAATTTTGCAGTGAACTAAAGTCATCTCTGCAATGATTGAAAAGTTCTAATTGTGCAATTGCAATCTAAAATTGTTGTTAGATTACCACTTTACATAAAAGCTTAAGTTGTTAGGTTGTGGGCCAACAATGTATTGGCCTTAGCACTCCCCTGCATGTGCAGTACAAGTGCACATGGAGAGATAAACAAACGATAAACACCATCCATTACAGGGAATAAAATAATTCTTAACGAACAAACAATAAATGGGGGCAACAAGGCTAGAAATGAGGAGGTCAGGACTTCCTGGCAACCATAGCTTTGATACCATGTTAGATTACCACTTTACCTAAAGCTTAGGCTGTTATGTTGTGGCTTGTGGGCCAATGATGTATATCAAGCCTTAACAATTGTGAATTCTTTTCATTTATTTTCATGAGCTGATGGGGACTTAAAATGGGTCCATGCCCATGAATGACCAGAATTATCCAGTTGAGATGGAAGTCTGCAAAAGCCTTCCTTATATCTGCAGTACACTTGTATTGAAGTAATGACACTTGACTGGTCAAAACCTTAATCCACGCCATAGTGGTTATAACTTGGTTTTTCTTTGAAATAACCAATGGCTGTTAATACAGCTTTTTGTTTCTTTTGGAGCTATCTTTACATGGCTGCCAAGTGTTTTGAAATTGAATTATTTTAGATAGTGCCATCCTTCTTTAGTGATGTGTTGATGAAGTATTAAGGATTAATATTAGCATTTGTTTTTAGGTACGGAGGGGGCCCAACATTAGCGAGGAAAGTGATCAATTCTGGTCTCTCTCAGATGGAGTTAGCTGTAGAGGTGTACCCTTTGCGTCTTCAACTCCTTGTGACGCCAAAAGGTGACCAGTCGACGATAAGAATAAGCAAGAAGGTATGATGCTAGGTGTTATGATGAATGATTTTTATCCGTAACTGCACTGCACACACCAACTCCAATTGACATATAACACATGTGCTTGCTGAACAGCTTATCTGAAGATCTACCATTTTGGGCAGGAAACAGTCGGAGAACTTCACAGGAGAGCGTGTGAAATTTTCGATCTTAATTCGGAGCAAGTAAAATGTTCAAACACACAAGCTCTTCTTTATGCTGTATTTTCAGATCTTCTTTGGTCAATATTTTTTTTTAGAAGAGAATACGCTATTTTAGTAATTATGTGGCGTAAGTGGGGGTGTTCTTGTTTTTCAATTTTTTTATTATTAATATAGAAGAGGGCAGACCTGCAGCTGTACATAAGCTCTAGGAAAACTGCCACCTGGCTTCTTCTTTTTCTTTTCTTCTGCCCCCCATCTCTAACCCCAAGTGCTGAATTTTCTTCATTGAATATTCGACTTATTATATATTTACTACATCGTATCAGAGCATTGATCTTCCCTAAATCTGATTTATCTGAGTAGATTTTGGACACCCTGTTTTCTCTTTTTTCTTATCTTTCTCTAATTTTTCTCAATTCTGCTTCTGTTTGGTTTGAAATCTGTTTAGGACACTCTTGCTGTTGGTTCAGATGTGCAGCATCCTTGGTTGGATGCTGTGTGTGTCTGTTGTGATTTGCTGACATAAAAATTACTTGCATACTGATTCAAGCATTCTGCTGCTGTTGTTGTTCTGATCTTCTAGTGGCTGTTTGTGGCATGATTCAATTTTTGATACTGCGTGTATTGATGATTGATTGTTTGCAATCTTGTGTCATGGATGATCTCCATGAAAGCTAATTGCAAGGTAAAAATCACTCTCTTGTAGTTAACCTGTATGAGAAGTTTTTCAAATATGATCAAGAAGGTAGGTTTATCAATTAGCATCTTTGAAGGGTATACAGGAGGAACTCAACATTTATCAACCAGCTAGCTCTGAGATTGAGATGATTAAGAGGCAAAGAGCCAGAGGTTATTTGATAGGAAAAGAAACTTTATTGAGAATCAGAAGAAATAGTTGCAAAAAAGGAGAAAGGGGAACAGAGGTCTGCATTCAAGAGGAAAAGAAGAAAATAAAACTACATTAACCTAATCAAGCAATCATTCTGGACCATAAGCCCAAAGGGAAGCCAAGTACCTAATCCTATCCCAAGGAAATTGCACTGATATAAAAATTCTAGCATATCTTTCTAGCCAAATTCCTTATAATGCAGCACAATGAGCACACTTCCACAACCATTTAACATCCTTGCCTTTCCCAAATCCATCAAATGAAATAGTCAAAAGATTTTCCACCAAATTTGGATAGGGTGCATATTTCACCAAGATCCCATAAAGAGTATTCCACAAGATCCTTGCAAAAGAACAATGAATAAACAAATGAGACACATCCTACTCTGGAGCAGTTTGTTGGTGTCAATTCTATTAAGGGTCACCAGTCAAACAAACACCTTTTATCTTAGAAGGAACTTTAGCCTCCCAATTATGTCAATAAAGAGGGATAACCTCATCACCTTACTAAGATAAACGAAGAAAGATAATACATGAATAAATGAATAATCCCTTGAAGAATCAAAAGATCAAACTCTACCCTCACTCCTACTCTAGATATGGTAACCTAGACAGCTCCTCCACGGCTCCACCTCTCCATCATTCAAAACCATTCCAAAATGCAAGATCCAATAAAAGAAATCCCTCTCAAGAATAAGAAATGAGGAAATCACATTCTTAGGACAGGAAGAAAGAAAATATAAACAAGCAAAGTAATAAGATAATGCTCCCCACCCCCAACCAACCTTCCCAAAATGTAACAATGTTACCTCTACCAAGCTTTGTAAGGGGAAGAAAAGAAGGATAAACATGGGAAAAGGACTCTCTAAAGAGTGTCTAATGCCCATAGTAGCATCCACCCATTATTTTGTAAGCCATATTTACTTTTCATTACCAGGTGCTGGAGAGAATTTACCTCCCAAGGGAAACCTCCACAACCATTTAACCAACAAGGAAATCTTTTTAGACACCAAATTACCAGGACCCAACCCTCTTTCTTCCTTTGACCTACAGACCACCTCCCAACTAACCAACTGATCTCTCCTTTTCCCAACACATGACCTATGAAAATCCCTCATAATCCTCTCTGGTTTTTGACAGAATCTTATAAAGAGATTCAAAAAAAAAAAAAAAAAATGCAGCATAATAGCAGAAAGGCTGGTCTGGATGAGAGCGATTCTACAACCTAAAGAAACGAAGTTCCTTTCCAACCATACAACCGCTTACCTACCTTAGACGACAAAATTGGATCCCAAAAGGCTAATGAATGAGGCTTACCACCCAAAGGAACTCCTAGATAGATGGAAGATCACTCTAAAACACCACACCTAGCTAGGGAGGTCAGCTCCAAATCCCTCTTGGGGCTAACATTAACTGGTTTAATACCACTCTTCCCCTTATTAATTTTAAGACCAGAGACACTCTTAAAAAATTTGTAGAATAGTGAGAATGTTCAGAGCATGGTTTTAAATAAAGGCAGCGACTGTTACGTAACGCTGTTACATAACCGTTTTTTGGGTTACCGAGACTGTTACACACCGCGAAATCGGTGGGAAGAAAATTCACGGCTGTAGCAGCCGTTACGTAACCGCTATAGGACTGTTACATGAAAAAAATATTTTAATTTTTACTTTTTCTTCTCACTTTTTCCCTCTCTTTCATATATCATTCTTAATATACCTAGTGGCGAGAGAAGGAAAAGATTGTAATGAGGATGACAATGAAACAAAATTTACTATTTCTTTAAATACTCACAATAGATGCATTAATTAACAATTTGAAAATACTAACTTGCTAGGGAAAATATTTTATTTTGATAATATTAGTAATGTGATATTTATGTTCTATATTTTTCAATTGCAACCTTCTTTCTTTTCTAGCTATTTTATATTTGTATTATTCGTATGTCTTATGTGTCTAATAGATTAATGGAGTGTATAATGTATTTTGTTTTATTAATTAATTTAGCACACATAAGAATTTATCACAGATAAGAACAATGAGAAGTATAAATACGCGCACACGTAATTTTTCAATCAATGGTGGTTTAAAGCAAATGTAAACTTGTTGCCCTTACCAAATAACTTAGTTGTTCGAACTAAAGGATTCAAAATACACTAAAAATCTTTCTAAGAAGGGCTAAAAGTTTAAAACATGCAAGTACACTAATATGCACAAGGTTGTGTGTTCTTCAAAAAAATTCACGGCCGTTACATCCGCTTCCCGTTATATAACACATCCACTACTCCCGCTTCTTGTTACACCCGTTACCGTTTCGATACACTACCCCCTACTGCAATATAAAGCCATGGTTCAGAGTCAACATAGTCATCTAAGAAAATAATGATGTCATCTGCAAATTGCAAATGAGACACTGCAACCTCCTTCTTACCCACCTTAATATGCTTCACAACCCCATTATCTGTGGATATCTATCAATCTACTCAACACATCCACCACAAAGACAAATGGAAAGGGGGATAATGGATCTCCTAGCCTGATTCTCCTAGAAGAAGCAAACCAATCTTTAGGCTGTCCATTAATATTTAGTAATTGCCGAAGAATAAATATTAGGACACCCCCTAATCCAATTCCTCCCCCTAATTCCAAAGCCTTTTTTGTTAAACACTCTATAAAAGAACCCCCAACTAACTCATCATAAGCCTTCTTGAGGTTTCACAATGCACAAAGTACTTTCAGCGTTGTTCATAAAAGAACCCCCAACTAACTCATCATAAGCCTTCTTGAGGTTTCACAACACACAAAGTACTTTCAACATTGTTCATTGCATATTTTTTCATCGTTCCAAGTTATCTTGTTTGTGTACTAGGCATCCATAAACCCTAGAGGAATTCCTCCCCTTGTCAGTAGATTTATCCCCCCTATAGATTTAGCCCCTTATCATTAGTAATCCTCTAAATATCATCCTGGCAGCAGCCCTCTTGAACCAAAAGTGCAGGTGCATCAACTGAAATCCCAAGGCTAACCAAATTACTATTGTCCCTGATCGGAATATACCCAAACACGCTGTCAACCCTCTTTGCTGCCCTTTGAAAGACATGGATCTCCCTTTCCACAATATGGATGTGGCATTAAAGGGTAGGGCAGGATCCTTCTCCATATGAGATTTAGTTTTATAGGGCTTATGTATTCCCTTCCTAAAACTCAAAATGGGCTATTTACCCTTGTTTTTGAGGGTCACCGTCCCCCAATTCTTCAATGTTGAAGCTTGATGCTTCATAATCATTAAAAGATTCCTTATTAACTTATACATATCTGAGGGCATGGGTTTCAATTAACTGATCAGCAACCAACCTCTTTTAGATTGTTAAGCTCATCATCCTCCTCCTCACTGAACTCTTGGTCGATGGAGAATAATAACCAACCCCCATCATCATTTCCTTACCCTTTACTTTCATAACATCAAGCTCTTTCTCCTTAAATTCTCATCTTGACTTCTCTGATTTTTACATTATTTTGATCTAGCAGATCACAACCCCCACCATTCTCAGAACAATGCTCTACACCAGCCCCTTAACTCAAATGTGTAGTTGGCAAGGCATTGGAGAGGATAATTAATGTACTCCCACCATGTTAATTTTTTTAGGGGACACATAATTTCTCTGTTGTTAGGTCCTCCTTGGATGAGTCTATTTTGAGTCCATAAAAAATTTCTCGTCCCTCCTCATGTGTTGGTCCTCCTATTCCTACCTTTATTCCTTTGGAGAAAACTTCCACTTGCCTTTTGAAATCATTAGTTACTGACATAGAGAAACAGTTGAGGGTTTATGAGGAATGGAAAGGGGGCACATACATCATTACTAACATGTAGTTGCTTCTTTTCCCTTCATTGTTTCGACTTCTGGTTCCCAATGTGACTTGGACTTGCCAATTGCTCATAGGAAATGTTCCTGAACATGTATTAAGCAGTAGTTGCTTATCTTACATTATGTCTTGTTTCTTCACTTCCCTAGTCCTATGTGTTCTTTTGCCTGCCCATTTCCTTGGTTTCTATTCTTCCCCCATGTGATGATGGATGTGGAAATGGAAGCCTTGACCCTTTGAGAGACTTGGGATTTGGTGGATATTTCTTCTACGAAGGAGTTGGTTAGGTGTCGTTAGTTTGCACCATCAACTATCTTTTTGACGTCTCCATTGAATGCGTTAAAGCTCAATTGAAAGCCAAGGGGTACACCCAAATAAATGGTATTGATTATTTTGAGACCTCCTCCCTTTTGTTTCTTGACTAAATGCTATTTGTTTTTAGTCTCATTGGTGGTTAATCTTGATTTGTCCTTGTGCCAATATGTGAACATTGCCTTCTTGTATGGAGATTTGCAGGAATACGTATACATGGAGCATCCTCCCAAGTATGTTGCTTAGGAGAGGACCATATGGAGGTTGCATAATGCCATTTATGGTCTTAAGTAGTCTCCTTGAGCATGGTTTGACAAGTACGGTGATCTTTGCATTTGATTTAGAGCTGCTTTGATCATTTGGTCTTTTTTTTGTAAAAAGGAGAGAGGCGTGGTACTTCTAGTAGTTTATATTGGTGATATATGAATGTGACTGATTAAAGTGGATTACTGATGTTAAGCAGTGGCTTGAAGCAAAATTTCAAATCAACGACTAGGGTACTCTGCGTCACTTTGTTAGTATTGATATTGTACGGTGTAAGAAAGGGTTAAATCTATCTCAGCAAAATATACCCTGGACTTGCTAAGCGAGAAAGGTGTGTTTGGGAGTTAAATTAGTTGATACTCCAACGAATACAAACATAAGTTTGTCTTGAGGATGTTGGACTGGACTTCGAAGACACATGTCGACATAGGCAATTGGTTGGCAAGTTGATCTACTTGAATGTCACTAAACCTAATATATTTTTGGTTATGGGGGTGGTGTGTCAACTAATGGAAATTCGCAAACAACCATTGGGATGCTATCTGTAGGAATCTAAGATATCTCTTAGTCTATCCTTGCACAGGTTTGATATATAAATATAATAGAAACTGTACCAATGCTTGGGCTGGCTTTGTTGACAAAGGCCCACTAGTTATCCACAATACTAGTTATCCACGGTACATTCATGGGAGGCGATATTGTTATCTTGTGTAGCAAGAAACAACTACTGTAATAAGATCTAGTGCTGAAGTGGAATACTGAGTTGTGGTTCATAACTTATGTGGTTGAAGTCTGTCATGTCAAATATGGGGTTCTTGGTAGTGAAGCCTATATATATGTTGTGTGATAGTCAAGCTGTGACCAGTGTTTTTTGAGAGGACAAAGCAAATTGAAGTTTACCCTCATTTTGCGAGGGATGTTGTCTTGAAGAATGTTGTAAAGGCGTTGTTTGTGAAATTTGAGGATCAGTTAGGCGACGAAAAAAAGGCTTTATTGAAGCTTGCCTTGTATATTGACTGTACCAAGCTGGGGTTAGTGATATTTATACGCTCCCAGGCTCCAGCTTGAGGGAGAATGTTAGAAAAGAATAGGCTATTCTAGTAATTATGTGGTGAGAGGGGGGTATTTTTTTGTCCTTTTTTTTTAATTGATATAATATATAATAGTGCAGACCTGGAGCTTTATGTAAGCTCTGGGGAAACTGCTGCTTGGCTGCTGTTTCTTATCTTCTCTTCTCTATCTCTAACCCTAAGTTCTGAATTTTCTTAATTGAATCTTTAATGTAATTTCAGATTTAAAACAATTTTAATTTTCAAAATTTCAGCTTTTGAGCATCCATATTTTCCTGTGTTTCAGGTCTGCGTTTGGGATTATTATGGCCATCGGAAACATGCTTTGATGAATGATATGGATAAAACACTTGATGACGCCAACATACAGATGGATCAGGATGTAGGTTGCTTTCTGGCATCCATTTTAAAACCAGTATATACCTTTTGGGAAAAAAAGTTCTCCATTCAATATGCTCTATGTTGATATTCCCTGCTGGCTGCTAAATGCATATGAAATCAAGCATAAAATTACTTGTCATTCTTTGTATGCAATCAGTATTTGTGGTTTGAGAATGTAATTCTGTGTGTCATCTATGTTGACTTTAGTCATAATTACCTTAATTTGGCAAGTATATTTTAAGGCAATATTATTGAAGAAACATATCCTCCATTCTCATGTTTTCTTTAAGAGTGATTTTGGGCTCCAAAGATAACAGTTTGTTTTTTTTTTGTTCTAGTTAAAACATGTTATATGATTTGTATGTGTATGAAGACTTGCACACTAATATGTTATCAGTTATCTACAATTAACATCTCGCTTTCTGTTTCTCTCTCTCTCCAAATAATTTCTGAACAGATTCTGGTGGAGGTCGTTAATAATGTCAGTAGTACTGCATTTGGAAGTTGCAGAAGTTCTGTTCAGGAAAATGGATCTGCAGATAAGGAAGCTACTTCTGTTCTTATAGAGCCTTCTAAGTCAAGCTTATCAATTGCAGGAGGTTTAGCTGCAAGCAAGAATGTGTCTAGGAGCTGCAGTTCAGAGCTGTCACAGAGTCAAAATCTGACTTCCCCACTTAGAGATTTGGATAACACAAATGGGGTCAGTGGTGTTAGTACAAGAGGGTCTTCTGGCGGCCTGATTGGGCTGTTGAATCTTGGGAACACTTGTTTTATGAATAGCGCAATTCAATGCCTTGTTCATACACCAGAGTTTGCCAGATATTTTCGGGAAGATTTTTATCAAGAGATAAACTGGCAGAACCCTTTAGGCATGGTTGTAAGTTTCTGATTCAATATTATATATTTGGAGGTTATATTTAATTTTTTTCATCACAAATTTTTGATTTAGTTCAAATGTTGAGTGCCAGTGGTAAATTCTGGTTTGATAGATTTTTTGTTCAATTATTGGAATTATTTTTTGGTAAATAACATATTGTTGTCCTCAAGGTGCTATCACTGCCAAATCCTATGTCCTCCACCCCTGGATTTTCTATTTGGATCCAAGAAAAACTGATTGTTAGTGTTGTTGTTGTTTTTGTTTTTTGTTTTTAAAATTTTTAATTTAATTTTTTAAAAATCAAGGGATTATCATTGATCATCTCCTCCACCCTTCTTTTCCTATTCACAAATCTTATAGCATATGAGTTAAGTGTAGAGTCCTGCAAGGTTATGTTGTATGGGTGGGACTCCCAGGAGTTGCATTAATGCTATCTTTGGCATTCAACTGTTGTGTTGGAGTCCAAATTTGATTCGGATTACCTAATTCCAGAGGTATCTAAGCTATACAGAAAAATGCCATAAACACCATTTATCCACCAGCGCAATGTACTTGGAAACTGGGTTTTCCAAACCTAGACCACCCTCTCACTTTGTCCTACAATGGTCTTAAATTTCGATTTCAACTGTAATTTCCAGCCTTAGAAATTTCCATCTTTTGAAGACTGGAAATTTCAGCATTGATGCTAATTTTGATTTTGATTTTCAATTGTAAAAAATGATGGAAATTAGTAGTAAAAATGGAATTCTTTATGGAACTCTAGAAACTATTATTAGATATAATAATGCAATATTATACATCGTGGACAGGTATTTTGGTGTATAAGGTGCAATACCTGTAATATAATAATCATATTAAGCATATTCAATTAGTTTAAATGGAATTATCAAGTGAATATTATTTAAATTCAGATTATTAAGAAACAAATGGTCAAATGCAATGTTATAGCTAATATCTAGGTTTAATTTTTCATATAATTTCAAATCATTAATTTTTTTTTTTAAACAAAATTTCATTGAAATCTCAAGATTTTGATAAATTTCAGATGATTCATGAAAATTTGATGAACAATTTGTCAAAGGGAAATTGATTTGACACTTCACTTTCAAGGGTGGTCAAAAGCGGAAATTTTGATGGAAATTTCAAAAGTTTCTTGGAAATTTAAGACCATGATTCCCAACTAGCCAAATGATCCATAGAACCCCGAACCACAGCAATTCTCTTATTAACTTTTCTAAGTTCTGGGCAACACTAACGAGGACTGAAAAGAGAAAAAATAAAGAGGAATGCATGTCAAAGAATCTTAAAGTAAAATTGTTCCCCTTGAAGGCTTCAAACTCCTAGCCACTATAGGATCCTAAAAGGACATTATGATTACTGCCCAATAAAACACCTAAATAGGGAATGTGCCAGCTATGAATAGCATACCCTGTCAACCCCTTAAACCTGTGTAAAAGGCCTTATACCAACCAAACCATGTAGAAAGATTAACCTTTTAACCTTTAAACTTTTTCAAACACTTGCAAAAAGTGAGCAAACTAGCAAAAGAACCTTTGTGAGAAATCAAACAAATAGTATCATTAGCAAGCAAGAAACGATGACACATCATCAGAACTACACCCTATGGACCTCCACTACATCCCTCTGCACGCACAGCTAATCATCCTGCTAAGAACATTTACCATGATTAACCCCCTTCGAAGTGCTAAACCACAATTTAGGTTCACCATTAACTATCACTGAATAAAGGGTTTTGGAAAGGCAACCCCCAATTGACTTTGTCTAGAATCAAAATCTTTCCTCCCTATTTCCCAGTCCAAAAAATTCCAACTTTCCCTATCATATGTTTTTCAAAACCCAACTTAAGAACAACCCTCTTCCTTTGACTATGCTTCATGTCCTCCTCATCTTCACTAGCTACCAATGCTGCATCTGAACTCTGGGAACCCCTATAAAAGCAATTTGGTAACAAGCAATGATAACATCCAAAGCCTCACTTAGCCTATTTCGTTGGCACCTTAGCTAAAATGTTGTTTATTCTAGTTGCTAGATTGATACACCTAAAAATCCCTCACCTTAATGGATTTATGCGTCTTGGGTTGTGAAGGTAATAAAAGTAGAATTAACGTTTCTTCCCACAATCCCATTATCAAAAAACTATCTATAAATGCTTATGTGAAGGTAATAGAAGTAGAATTAACATTCCTTCCTACAATCCCATTATCAAAAAACTATATAAAAATGCTTATGTAATCAGAAAATAAAAGGAAAACAAAAAAGGGCGAATTTATCAACCAAAAGAAGATAATGGCGGAGGATTAATATGGGAGTTGTGCTGAATATTGCACACAATTACTATTCTCTGTAATATAGTAGATCACTGTTCATGAGCACTATAGCTGTAATGTTCACTAGGATATTTTGGGGTTATTCCTACGAGTTGAAAAGGAGGTTGCAGGAGTGAAATGAAGTGTTATTTGTGTCCGAGATTAAGCACAGTGAAGGCTATAGGGATTTCTTTGAAGCTCTACTGCAGCTCTCATCTGAGCAAGGCAAGGAGATTATATTTAGATGTTCAGACTGTGGTGTCTTGAACATAATTAGCCACAAGATGTTAATGAAGGAGCAGAGTGGGGGTTCGAGGCAACCAGAGATACTATCCTTCGCAGAGGTCGCCAGCGATGTGCCAGCGAGGGGAAGGATGGTTTCAAAAGGAATGATGGAGAATCTTGTGATTTTAGGAAAGACTTTCCAACTTTCCTACCCAGATGCAATTTTAAATTTTCTTCCAAATATAATTCTGGGCTTGGGAGAGGGAAGTTTGGGCCTGTTACTAGTGGGCCTCTTACAGTCAGTAAATGGGGTTAAAAGGAAAGAGAACAGTGGGCCAAGCTTTATCCAAAGGGGTGTTGGGTCTGTCTTAGAAGATAAGAGATCAGAGGTTAGTACCCAAGTCTGAAAGAATGATGAAAAAACCAGCAAGGAAAATACTGAGACCATAATTGTGGAAGTAAATACAGAAATCTGCCCAGAGGTGAAGGTTTCCAACGAGCATACTCAGGTTAAAGGATATGACTGATCTTCCCAAATACCTGGATATGGAATCAGGGGTGGAGAAGGCTGAATTGGCTGAAGGGGAAGTAGAGATACCTTATGAGGTAACTAGGCTGCAGGCCTGTATAGAGGACCTGGTACAACAATCAATGCAGCAGAAAGAGGGCAGGTTCTCTTAACTGACCCAAGTTGCAGCAAAGGCACGCATTCAGTTGTATATGAAGATACTTAAATTGACGAGTTCAGTGAGGATGAGAAGTGCTCAGAAGCAGATGATAACCTAAGCAGCTTTTGTGATTCTGAGTTCGACCTTTTAGTTGATCAGTTGAGAAGGGAGTTAGATATGGGAGGAGAAGATAATTGGGAAGAACTTCTTGGACATTTGGGTTTTGATGAAAAAGCAGAATAATTATTACTGAGTAAGAAGCAGTCTCACATACCTTAGCTTGCACCAGAAGAGAGTTCTTTTGTCCTCTGAAATCGGGCAAGGATAAGATAGTTCTTTTACGCTCAAGTGTGATCAAAAGACAACTTTGATTGATGAGGGGTATTTGTCTTCTGCTGCTGAGCTTATTCTTATTAAGGTGGGTGTTGGTGTTAGTCCTTTAGGTTTCGGGAGGGGCAATGATGAGGAGATAGCTGCTCCAATGGGCAATTGGAATTCTTCGGAACTTGGAAAAGATATTCTTCCTATTCTTGTTCAGTCCTTTTCTGATGATTCTTTATGCTACAATGAGGGAAACTTTGGTGTTGGTTGAGGGGTTAATGAGAGGGACTATAGAGACTTGAATGAGCTCTTAAATGTTATGGGGCTGAAGTTAGTGAGTCCTACAGGAGTTAGAGTTAAATTGGGGGTGAGACGGTGAGTCCAAAAACTTACGAGAGGCAAAAAAAGGGAGGTGGAAAAAGAATTAAAAATTTTGATTTCTGCCATCAATTATGGAGGAGGGAAGGGGGCAGGGAAAGGGGGTAAGCGCGTTAGACTATGAAGACTATTAGTTGGAATGTTAGGAAGAGAAGTTTGATTAGGTAGGTTTTGTTAAGGAATTCCCTTGATATTGTCTTAATCTCAAAGACTAATCTTGAGTTAATAGATGGGAAGGGTGGTCTTAGGATTGGGATTTTGTACCTTCTTGGTGTATGGTGGGGCGGCATTCTAGTGTTGTGGGACACTAGGTCTATTACTAGTGGGTTTCTTATTTCTTTCTGTCTTGCTTGACATTAGAGATAGGGGTCAATGGTGGATTTCCTTTGTGTACAGTCTCTCTAGGCCTGCTCTTAGGGGAAATTTTTGGGATGAGCTATATTTTGTTTCTAGATTATGCTCGCCGAGGTGGTTATTGGGTGGTGATTTTAACGCAGTCTGGTTCCCTCGGGGAAAAAAGAGGGGTGGCGAGGTTAATGTCTCTATGCAGAAGTTTGATTTGGTTATCATGAAGTGTGGGTTGAGGGATCTTCCTTTGGGCAAATGCCAATTTTACTTGGTTAGTGAGTTGGGTTAGGGAGGTTGCTAATAGAATTAATAGGTTCTTGTTTTCCATTGACTGGGAGGAGGAGTTTCCTAATCTTTCTCAAGTGGTGTTACCTAGACCCACTTTTGATCATTTTCCTATCTTGTTGGAATCTAGGAAATTTCCTTGGGGCCCCACCCCATTCAGGTTTGAGATATGTGCTTAGAGCATAGCTCCTTTTAGACCTTGGTCAGGGACTTGTGGACTGAGGAAGTGGAATGGGTCTAGGAGGGTTTTAGATTTATGAAGAAGTTGAAGAGGTTGAAAGAGTTGAAAATGTGGAATAAGAAGGTGTTTGGAGATATTAGGATTAAAAAGTCTATTATTCTAGGAGAGTTAGATAGAAAGGGAGGAATGATCCTTTCTAGGGAGGAAGAGGTTGAAAATGTTTCTCTGAAGAAAAAATTGGAAGAGCTAATTTTTAAGGATATGAGAAGTTGGAGGCAGAAGACAGTTTAAATGGGTTAGAGATACTGACAATAATTCTAAATTTTTTCATAGGATAGCCAATGGAAAAGTGAAGAAGAATTTGATTAGGGAGTTGAAGGGGTTATTGTTTCATATGCTGATGTAACTGCCTCTAAGGAGGATGAGAGTAGACTAATGGTGGAAGGATTAGAGTGGGATCCTTTGCTTGTTGATAGGATAGTTTGATTAGAGAGACCTTTTGAGGAAGAGGAAGTTATGGCTATAGTTTTTGGGATGGAGAGGAATAAAGCTCCTGGGTCGGATGGTTTTCATTTAGCTTTTTATCAAGATTGTTGGGTGGTGGTGAAGAATGACCTGATGAAGGTTTTCAATGAATTCTATTGGAATGGGGTTTTAAGAGTATTAATTCTACATTTATAACTTTAGTGCCTAAGAAAAGTAGGTTTATCAAGATCTTTGACTATTGACCGATTATTTTAGTTTCGAATGTTTATAAAATAATCACCAAAGTGTTAGCTAAGAGGTTAAGTGTGGCGCTTGATAAGACTATTTCTAAAGCCCAAAGTGCTTTTGTGGGGGGTAGACTGATTGCAGATGCAATCGTGATTGTGAATGAAATCGTTGAGGATATGAGGAGGAAGAAGAAGGGGCTTGTTTTTAAGTTGGACTTAGAAAAAGCTTATGATAGAGTGAGTTGGAGCTTTATGGATAAGATTTTTTGTGGAAGGGGGTTGGAGAGAGATGGCGTAGATGGATGAAAGGCTGTATGTCTAATGTGAATGCAGTGATAGTGAATGGTGAGCCCAAATTTTAGATGCTCTTCGAAAAGTGCATGAAAAGCTATATCTCATATTTACCCTCTCTTTGTTCCCTATACTAAATTTTTTTGGGGTAAGGGTTGTAATATCTGTTTTTGGAAAGACCTATGGATGGGGGAATGTTGTTTTTTCCACCTCTTTTTCTTGCCTTTTTCGATTGAGCAAAGGCAAAAATGATCCCATTTCTTCATTTAGAATAGACTCGGACGGTCCTTTACCCTTTTGGGATTTCCATTTCAGGAGAGCCTTGAATGATAGGGAAACAATTGAGTTATCTTCTTTATTGATTATGTTGAATAATTGTTGGGTATCTTCTGAAAATGATAGCTGATATTGGTTGTTGGATTCTTTGGGAGACTATTATTGTAAATCTTTCTTTGAATTCTTGGTTAGGACAAATTCCTATTTTCCTCTTTATTTGTTAGGCCTGCTTGCCACCGCTCTTGCTCCTCCGACTGACCATGTGAAATTTGATCTCTTAAACCACAATCTCTAATAAACAAATCAAAATTCTGCGCAGTAGTAATAACCCTATCTCCTCCCTTATACTCTTGAGGAAACCTCACAACATTAAAATCACCTCTTACTATCCAATTAGGAGTGCAAAAGCTAAAAACAAAATAATGCTCATCCAAAAAAGCAATTTTAAAGACAGTCTAGAAGCCTTTTACTTTTACCAATATACAGAGAGAAGAACCCTACTTAACTGTCCACTTTAAAAATAAAGCAAGTGTCCCACAACACCATAATACCACCTGCTAACCCTTGAGAAGGTACAAAAGCCTAATCCTCACAATGTTCTTCCGAAATCCTTGTGACAACCCCCATGTCTACAATCTCAAGCTTAGTCTTCTACTCCAAAACAATATCAAGAGAATATCTAAGTAATACCTCTCCAAGTAAAACCTTTCTAATTAACCCTCTCTTTCTAAAGTCCCCTAGGCCTCAAACATTCCAACTGATGATCTTTATAATTTTACTCGTTTCCCTCCCTTTCCAACTTCCCTCCCTCCCGTGTAATTGATAGAAGAAACTAGGTTCTTTAGCTCTTTTTGGACCTTCATTTTTTTCTGCTCATATATTCTAAATTGAAAGCCAATTTCACCTCGGCCCCAACGGGGGCTAACTAATTTTAGACAAAGTACTCAAGGAGTTTATTTGGATTAGAAAGACTCTCTCTCTATCTCCCAAAACCAATACCAGAAGTGCCTCCCCTAGTAGAACCCTCCCTTTGGCATAAAGTGTCAAAAGGAAAAATGGATTGAACAAGAAGGGAAACAACACCTTTGTTAGATTTAGAAGAATTTGAATCAATCATAGAGATAGCTTCCTCTTCATCAATACCACCTCTTCACTAACAAAAGGAATAGGGTTAGGGACAGGGGACAAAGACCCCTTATTAATCACGTCTTTCTTCTAGTTTACGTTGTGTTTAATACCATTTTATTCCTACTTGCACAGTGCCAAAAATAAATTGAGTACTCTTTCCCCCCAAATTGATGCGAGTATTGCGTGTGAACATCACATTGCCCCAAGGCTTCCATTCTTTACTTTCAAAAAGTCCATTTGTGAATTGTGCCAAGGTATGCCCTCCATCCAAATCTAAGTCAGCTCTTTGTTGATCAACCAACAATTCCTTCTCAGACTCACAAATGCTATTTGAGTCATCTTCAATATCAGAGACCTTTGATCCCTTCCCTTGCATTTGGTGCATAAAGTTCCTCCCCTCTATTATCAAGAATCTCTAAATCCCTTTTAATTCCCCATCAGCTGAATTGAGAGATGGTCGTATGTCACTAGTAGAAGAAACATTTCCCCTCTTGTTGTTCCATGTAGCCTTACCTTACCTAGATTCTCCTCCTTTTCCTTCAAGTCTCCTTGGCAATGTGCCTCTGAATCCTCTCCCTTTAGTTTCTTTGGAGGGCTTTGCCTTACCTCCTTTATTAAATTTTCCCCCATTTCAACTCCACCAACATTAACCACTTGGCCACTAAAAGAGGAGCCCTAATCAATTAAAGCACCTATCGTTAGTGCAAGAGGGTCTCAGATCCACCTCTTGGAGAGAGCTAGAGGCCACAATATTTTTACCTTTCTCAACTCTTTTAATAACAACCCTTCTCAGCCCATAATTGAGAGGCTCAGTTTTTCAACTCTCATTGCTTGTGTTAGAAGTAATAATTCAAACCCATTGTCAAAATGTGGGAGATCATTACGTGCAAGGTGAAAAAACCCCTTTTCCCTGTAATATTGGCCAAGGCTCCTCCAGAAAATTCTCCCTCCCTTTTGCTTGACAATCTTGATCAACCTTGGTGAAGGTGCAAGTTTTTGAGAGCCTTTGGAAAAAAATGGATTTTTTTGATTTCTCCTTGTGGTGAATGATATTCATTGTGCCACAATCTGATTGACTCATGCTATGATTTTCTTCAAGGTTGATTGACAGCATCATTAGGGCTTCCATAAACTTCTGTCATCCTTCATATTGCTTACCCTCTGGAATATGAAGGGCTTGTCTTTGACCTCTGAGAGAGAGCTTCTCAATGCAAATAAATCTTCCTTTCTTTCTACACAAGCCCAATTGAACTCAACCTCCTCTTTTGAAAAATACATCCCTCCAATTCCCAGTTGCTGCCCCTTGAGGGCTTGAACAAATTACTCCCAAGGATCTCAGAATCCACAAAAATTCTTCCTCCTTCAATAAGATAAATGAAATGAATCTCCATGCAAAATTTGAAAGTTAGAATGCTATAAGATTAAGGCAGTTTGCGTTAAAAATTTCTCTCAATCTTCATTGTAGAATGGTCACTTATCTTAGACCTTCCCCCTAGAATGATGATAGACTAAATCAAATGCAAGAAAAGGACTAGAAACCAGTAAAGAATCTGAAAGGCGCTACTACGTACTTCGAGTAAGAGAGTTGATGGGCCTTGTACCAAGAGGGCTGACGTGAATGCAAGTTCAAATACGGAAGTTGCTCCGAGAGAAGGGCTTCTGAGATGGTCGGGAAATCCTTTAAAGAGGAAAAAACTACCACGATTGAACAAGTGGAGCATATTCACAATCAAAGAGGTGTGTGGCACCTATCTTTGCTGTAACGAATGGGCTAACATGATAGCAAACTTAGGTAGGCACAGACAAAATTAGAAGCTTCATTACAATCCTTCATTCTTTTGGACTCTAGCGACACTAGTCCACTATCTTGAAGGCAGTAGGAGAGGAAGAGAGGTTTGCTTTTGTCGGAGGAGCTCGATCGATATTGGTGTAGGTGCTAAGACATCTTGCCGGATTATTGGCAGTTGGCTGTTGCTGTTTTGCGAGATGTTTGTTTAATCTTGGTCTCTCCACTCTTGAAAGAGCAAATGCACACTTTGGTCTGTTAACCCATCACTAGACCTAAAAGCTTAAGCTGTTAAATTGTGGACCAATAATGCATATCTAACCTCAACACTTCCTGCACATGCAGCTCCCAATTGCACCCATGGTATTAAATTTCCACGAAATTGTCGAAATTTCTAGTTTCCGTCACCCTCGAAATTGAAATGGCAGTCGATTTCCATCTTGCATAATTTTTGTTGAAATCACAACAAATCATCCTGAAATTTTAGCGAAACTTGTCGAAATTTTAACTATACAATGAAATTTCCTTAGAATTCAAATAAAAAATTTAGGAGTGAAGTGAAATTTCTCTCTTAATTTACTTTATTTAATTTTATTGAAACAAAATATTATTACAAATGCTTTTGAAATTATATGAAAAAATAAACTTACAACATTTTATTTATGTCTAAATTAGAACTCCGCCTGTGATGCACTTAATGTCTTAATTTTTTCACACACAGCCGGTCCCAAGCCCGGGTTAAGGAGGAGGGTTGCGTTAGGTAGCTGACAGCCAGTGTAAAATTTGTCAGATCACTATGATATGAATCCATACCGAATATTTGCTGGGGCGTCCCCTACGAGCGACGCGTTGCACTTGAACCACTCGGGTGTAGCGAAAAGTGGGCGAGGGTGGGCTAGGTCGTCGCCCCGAAGCTACGCGCCGTGTCGGCACCCGGGTATGGTGTCAAATATGCGAGGGTTCTTGCATTATTCTAGACGTGGGCAGGTAAAGACATTAGTTCAGGAAACTAGGATTAGATTAGCAACTTGGAATATAGGGACACTTATGGGTAAAAGCATGGAAATTGTGGATACAATGATTAGAAGAAGAATTAATATAATTTGCCTTCAAGAAACTAAGTGGGTGGGGGAGAAAGCTAGAGAAATCAATAAATCAGGATTTAAACTTTGGTACACTGGAAAAGAAAAACATAAGAATGGAGTAGGCATTATTATAGACAAAAACTTAAAAGATAGCGTTGTGGATGTAATTGGAGTAAGGGATAAAATTATAAAAATCAAGATGGTATTAGGACAAGAGATAATAAATATCATTAGTGCTCATGCTCCTCAAGTTGGCTTAGCAGAAAATCTTAAGAGACAATTTTGGGAAGATATGGATAGTATTATACAAGGCATACCAGAGACTGAGAAAATATTTATAGGAGGAGATCTGAATGGACACGTTGGAAGAGATAATAAAAATTATGAGAGAATACATAGAGGTATGGATATGGAGACAAAAATGAGTCTGGGGAGATGATCTTAGACTTTGCTATGTCGTATGATTTTAGTATAATGAATACTTGCTTTAAGAAGAGAGAAAAACACTTAATAACCTTTAAAAGTGGACAAAATAGAAGTCAAATAGATTTTTTTTTAACTAGGAGGGTAGATCATTTATCATGCAAGGATTGTAAAGTTATTCCAGGTGAAAGCCTAACCACACAACATAGAGTCTTGGTGTTAGATATATGTATTAAAAAAATGGAAGAAAAAGGATAAAATAAACCAGTGTAGGAGAACTAGATGGTGGAACCTAAAAGGAGAAAATATAATAAAATTTAAAGATAAAATGATCAAAGATGGGGATTGGACCTAAGAGGATGGGATAGATACAAATACTCTTTGGAATAGATTAGCTAGCTCTACTAAAAAGATAGCAAAAGAAATTTTAGGTGAATCAAGAGGAAGGTTCTCGAATAGCAAAGAAAGTTGGTGGTGGGATAAAGATATACAAAAATTCATAAAGACAAAAAGAATTTGTTATAAAACGTGGCAAAAATGTAGAAACGGAGATAACTTTGAAAAATATAAGGAGGCAAGAAAAGATGCAAAAAGGGCCGTTAGTGAAGCTAAATATAGATCATTTAATAGTTTGTATGATAGATTAGGTACAAAAGAAGGGGAAAGAGATATATTTAAACTTGCTAAAGCTAGAGAAAGGAAGAGTAAGGACTTAGGAAATGTAAAATGTATAAAAAGTGAGGATGATATTGTCTTGGTTAAGGACGAAGATATTAAAGCAAGATGATGAAGTTACTTTAGTAAGTTGTTTAACAAAAATCAAATAGAAGGCTTAAACTTAGAATTGTCAAATGAGGAAAAGACTAAAAATATAAGATTTATTCGCAAAATTAGAGTTAATGAAGTTAAGTTTGCACTAAAAAAGATGAAAAATGGAAAAACTATGAGACCAAATAACATCCTAATTGAAGTTTGGAAATGCTTGGGTGATAATGGAATTATATGGTTAACTAATTTATTTAATACAATTGTAAAAATTAAGAAAATGCCAGCTGAATGGAGGAAAAACACTTTAATACCTATATACAAAAATAAATGAGATATTAAAAATTGTAATAACTATTTTGGAATTAAACTTATGAGTCATATGATGAAACTATGGGAAAGAGTAGTTGAACAAAGATTAAGGTTAGAAATGAAGATCTCAAAAAATCAATTTGGTTTTATGCCTGGGAGATCTACCACAGAAGCTATTTATCTTTTAAGAAGATTAATGGAAAAGTTTAGGGAAAAGAAGAGGACTTGCATATGATATTTATTGACCTTGAGAAAGCATATGATAAGATACCTAGAGAAGTTCTATGGTGGGTTTTAGAAAAAAATGGTATGTGTTGTAAGTATACCGATGTCATTAAGGATATGCATGATGGAGTAATGACTAGTGTAAGGACTATAGATGGAGAAACTAGAGAATTTCTAATTACCATAGGTGTACATCAATGATCTGCTTTGAGTCCTTATCTTTTTGCTTTAGTGATGGACCAATTGATTAAGAGTATTCAAAAGGAGGTTCCATGGTGTATGTTGTTTGCAGATGATATTGTATTAATTGACGAAACTAGGGACGGAGTAGAGGCTGAGTTAGAATTATGGAGAGAAGCTTTGGAATCTGGAGGCTTTAGGCTAAGTAGAAATAAAATAGAATATATGAAATGTAATTTTAGTAATGATAGGAGGAATATTGGAGATAAAGTTAAACTTGATGATGAAGAAATAAATAACGCTTGTAGATTTCGATACCTTGGATCTATTATGCAAGCTGAAGGAGAAATTGAAGATGATGTAATGCATAGAGTTAAAACAGGTTGGGTAAAATGGAGAAGTGCTTCAAGTGTGCTATGTGATCGTAGAATACCTTTAAAATTGAAAGGGAAGTTTTATAGGACAGCTATAAGACCAGCTATGCTATATGGATTGGAATGTCGGGCGACGAAGAAACATAATATCCAAAAAGTAAAAGTTGCCGAGATGAGAATGCTTAGATGGATGGGTGGTATAACATTGAAAGATAAATTAAGGAATGAACATATTCATGGTAAGTTAGGTGTAGCTCCTATAGAAGATAAGATAAGGGAGGGACGACTCAGATGGTATGAACACTTGCAACGTAGGCCTTATAGTGCACCTGTGAGGAAGAATGACTTAGTTATTGTGGGGGGCAGTAGAAGGGGTAGGGGTAGACATAAAATAACTTGGGAGGAGATAGTGAGTAAGGATTTAATATCCTTGAATCTATCAAAAGAAATGGTCCATGATCGCATACATTGGCGGAAAAGGATTCATATAGCTGACCCCACTTAGTGGGACTAAGGCTTGGTTTTGTTGTTGTTGTATTTATGTCTAAATTAGCATTATTTGTATAATAAATAACATTTAAATGATTTATGAATTTCATTTGTATTAGCTGAATATGTTTACTGTACACTATCTTACAAATATGTTCGATACACATACTATATTACAACTTTTTCACCTTATACACAACATAAATGTATTTAACTTGTAATATATTAGTCCTAAAACTTACATTATTATGTTTGTTAACCATTTCTAATGTTTCACAAAGAATTCCATGTTTTACTATTGATTTCTGCTATTTTTTCAAATCAAAATCGAAATCGAAATTTTCGTACTTTTGGAACTTTGAAATTTGAGTCGAAATCGAAATTTAGGACCTTGGTTGCTCATATATAGGTAAACAAACAAATAATGACACTCATTATAAGAAATAAGATAATTTTTAAGGCAAAAGACGCTCACCTCCCCTGAGGTTTGGCAAAAAGATAGGGACCTTCCCTAAGTTGTCAAAAATTCCATTGATCTCCCTTGAGCTTTCAATAATTTTAGGGACCTTCCCTGAGATTTGCTAAAAAGACACAAACTTCCCCTCGTATTTTGCAAAAAAACAATTTTTTTGAGGAGAGTTTTGTGTCTTTTTGGCAAATTTTAGGAGAGGTCTATGAAAATTTTAAAGCCTTAGGGGGTGGTCCTTGGAATTTTTGAAACCTCAGGGGAGGTTAGTGTCTTTTTGTCAAACCTTAAGGAAGATAGCGTCTTTTGCCCTAATCTTTAATAAATAAATGTGAGCGATGAGGATTGGACTGAGGACCTCTTGGCAACCATGGCTCTCATGCCGTCCTTGAGCCACCACATACCTAAAAGCTTAAGTTGTTAAGTTTCATCCAATAGTGTATATCAAACAAAGGAAAACACATACTTCTTTCACTTCTAAGATAGATGGCTCTGTAATTTAATGGATTATATATTTTAGATAGACACCCTGTATTATAATTTTTTTTTTTAGAAATCTTGTCATGTACTTGATGAGTTCACTAGGTTCCCTTTAATGAGCTCACTCTCTTTGCTGATATATTTGTGCTTCCTTTTGTAGTTGGCTTGGCAGTCCCTAGGTTCCCTTTAATGAGTTCACTCTCTTTGCTGATAACAAAACTGAACAAGAAGATCTTTTGTTTGCTTATTTTCCTTTTTAATACCTGTTTTTTTCAATAAAAAATCCCTGTTCTAATTTGCAAAATTTCTGCGTGTTACTGTTTTATGGCCAGACCAAGATCAATTTTTAACATTTCAAATTCATGTTTAGTGAGAGGAATGAGCTTCTTTTTACCTAGAACTAGGTTTTCTCAATTGGTGGGAGATCCTAGTTTATTAGTGGAAATTTTATTACTAGGCATCCAAGTTGGCCTTTCAATTACTAATAGAAAGGGAATTTTCCATTTGACAGCAACTTTGGTCTGGTATTTGGCTTCTTAAAATCCCTATTTTTTTTGTATGACAGTAAAAATATTAGTACTATTATTTTTTAAACTTAAAAAAAGGAAACATGGGAACTGTGGAGCATGCATGTTGTGTGTGCTGATGGCATAATTGTTGAACCACTGACTATTAAGTACTATATTGTTTGTATTCACTGAAATGAAGAGGTCATTGCACAGGGAGAGCTAGCTCTTGCATTTGGTGAGTTACTTCGAAGATTATGGGCACCTGGACGAACCCCAGTTGCTCCCCGGCCATTTAAAGCAAAGCTTGCTCGCTTTGCACCACAATTCAGTGGATACAATCAGCACGATTCTCAGGTTTGCTACCTTTGTACAAGTTTTTAACTATTGATCTTGGATCTGCCCACTTCATCTGATCCAATTGTTAATTATTTTTTCCAGGAACTCTTAGCATTTCTGTTAGATGGGCTTCATGAAGATCTAAATCGGGTAAAAAACAAACCTTACATAAAGTCTAGAGATGCAGATGGCCGACCTGACGTGGAAGTTGCTGACGAATATTGGGCAAATCACATTGCTCGTAATGATTCTATTATTGTTGATGTTTGCCAAGTGAGTTTTATTTATGATATTTTTTTGTTAATATTCAGATGGAATTATTTTTCTACCAGCTTGTGTTAAAGATGTTGAACCTGCCTGATTAATTTTTAAGTAATCTTTCCTTAGTAAAAAATAATAGGATCCTTTCATCTGAGGTCTTTTACTAGTTTGGAATCTAAAATGATTATATCAAGGCTGCCATTAATGGGCTGTGTTTCTAAAACACATTGTATTTGAGATGCTTATCATTGTTCAGACTTTGCATTTGCATCATATTTTTAATAGGTAGTGACAGTGTTGGCAAAAGTTATATTTTGTTTTAGTCATCTTTTCTGAACTGCAAAAGCTTATTATCATATTTATTTACAATTAAAAAATTATACTCTTGTTATCTAATATTGTTAGTACCTTTAATTTGATTAAAATTCTAGTACGCATGCTTTAAAAACTCGCTTGTATATCGTGTTGTAACTGCTATATGCAGCTATTTGATGGTTTAATTCTCAAACATGTAACAAACATTAATGGCTATTAATTTCAATTACCGTGCGCACTAGTGTGAAATATGTGTATCAAGACAAAATGGATTTATTTTGATTATTAGTTTATACTTTTATAAAAATTTCGGCTTTTTGTTTATTTTTTTTAATAGTAAAAGAAGAATTTCATTAGTAGATTGAGAATACAGCTAGGAGAATAAGACATCGCCTTAAGCCCCCGTTTGGGAGCGCTTAAAAAAAAGTGCTTATAGCACATATCACTTAAAATAAGCACTTTTACAAAAAAAGTGGCGTTTGACTTGCATTGTAACAAAAACTTATTGCAATAAGTGCTTTTCCATAACCACTTTTTTGAGAACTATTTAAGTGAATTTTGAGAAGCAATCTAGAATAGCTTTTGGCCACTTATAAGTGATATTGTTCATAGATAGCTTCAATTTAGTAAATATAAGAAAATTTAGTGACTATTTTATAATTTAAAAAATACATTAAAAGATAATTAGATATTATTTTATTATGCAATATAATATATTAATTATTAATGAAAGATAATTAAATTTTGGAATAAAGAAGAAAAACCATCTATTAATTTAAATTAATATTAAAAATTGAAAATATTAATTTAATAAATTATATTATTTTAACATAAATTAATGTGATAATCATATGTTATAAATATATATTAAGAACAAGATTATTATTAATCAAAAAATAATATTTTATTTTTTACTTAATAAAAATATATAAATATTAATTAAAAGTAATAGTTAAAATAATTATTAATTAAAAATTAATCATATATTATTTTATTATGCATTATAACCCATTAATTATTAATAAAATACAATTAAATTCTATAATGAATAAAAAGAACCATATATAAATGTAAGTTAATATTAAATAAATTAAAAAATTTAATTTAGTTATTAATACTATTTTTAACATAAATTAATGTGATAATTATATATGTTATAAATTTACATTAATAACAAGATTATTGCTAATTAGTAAATAATATTATATTATTTTAGTTAATAGAAAATATTTAAATTTTAATTATAAAAGTAATATAATTATCATTTAAAATTTTAATTATAAAAATATTAGTATTTTTATTTAAAATATATTTAAAATTACATATTAGTTATTATAATTCAATTTTGCATTGAACAAGAATTATTTATTAATTTAAATTAACATGAAATAAATTAACATTTTGAATTTATTTAATAATATTATTTTTATCATAATTTAATATGATAGTAATATGTTATAAATATACATTAATAACAAGATTATTATTAATTAAAAATAATCATCTTATATCATTTTTTAATAGAAAATAGTTAAATTTTGATTATAAATAATGAAAATAGTTATTAATGAAATTGTTAATTAAAATTTATTAATATTTCTAATTTAAAATATGTTTAAAAATAATCTTATAGTACCCTATAATAAAAGTAAGTGTCCAAATACCACATATTTTAAACACAACCAAACACCACTTATAACTTTCAACATTTTTCTAGTTCAGCACTTATTATTTAAATTCAACACTTTTTTTTCAAAAGTACTTTTGCATAAGTGGTTCCAAAAATCCCTAACAGAGTTTAGAAAATCCAAATGAAAAAAAAAAAAAAAACTACCGGAAAGCTAAAAAAAGAGAGAGAAAACCAGCACGAACTAACAATCCAACACATGACGCTAATTGCACTAAATATCAGAAATGCTAACAACAATAACAACAACAACAAAAAAACCAAGCCTTAGGTCCGACTGGGTGGGTTTGACTACATGAATCCTATTTAGCCAATTTATGTGATCATGGACAATTTCGTTCGCCAAATTCAGGGCTTAAATCCTTAATCACTATCTCATTCCAAGTTATTTTAGTTCTACCTTTACAATCTCTACTGCCCCTCATAGTAACTTAATCACTCTTCCTCACTGGCGCACTCTGTAGCCTACACTGCAAGTGCCCAAACCATCTGAGTTCTCTCCATTATCTTATCTTCTACAGGAGCTACGTTGCAAGTGCCCAAACCATCTGAGTCGTCCCTCCATTATATTATCTTCTACAGGAGCTACGCCTAACTTAATGCGAATATGTTCATTTCTTAATTTCTAAATTTATCTTTCAATGCTATATCACTCATCTATCTAAGCATTCTCATCTTGGCAATTTTGACCTTTTGGATATCCTGTTTCTTAGTTGCCCAACATTCTGATCCATATAGCATAGCTGGTCTATAGTCATCCTATAAAATTTCCCATTTAATTTTAAGGGATACTATGATCACAAACCACACTTGAAGCACTTCTCCATTTTATCGAGTTTGCTTTAACTCTATGCATTACATGCTCTTCAATTTCTTCTTTAGCTTGCATAATAGATCCAAGGTATCGAAATCTACTAGTGCTATTGATTTCTTCATCATTAAGTTTAACTTTGTCTACAATATGCCGCCTAGTTTTAATTCATATATTCTGTCTTATTTCTACTTTTCCTAAAGCCTCTAGATTCTAAAGCTTTTCTCCATAATTCTATCTTAGCTTCTGCTCCATCTCTAGTTTCATTAATCAATACAATATCATCTGCAAACATCATACACCATGGAACCTCATTTTGGATACTTTTAGTTAGTTGATCCATCACTACAGCAAAAAGATTAGGGCTTAAAGCTGATCCTTGATATACACCTATTGTGATTGGAAATTTTATAGTCTCTCCAACTATAGTCCTTACGCTAGTCATTACTCCATCGTACATATCCTTAGTGACACCATAATAAAACTTCCTTAGGTACTCTATCATACACTTCCTCTAAGTCAATAAATGCTATATGCGAATCCCTCTTCTTTTCTCTAAACTTTTTCATTAATCTTCTTAAAAGATATATAGATTTTGTGGTAGATCTCCTAGGCATAAAACCAAACTAATTTTTTGAGACCTTCGTTTCTAGCCTTAATCTTTGTTCAACTACCCCTTCCCACAATTTCATCGTATGACTCATAAGTTTAATTCCACAATAGTTATTACAATTTTGAATATCTCCTTTATTTTTATATATAAGAACCGAAGTGCTTTTGCTCTATTCATCTGGAATTTTCTTAGCTTTTATAATTGTGTTAAATAAATTAGTCAATCATATAGTTCCATTATTGCCTAAGCATTTCCGAACTTCAATTGGGATGTTATCCGGTCCTATAGCTTTTCCATTTTTCATTTTTTTAGTGTAAAGTTAACTTCATTAACTCTAATCATGCGAAGAAATCTTATATTTTTACTCTTTTCTTCATTTGTCAATTCTAAGTTTAAGCTTTCTATTTGATTTTCATTAAACAGCTTACTAAAGTTACTTCACCATCTTTCTTTTATGTCTTCTTCCTTGACCAAGACAATATCATTCTCACTTTTTATACATTTACGTTAGCTAAGTCTTTACTTTTTCTTTCTCTAGCTCTATCAAGTTCAAACATATCTCTTTCCCCTTCTTTTGTATCGAATCTATCATACAAATTATTAAAAATCTATGTTTACTTCACTAACGACTTTTTTGTGCTTCTTTTTGTGCCTCTCTATACTTTTAAAAGTTATCCATGTTTGTTTTATACTAAATTCCTTTTGTCTTTACAGCTTTTTGGACATCTTGATCTCACCACCAACTTTCTTTGCCATTCGATAATCTTCCTCTTGATTCACCTAAAATCTCTTTTGCTGTCTTTTTAGTAGAGGTGGCTATCCTACTCCAAAGAGAGTTTGTGTGTACACCATCCTCTATAGTCCAATCACCATCTTTGATCATTTTATCTTAAATTTTATTATATTTTCTCCCTTTAGGTTCTAGTTCTCTTACACTAGTTTATTTTATCTTTTCTCATCCAATTTTAATACATATATCTAATACTAAAACTCTATGTTTTGTGGTTAAGATTTCACTTGGGATAACATTATCCTTACATGATAAACGATCTGCCCTCTAGTAAAGAAAAAATCTATTTGACTTTTATTTTATCCACTTTTGAAGGTTAGTATTCTTCTGAATCTTCTCTCTTCTTAAAGCTTGTATTCATTGTAATAAAATCACATGACATAATGAAGTTTAAGATAACCATAGGCTTAATTTTCTCTCCATATCCATATCCCCCATGTATCCTTTTATAACCTTTATTATCCCTTCCGTTGTGTCCTTTCAGATCTGCTCCTATTAATATTTTCTCAGTCCCTGATATGCCTTGTATAATACTAACCATATCTTCCCAAAATTGTCTGTTAAGATTTTCTGCTAAGCCTAAGTAAGGAGCATAAGCACTAATGGTTTATTATCTCTTGGCCTAAGACCATCTTGATTTTTATAATTCTATGCTCAACTATATTTACATCTACAATGCTATATTTTAAGTTTTTTTCTACAATAATTCATACTCCATTCTTACATTTTCCTTTCCCAGTATATCAAAGTTTAAATCCTGATTTATCAATTTCTCTAGTTTTCTCCTCACCCACTTTGTTTTTTGAAGGCAAATTATATTAATTTTTCTTCTAATCATCATGTCCACAATTTCCATGCTTTTACCTGTAAATGTCCCTATATTCCAAGTTTCTAATATAATCCTAGTCTCCTGAACTAACTTCTTTACCTGTCCACATCCTGAGTGATGTGGGAACCCTCACAAATTTCGCATCGTACTCGGGCACTAACATGGCACGTCACTTCGGGGCGGCAACCTAGCCCCTGCCCCACACACCAAAGAGGAGCCAATTGATATATCTTTTCGCAAACCCGAAAATGTGATGACTTCTTCCCTAGAAAATGCACGCATTACTCTCCAACCACACCCCTTAGAAGAATGCAAATAAAGCGCATTTCCAGAAAGCTGCCCTTTCTTTTTCCTCCTAAAACCAATAGAAGAAACCGCCAAAAAGTCATCTACTGCCTCTAAACTCACCCACACCCAACATTCCCGTAAAATACCAAATGGCTTATTCCATACCCTTCAAGCACAATCACAGTGAATGAACAAATGTGATGCAGATTTTGAACAATTAAAACAAAGAACATAGAAGTCTGAAAATAGTGCCTTCAAAGGTCTCCTAACCTACAGCAAGTTATTGGTATTAATTCTATCAAGCGCATCCAAGCATATCAAACCCTTGATTTTAAAGGGGGCTTTGGCCTTCCAAATGGATTTATAGAGGAAAAGATAAATTAGACCTATTCATAAAATCCCAATACGATTTGCAAGACTAAACCCTTGAAGGGTCCAAAGACCAAGGCGGACTATCCCCCTCTAAAGAAAAACAACAGTTATTCAACAAGACTAGCAAAGAGGAGAGCTCTGCCATCTCCCTATTGTTTAACAATCTACGAAAGTGGAAACCCCAAGAAGGCAAAGTACCACCTGAATCAACAACAAAAGAAGAAATGGAATCATCCTACCCTAAGCTCAAGCAAGGGCATGGAAAAGAGGTGGACAAAACTGCATTCCCCAACCAACGATCTTTCCAAAAATAGGTATTACTACCCTTCCCACTAGGATTTTAGGGGATAAATCTGAGATAGATTTCAATGGACTCTCTGAAAAACATCTAAATCTCAAATTAGTTTCTCACCCATTCTCGTCTAATCCATACTTCTAACAACTAAATGCCACAAGGAAGAATTTTCTAGCAGAAACTGCCAAAGCCATTTAGCCAAAAGTGCTGTTTACACATACCCATTACTTCCCAACTTACCAAATGATTCCTAAAACCCCCTACCCCTGACCATAAGAAGTCCCTCATTATCTTCTCAATTTTGCTAGCAACCTCCTTCGGAACCTTACAAATTAAAAGAAAATATAAAGGGATACTAGAAAGTCAAGCCTGGATGATAGTAATTCTACCAAGATAGGAAAAAAGCACTTTGCCAACATTGTTAGGGTTGTTCTAGTAAGGAGACCAAGGAAGTAAGTGCTGAAGTCCAAGATCACAAGGATTCAGAGGTACCATCTCCTAATCCAGCCCCTTTAATTAAAAGCATCACAGATGTGGGGGAATTTTCAAAATCTGTAAAGCATAATGGGTTTAAAGGCTAGCTATGAGTGGGTCTAGTATACAGAGGGTCAAGTCAGATGGGCCTAATAAGCCAAAATTAATGTGGGTTTTAGAAAACGAGGGCCTCTCCCCTTAATGAGACTAGTAAGTGTGCTTCAACTATCGACATGAAGCTTACCAAATTTGAAGATGGAGATATAGACAAGCAAGGTCACGATAGATGAATTGTATGGTCAGGGAGAAGGATGCAGCAAACAATAAGGAGTGGGGTTAGTTCGGAATTTCTCAGGGATTATTGGTACCTCCCATAGTAGGGAGGAAAACCTACACTCTGAAAGATGCTCTTTGACTGTACTATAGGAACCCAATTGTACTTCGAATCTCTAATCTTCTCCTAAAAAATCAGTTTCAAAGGAAAATCAAAAGACTAATTTTGAAGAGGAGCGGAACTTGATTCTTTGTTTGATGTGGAGGATGATTTGAGCAGCATTTGTGAATTTGAAACAAAAATTTTGGTTCACTAGATAAGAGCTGAGTTCAATCTTGTAGAGCAGAGAGATTTATTTCAACTTTTTGAAGGAGAGTTTGGAAATGCTGAATTAAATGGATTATGATAGAATGAACACAGTGGTAATGCCTCACAGCAAATGGAGCTAATGCACCAACATCGGAATCCTGAATGTACACAGGTAGGTAAAGATTGTTTTTATCACTTTTCAAACCATTTGATTGCCTTAAATGAATTTTTTTTTTCGTCCAACTTTGAGCTTGTTTCTCCTCTTACTGATAATTTGGATGCTCTTTCTGTGGATGTTGAAGGGGATAATTTTGAAAAGGTAGATGTTTCTTCAGGGGATCCTTGTTCCTCTAAAACTATAAATGGCATTCTCCCCCTTCCCACTCAGATTGCTCTTATATCTATTACCTTATGCCAAAGGGAGTTTCCTTGTAGGAAAGGGGGCTCTAGGCTTAGCTGTGAGGAAGGTGGGAGAGACTTACGTGAGTCTCATAAACTCCTAGAAGATTTAGGCTTGAAAGTTGAAATTAGTGGATCCCTTAGGAAAGGAGGTGAGGGTGGGTCAGAGTCCAAGAACGTATGATAGAAAGAAAAATAAAGTTCAGAAAGAATTGAAAAGTTCAGTCTCTTCTATTAATTATGGTTAATTATGGGGTGGTAAGGAAATTGGGAGGGGTGTTAAGAGAAGAATCTCACGTAAATAGCATGGAATAAGGTTTGATCCTATTCATTGAGATTTTGTAAATATTCCATTCCAAAAATAGAAAGTTCAAACTAATTGGGATTTTTTTTGGACATTCGATGCAATTACTAATTCATGATCTTACTATACAAAATGAAAACTTCGTTCTTGATTCTAGGATTGAATAGAGAAATTCTCGAACATTTGGCGATCTTAGATGTGTTGATATCTACAGTCGGATAAAAGAAGATTATGTAAACACTTACTTGAAATCTCACTTAAGCATGTTAAATTATGAAGAATATTAGTTGGAGTGTGGGAGGGATTTTAATGTGGTGAGATTTTTGGGGGAGAAGAAAGGTTTTTTTTTGGGGGGTGGGGTTACTGCTAGCATGCAACATCTTGACTTTTTGATCTGAGAGCGTGGCCTTAGAGATCTGCCTTGGAGCAATGCTACCTTTACTTGGTTTATAAGGGGTGCTAGTTAGTGGCTAGTAGATTGGATAGGTTCCTGTTTTGTGGTTATAGGGAGGACGAGTTTTGTAATCTCTCCTAAACTATCCTTATGAGACCTACTTTTGATCACTTTCTTGTTCTACTAGAATCAAGTAGGGTAGCTTGGGGTCTCACTCCTTTTAGGTTTGAGAATGTGTGGTTGGATCATGCTTCGTTTAAACCATTAGTGAGAAGCGCTTGGGGTGAGGATACAAGGAGGGGTTGGGAAGGTTTTAGGTTTATGAGGAAGTTGAAACATCTTAAGGAAAAGCTAAAATCTTGGAATAAAGAGGTGTTTGGTGATGTTAGTTGGAAAATCCAGTCCCAAGTGAGTCAGAATCTTTGGATAAAAAGGAAGAGGAGACAAATCTCTTGGAGAATGAGGAGGCTAGAAGGATCTCTTTAAAGAATAAGCTAGAAGAGATGATATTTAAGGAAATGAAGTTGGTGGCAAAAAGCAAAAAAAAAAACTAAATTCAAATTGGTTAAGGAAGGCGATTGTGTACTAGTTTCTTCCATAGGCTTGCTAATGGTAAGATGAGGAAAATTTTGATTAGGGAGCTGGAGGTGGGAGGAGGGACTATTATTAACAATCGTAATAGGATTGCTTTTGAGATCTCTAATTTTTTTTAAAATCTCTATTCTAAAGAGGAGGCTTGGAGACTGATGGTTGAGGGGTTAGAGTGGAATCCCATTTCTAGAGATTAGATGATTTGGTTAGAACGACCATTTGAGGAGGACGTGAGGGGGTAGTTTTTGGGATGGATAGGGATAAAGGCTTCGAGTTTGGATGGTTTTAATTTGGCTTTCTTTCAGTATTGCTGGGATATTATTAAGGATGACCAGTTTAAAATTTTTGCTGAAATTTATGGGAACGGGAGGCTGAGTAAGATCATTAATTCTAATTTTATTGCCTTTGTGCCTAAAAAATCTAGTTTAGGCAGAGGGCGTTTGACCTATTAGTCTAGTCTCTAGTGTCTATAAGACCATCACCAAAGTTCTAGCTAATAGACTGAGTGCAGTGTTGGATAAGACTATTTCTACATCTCATACTGCTTTTGTTGAGGGGAGGGTGGGGAGGGGGGGACGCAAATTGTGGATGCTATCTTGGTGGCTAATAAGGTAGTGGATGATGTTTGTAGGAGAAAGAAGAGGGGATTTATTTTCAAATTGGTTGAGAAGGCCTATGATAGAATTAGTTAGGGTTTTCTGGATAAAATTTTTGTGAGAAAGGGTTTTGGTGAGCGTTGGCACAGGTGGAATGGGGGTTGTTTGTTTATTGTCTGGTTCTCGATAGTAGTGAATTGTGAACCTAAGTCCTAGTTCAGGGCTTTAAGAGGCATTAGACAGGGGATCCTCTTATCCCCTTTATGTTCGTCTTGGTAGTCGATGTGGTGAGAATGGTGGATAGGGTTGTGGATGGGGGGTTGGTGAAAGGGTTGGAAGTGGGAAGAGAGGGAGATGTGGTTTCTCATCTTCAGTTTGCAGATGATACTATCTTATTTTTAGAAGATGACAGCCCTTCTTTTGATTGTGTTCTGGGTATCCTCAAAGCTTTTGAGTGAATTTTGGGGCTCAAAATAAAAATGGGGAGAAGTGGTGTAGCGAACAGTAATGTTCTAGTTCGTTGAATTAGGGAGCAGTCTTCTATTGTGGGATGTGGCTATTAGGGTGGCTTCTGACTTATCTAGGGGTCCCATTGGGGGGCAGTCCTAGATGTGCGGATTTTTGGAATCTAGTAGTGGAGAGAGTTGCTAAGAGGCTTGACGGTTGGAAGAGGGCTCTTTTTTCCTTAGGGGGTAGAATCACCCTCATCCAAGCCTGCTTATCTAGTATCCCATTATATTATTTGTCTGTTTTTAGAATGCCAGTGGGGATCGCTATGAAGATAGAGAAAATCATGAGGGATTTCTTGTGGTCTAGGGTAGGGAGTTTTAGGGATCATTTAATAAGATGAGATGATGTTTGTAGGCCTAAATTGGAGGGAGGGTTGGGTCTTGGAAATTTGGTGTCTAAAAACATCGCCCTTTTATTTAAGTGGGTCACTTCCTTTGGCGTAGTGTGATTTGAAGCAAGCATAGGGTGGGTGATAATGTGTGTGTACCAATATTAATTCAGGATGTTCATCAGTGAGCCCTAGGATATCTATTTCTCAAATCTATCCCTTGCTTACACCTAACATTAATTTGTGGTGGGGATGGGTTCTTGGATTCAATTTTGGAAAGATCCATGGTTGGGGAATGATATTCTAGCTCCATGTCTCTTTGGTTTGAGCTCAAGGCAAGATAGTATAATTTTATTCTTTGCGGTTGATTTGGGTAGCCCTTTAGTTTCTTGGAATTTTCATTTCAAAAGATCTCTTAGCGATAGAGAACTGTTGGAACTTTCATCCTTGTTATCTTTATTGAACAACTGTCATCTTTCTTCAGCTAGGGACACTTGGTCTTGGGTTTTGGATCATTCAGGGGTTTACTCTTGTATATCTATTTTTGAGTTTTTGATCCGTTCTAATTCTTGTTTTCCCTTATATTCTTCTATTTAGAAGGCAAAAGCTCCCCTCAAAATTAAGGCTTTCATATGGCTAATATTGCGTAATAAAATCAACACTAATAACCTATCACAGATCAGGAGACCTGAAGGCCTTATCTGTATGCATGCATGTTATGCTATTTGAATTCTGAAAGAGCACCTCTTTTTTTATTTTTTTTACACTCACTATGCTTAAAAAAATTGGATAAAAAATGTACCTTTCCACCCATTCAGTCTCTTAGAAATCCTCTCCACAGCAGGATCCTAAAAGGTGACATCCAAAACACTGCAACCACCTCTCCAGACAACTCTCTAACACTCTTGATAGGCATATTGATAGCTGCAATACTACTCTTCCCCATATTAATCTTAAGCCTAGGTGCCTTCTTGAAGCCATGGAGGAGACCCAAAATATTCATAAAGGAAGGCCTGTGATCCTCTAAAAAGAAGATAGTATCATCGGCCAACTAAAGTTGCAACACCTTGGCCCCCTTTCTCCCCACCTCCAAACCTTTCACTAAACCTTTATTCACTGCCCTATCCACCATCCTACTCAAAATGTCAGCCACTAAAACAAACAAAAACTGGGAAAGAGGGTCACCTTGCCTAATTCCTCTCGTAGTCTCAAATCAAGATTTAGACTCACTATTCACTAAAACCGACTAGCTCACATTATGCAAACAGTCTCTAATCCAACACTGCTATCTCTCCCCAAACCCCTTCCTCACACAAAAATTTTTCCTTGAAGTGCTTTGGTGCTATGGCAAGTGCCTCCGCCTCGGTATGGGTGGTCTCAGGTTTGAGACTTGGGAGCGGCCTCTCCAAAAATGGGGGTAAGACTTGCTGACATCCACCTCTCTCAGACCCCACTCAAAGTGGGAGCCTTGTGCACAGGGTACGACCTTTTTTTTTTTTTTTAAGTTCCAATTCACTCCATAATTATCTTTCTCAAAAAAATCCAACTTAATGGTTCCCTTCTTCTTCCTTCTCTGAATATCCTCTACAACCTCATTCGCAACCAAAATGGCCTCCACAATTTGCCTACCCCCACAAACACAATCTGAGCCTTAGACATAGCCCTATCAAGCACCACACTTAGCCTATTAGCTAAAACTTTAATAATGATTTTATAAACACCAGAAACTAAGCTAATAGGTCTATAGTCTGCCATCTTGATGGATTTATTCTTTTTCGACTATGAAGTTATGGAAGTGGAATTGATACTCATGCTTAAAATCCCATTTCCATAAAATTCATTAAAAACCTTAAGCAAATCAACCTTAACCAAGTCCCAAAAATCTTGGAAGAAAGCCATATTAAAACTATAAGGTCTTGGAGCTTTATCCCGTTCCATCCAAAAAACGTGGCCCTCACTTCCTCTTCCTCAAAAGGTCTCTCCAACCAGACCATTTCATCACCAAACAAAGGGTCCCATTCTAAAGCATCAACCATTGGTCTACTATCAACCTCCTTGGAATACAAATTAGAATAGAATTCAATGATTTTTGAAGCAGCTTGACGTTGATTGGAGATAATGACCTCCTCGTTCACTTCCAACTCCTTCCTTGTTTTTCCATTAGGTGTATCCTATGAAAAAATCTAGAATTGCAATCACCATCTTTGATCCATTTAAACTTCATCTTCTGCCTCCATTTTTCATTTCGTCGAAAATCGCTTCCTCCGATTCATTCTTCAAAGATACTCTTCTCATCTCTTCCTCCCTTGAGAGAATACTATCTTTCTTCCTTCCCATATAACTCAGCCAACTCTCCTAAAACACTAGCCTTTCTAAACCTTAAATCTCCGAACACCTCCCTATTCCATTCTTTCAACTTCTCTTTTAATCTCTTTAATTTTTTCATGAATCTAAAACCTTCCCACCCCCTCTCCACATTCTCATTCCAAGAATTTTTGACAGAGGGCTGAAAGGAATTATGATCCAATCAACATATTCAAACTTTAGAGTAGGACCCCAAGCAACCTTCCTTGATTCCAACATGATGGGAAGGTGGTCAAAAGTGGGCCTAGGTAAAATAGATTGAGAGAGATTAGGGAACTCATACTCCCACTCTATACCCAAAAAGGAATTTGTAGAGCCTACTTGCCATCGCTCTAGCACTTTCTGTTGACCATGTAAAGTTAGTATTATCAAGGGGGAGATCTCCCAAACCACAATCCCTAATAAAGGAATCAAAACTCAGCATAGTAGTAGTAACTCTATTATTCTCTTTCTTCTCTGAGAGAAACGTCACATATTAAAATCACCTCCCATCTATCCATTTAGGAGCACAAAAGCCAAGCATACAACAAAGCTTATCCCAAAAAGAGCTCCAAAGGGTTGGTTTAGAAGGACCATACACCAATGACACCCACCATTGGCCTTGGCCTTTGCCTTTCACTTCTATTAAGACGGAAAGAGAGAAAAAACCTACTAGACTATTGTCAAAAGGTCTAAGTTCACAACACACAAACTTGACACTTGTGTGGCACCAAGTAACACAATTGGTTAAGCCAACGTGACACGCACAATTGTTGGTTAAATCCGGAAAGTGTATATTAATTCAAATAAACATGTACAAGGCAACAAGCATGACATAAGCAACTCCTCCCAACCTTTCTCTTATTGAAAGCAAGGAAATGTACTCTAACCATGGCCTTAAATTATCGAAATTTACACGAAATTATCGAAATTTCCGTTGAAATTTACAATTTCCATCACCCTCGAAATTGAATTGGTAGTCGATTTCCGTCATACATAATTTCCGTTGAAATGTCAACAAATCACCCGAAATTTATCGAAATCTTGAAATTTTAGCAAAACTTGTTGAAATTTTAACTATACAATGAAATTTCGCCAAAATTCAAATGAGAAATTTAGGAGTGAAGTGAAATTTCTATCTTAATTTATTTTATCCAAATAAAAGATTATTACAAGTGCTTTTGAAATTATATGAAAAACTAAACTTACGGTAACATTTTATGTAACCATTCATGTCTAAATTATTATTATTTGTATAATAAATAATATTTAAATGATTTATGAATTTCATTTGTATTAATTGAATATGTTTAATGTATATTATCTTACAAATATGTTTGATACACATACTATTTTACAACTTTTCCACTCATACAAAACATAGATGTATTTAATTTGTAATATATTAGTCCTAAAACTTATATTATTATGTTTGTTAACCATTTCTAAAGTTTCACAAGGAATTCCATGCTTTACTACTAATTTCTGTTATTTTTTCAAATCGAAATCGAAATTGACATCAAAATAGAAATTTCCATACTTTTGGAGCTTCAAAATTTGAGTTGAAATCGAAACTTAAGACTTTGACTCAAACATGTGCTGGAAACACACAACTTGTCCATCCCGCATGCCCCCTACAACCCATATGTTAAATTGATACACAGTGGACACCCCCAATTGCATAGGGTCTGCATTTGACAACCTTAACTACCGAGGTTGTTGTGGATGTAACCAACAATTACCAACAAGGCTAAAACTCATGGTCTTAAATTTACACGAAATTGTCAAAATTCCCGTCGAAATTTCTAGTTTTCACGACTATCGAAATCGAAATGGCAGTCAATTGTTGTCTTGCATAATTTCCATCGATATCTCAACAAATCATCCGAAGTTGATCAAAATCTCGAAATTTTAGCGAAACTTATTGAAATTTGAACTCCGCAATAAAATTTCCTCGGAATTCAAATGAGAGATTTAGGAGTGAAGTGAAATTTCTCTCTTAAATTATTTTATTTATTTTATTGAAACAAAAGATTATTATAACTTATAAGTTCTTTGAAATTATATGAAAAAAGAAACCTGCAACAACGTTTTATTTAACCATTCATGTCTAAATTATCATTATTTGTATAATAAATAATATTTAAATAATTTATGAATTTTATCTGTATTAATTGATTCAATAAATATGTTTAATCTATATTATGCACATATTATATTACTTCTCCACCTTATACACAACATAAATGTATTTGTAATATATTGGTCCTACAAATTACATTATTATGTTTATTAATAATTTCCAAAGCTTCATAAAAGAATTCCATGCTTTACTATTGAATTCCAATATTTTTCCAAATTGAAATTGAAAATGACATCGAAATCAAAATTTCCATACTTCTGGATCTTCGAAATTTGAGTCGAAACCAAAATTTAAGACCTTGGTTATGCTTACAAGTAAATGGTTAAAAACATGCCCAGATGTCCTACAAATTTACCCACTAACCAAGCTTGTTTGACAGCCATGCAAGGATAAATTGCTAAGTAACTGCCCTGTATGGTCAACATGTCAACACTAAAAGCAATTGACTTTGACACTATACTCCCACGATTCGACACTTGTGTCTAGCTTGGTTTCCCCTTAACCATGACTTTTCTACGTCCTAATAGTGGCAAATGTCACTGAGGCACTTGATGTAACCTAGTTAACCATCCAACCATGTTAATCGAAACCAACTACTGTAAGCAACCTTGTCAAGGACCATGGCCCAAACCATGTCCATCCCTGACCATGTGAAGTAGGCAACTTGGCTTCTATGTGCTCCCCCAATAGCAATAGTTTAATCAACCAACAAGTATCAAGACAACCCATGACATGCCATCTCAAGCTGCAGCCTTGGCACTTGCTTTGCCCACACCGTGTGCCTTGCCGATGTCGAGCCACTCAAGGGTCTGACAAGCAACCCCCACCAGAAGGAATCAATGTCCTCATTGGGATGTACAGTCCCACATCAAATTTGTACTAGGGAGATCTTAGACTTATAATGATGGTTGGACTCCAACTATGTGAGACTTTTTATAGGACAAACCTGTGTGGCCAGTGGGCCAAAGCAGAGAATGCCTCACTGGAGTTGGGCCCAAGACCGTTACATTTGGTATTAGAGCCACCTTAGGGGTACTATCATCTGGGTAGATCCTGCACAGAAGTTTAAGCCACTCTAATGAGGGTGTTAGAGATTGGGCAGGAGAGCATGCCACCGTCCCACATGCTATCAAAATAAACCCTGATTTGTTTCTTAAATTGACACAAAGTCACATCCCGTTCCCATGTAGCTTCAGCTTCTGATAAACCTTTCCATTTTACCAAATAATAGGTTCTTTGATTCTTCACTCTATCCCTCAATCTATGATCGAGGATTCTGTCAACATCGCTGTCAAACTGTTTTCAAATCACTGGTGGAGCTCTCTTTGCCTAATCTTGTTTAAGAGATTTGCATGGTAAGGCTTAAAGAAGCTCACAAGGAGGGTTGGGTGAACCTTCAATCTGTTGGGTAGCTTCAATCTGTAAGTAACATTTCCTACCTTATGAATTTCAAATGGGCCATCATACTTGGGAATCAACCCCTTATGCACTGTCTCAGTGTTGATTTTCGTCTATGTTTGAGGTGTTAGTTTCAGAAGAGCCATGTCTCCTTGAAACTGAACATCACTTCTATTCCTGTCTGCATATTTATTCATCCTTTGGGCTGCCTTAGACAAGCTATCTCTGGCCTCTTCAAGCATTTCCTATTTGCTGCAGGCTAACTAGTATGCAGCATGACACTTCCCACATGTATGTTGTATAGGTACCTCATGTGGAGTGAGCGGCTGAAACCCCAAAGCTAACTCAAATGGACTCATTCCTATGGAAGAAGATTTATATGAGTTCTAGTAGAACTGTGAAACATGAAGCAAAACAACCCAATTCTTCTGACTTGTAGTCACATGGTGTCTTAGATGCTCCTCGAGCAAAGCATTCACCCTCTTAGTTTGGCCATCAGCCTGAGAGTGATTGCTAGTTGAAAACTTCAGCTCAGTTCCCATTTGATTAAACATGTGTGTCCAATGTCCAGAATCTACCTGTAAATCTGGTGTCTCTGTCACTACTATGTTCGTTGGCATCTCTAAGTGCTTCATCACATGTTTGAAGAACAACTTTGTAGCCAGCTCTGCAAGACAAGCATGTGGTGCTGGTATGAACACTGCATACTTGGAGAACCTGTCCATAATAACAAAAATGGACGACATGTCCTTTACCTTTGGCAAACCCACAATGAAATCTATAGATACATTTCTCCATGGATTTTTTTGGAATAGGAAGAGGTTGCTGCAACCCTATCTCCCTTTGTCTCTCCAACTTGTCTTGTTTACATACAAGACACGTTTTGACATAAGCTTCAACATTGTCTTCCATTTTAGACCAGAAGTACGATCTAATTAATAATGCCAAAGTTCTTTTCCTTCCCAGATGACCATCATGCACTTCTCATTGCAATTCATTTCTGAATCCACTAGTGAAAGGAATGGATACTATGTGTACTCTGCTACCCTTCATGTATAACAAACCATCCTCCAGCCAATACAGGCATACAACCCCATCATTCACTCTATGTTGGAGTCTATTAAACTCAGAATTTGTCTCTGCAACATCCCTAACAGGGTCTAAAAACCTGCATTCTAACTATGCAAGTGCTGCAACCAAGGTCTTAAATTTCGATTTTGACTCAAATTTTGAAGCTCCAAAAGTACGGAAATTTTGATGGAAATTTCGATTTCGATGTCAATTTTGTTTTGAAAAAATAACAGAATTAGTAGTAAAGCATGGAATTTTAGGACTAATATATTACGAAATAAATACATCTATGTTTTGTACAAGGTGGAAAAGTTGTAAAATAGTATGTGTATCAAACATATTTGTAAGATAATGTACATTATACATATTCAGCTAATACAAATGAAATTCATAAATCATTTAAATATTATTTATAATACAAATAATGATAATTTAGACATGAATGGTTAAATAAAATGTTACTGTAAGTTTATTTTTTCGTATAATTTCAAAAGCACTTGTAATAATCTTTTGTTTCGATAAAAATAAATTAAGATAGAAATTTCACTTCGCTCCTAAATTTCTCATCTGAATTCTGACAAAATTTCATCGTATAGTTAAAATTTCGACAAGTTTAAAATTTCGAGATTTCAATAATTTTCGGATGATTCGTTGAGATTTCAACAGAAATAATGCAAGACGGAAATCGACTGCCATTTCGATTTTGAGGGTGATGGAAATAGGAAATTTTGACAATTTCGTGGAAATTTAAGACCATGGCTGCAACATATGCCTCCACTTCTTTCCGACTCAAAGCATCGACCATCTAATGACCTGAGTTCCCAACAGATAATGCTTCCAAGTCTCCAAACAATACACAACTGTAGTCATTTCTTTTTCATGAGTGGAGTACCAAGTCTCAGCTTCTTTCTGCTTTCTACTCTCAAAGGCCACAGGATGTCCCTCTTGCACAAGGACTCCTCCGATGGCTCTATCTGAAGCATTTGTGTGTACCTTGAAAGGTAGATCAAGTATAGGTAATTGTAGCACCCATTTTGATGACATTGTCAGCTTCGGGCTATCAAAGGCTTTTTGATAGTCATCTGTCCATGCCTATTTGTTGTCTTTCTTGAACAAATCTGTCAATGGGGAAACTCTTTTTGAGTACCCTTGAATGAACTTCTGATTGCGATTAGCCAAACCCAGAAATGAGTGTAACTTGGATATCCTTGATGGTGCAAGCCAATCAAGGATAGCTTTTACCTTTCGATCATCCACGCAAACCTACCCTTTGCTAACCCAATGCCCCAAGAACATTACTTCTTGATGACAAAAATTCACACTTTTCCTTCTTGACATACGACTGATTTTCTCTCAACTTAGTAAAAGTTCTACACATGGTCTTCCAAAGAATTGCTGTAAACAACAATATCATCCAAATAGATAACAACAAACCGATCTATAAATTCATAAAACACATCATTCATTGAATTACATAAAGTTGCAGGGGCATTAGTCAAACCGAATGACATTACTAGTAATTTGTAGGAACCATATCAAGTCACACAAGCCGTTTTTGGCTCATTCCCCTCTGCAATCCTCACTTGCCAATAGCCTGACTGCAAGTTTGGCTTTGTGAAGAATGATGCTTTTGCTAACCAATCGAACAACAACTCAACATTGGGGACTGGATATTTGTTTTTTATCATGACCTTGTTCAAAGTCCAATAATCTACACACATCTACAGTGAACCATCCTGCTTCTTTTGGAACAACATCTGAGCACCATAGGGAGCTTTGGAGGGTTGAAAGAGTCTTGCAATCAATAACTCATCCAATTGATTTTTCAAGTCAACCAACTCCAAAGTTCTCATTTTGTAAGGAGCTTGTGTAGGAAGTCTAGCAGCATGCATCAATTTTATTTGATGATCAGTTGCACGTCTGGGTGGGAGATTTTTTAGGAGTTCTGTAGCCATGACATCACAGAAGTCTCCCAAAAGTTTTGCAATCACATCAGGAACCATCTGGTCTGGTTTGTTCTTCACTAATGCAGCCAAGAATGTGGAGTCTCCCTTTATTAATCCATCATTCAATTGCATGGCTAAGATGACACCCATCTTCCTCTACCCACACTTCTTGCTTGGAAAGGAAGATGCCTTCTCATAGGATTCCAACAATGTGGGGCATCGATATCATTTGAGCATTCACAAAGAATTCCATGCTGAGTATGATGTCAAAGTTGTCTAAAGGGACCATCATTAGACTGCATTTTCCTTCCCACAATTCCACTGTTAGGACAGCAGTGGCCATTCCCTTTATGAGATTTGCTTCTAATTTACATCCTTGATCTGACTTGAATTCTGAGTGAGTTTGAGGCCAAACTTTGAAACCTCCTTCTCTGCAACAAAAGTTACATGGCCTCGGAACCCACCATAGAATCAACCTCAACACCATGGATCTTCATGCGAATATATATTAGGCCTTTCTAAGAGGAAGGCTTTGTAGCAGTTATAACATTCAACAACTGCAGTGGGTTGACATGTGAAGGCCCCTCTTCATCCAAACCACCATATCTTTTGAATCTGAGGCTACTAATGCATTCAGCTTCTCTAACTTAGGACAATCATGGCACAGTGAGGACCATTGTAGATGAGACAACCAAACTTTTGGGAACTTTGGAAGCATCCTTCCCTTTGTTCTAGTAGTGGCCTTCATGTTTAGATTTATCCCGTTTATCCCTCTTCTCTTCTTTGGTTTAGCCTCTTATTCTTGTCTTTCTTTGTCTTGCTCTTGGGATCTGTGGTCTTACCATTGATTTTGAAATCAACCAAGCCATTGGCTGCTGCAATAGCTGCAGGGAGATCTTTCACTCTGTGCCTATGTAGTTCTATCTGTGCTCACAGTTGTAAATCAGAAGCGAAGTTGAACAACTTGTCTTATTTTGACATACTCTTTATGTCCAACATCAAGGAGCTGAATTCCTTTACATTATTGTGCACAATTCTAATCTGTTTCAATCGTTTAAGGGTATCCCTTGCAACCCAAGTTGTGTTGCAAGGAAGGAATTGATCTTTCAACTCCTTCAGGGCCTCCCACATCTTAATTCGAGGTCTGCCTGCATTTGCACAATCTTCTGTCCGCGTATGCCACCATAAAATTAGCCTCACTTGACAGATACATTGATGTTATGGTAAACTTATCATTCTTTGGAACGTGAGCAGCCTTAAAGTATTGCTCCATGTCCCATAGAAAATTCTCAAGGTTCTTTGCACTGCGACTTCCTTCCAAGGATTTCAGTTCAGGAACCCAAATCACCATCTACTAATCCAAGTCTACCATTCAAGGTTTCTATAAGGGACATTATATCACTAAACAGTGTTGACATCTTCGCTTCCATAGCAACCATGAAATCAACATGCCAATGTTGCAGTTCAACCAACTTCTTGGTTAAATGCGCACACTATGCTGCCAATGGGATTGCATCATTAGTCTCTAGAAAACCAATCAATCCCGCCAACTTGAGTTTGCCATCACCGAACCAGGCTATGATAGTGTATAGCAATTCAAATAAACATTCACAAGGCAACAAGCATTATAGGAGGATCAAGGCCCTAGATCGTGATATTTGGTCTTAGAGGCACCCTAGGGGTACTATCATGTGGGACCTTGCCTAGAGGCACTTTGATGAGGGCAGCAGAAATTAGATGGGGGAGAATGTCACAGTCCCACATTGGATGTGTACTAGAGAAATCTTGAAGATATAAGGTTGGTTTGGGTTTCAACTATGTGAGGTGCCTTTTATAGGGCAAATCTGTGACCACCGGAGTTGGGTTCAAGACTGTTACTAGACTATCTGCTTTAACAATAGGTCGAGCATCCCATAGCACCAAAATACAACCCGTTGACCCCCAAGAAGGTACAAAGGGCCAATGCTTATTACGTCCTTCCCAAATCCCTCTAACAATCCCCCCTCTCCAATCAACACTTGAATCAAAGCAATATCTTGAGAATATCTAATTAGGACCTCGTTTATTAGCCCCTTCTTTTTAAGGTTTCCCAAATCTCTAACATTCCAATTGACAATTTTCATGATTTCACATGTTTCCCTCCCTTCCCAATTCCCTATCCCCACTCACCCCTTTTTTTTTATTTTTTTATTTTTTATTTTACTTCTCATAATTGATAGAGGAAACCAAGTTCTTAAGTTCTTTATGAACCTCATTTTTTTTTTTTTCCCACTTTTAAGTTCTAGTACTAGTATTTTCACCTCGGCCCCTACTAGACAAACTAATTTTAGACCTGTATCCTCAAGGAGTTTATTTAGATCTGGAATGTCTCTCTCACTACCCCCTCCAGGTCAATACCAGAAGCGCTACTCTCCAGATAAACCCTTTTTGTGGCATAAATTGTTAAAAGAAAAATGGATTAAATAGGAAGGGAAAGAGTACCATTTTCCTAATTTGAATGAATTTGGATTGACCATAGGAATAGCTGCCTCTTCATCAATAATACCCCACCTTCCCCAGCAAAAAAAAAAAAAAAAAAAATTACCGAAGAAATATCAACAAAGTCCACCATGTCAGAGTTGGGCTCAGGGTACTACTTGGCTTTAAGAACAACTACCTCTTTGTACTTTTGAAATGTTTTGCACTTCATTTAATAAATTTGTACAAAATTTTTTGTACCAAGTCATTGTGTATGAGCGTCTTCTTCTTTGAGACAGTTTGCTGTATATATATATATATGAGAAAACCCTCTTGGTTGCTATATAAGTCAAGCACAAAATCAATTTTAAAAGAAGGAAATAAGTTGTTAACGATTACATATTAAATGCTAATTGAAATTTGAAGCCTTGTGTCACTGAGAGGTCAACTACAGCTAGAGGAGCTCTTAATTGTTAAAGATTTCATTCTGTTGTGAGAAAATCTTTCATTAAGTAAAGATCTTTGAAATCAGCTATATTTAAATAGTTTCCAAAAGATATAGTTTGAATTTGAAATCCATTTTAGCTTTAAGAAATCCAGACTCTTCATTCAAAAAATTTGCAATTGGGTGTGATAAAATCCAATAAAGTTTTTCAAAAAAAAGAAAAGAAAAAATCTTTTCAATCTGGTGAGATAAAATTGAGAGATATTTGATTTAATTTAAAGCACAAAATTTTTGGTTAACTAAGACAAATAATCATGATGATTACTTAGGAGTTCAAAAACAAGTTTATCAAATGAAATACAAAACATTAGATGCATCAGATGAATAAAGTTTTAGTACATTAAAAAAGTGTACATGAGCCATGCTGCCATGGATTAGTACATGCAAGCTTATTCTAATACAACCCAAAGCAATAAATCAAATCCATAAGCATGTGTTGGAAATCATCAAAACTTTATTGAAATAGATTGAAGAAAACAAGCACACAAGATATTTTGACAGTACAAAGAGGTAGTTGTTATTGGAGCCTGGTAGTGTTGGCAGAGAAGAATAATCTGAGGTTGATGTAGCTGTGTGATGCAGGCACAGCAGCAGGAAGCAGCAGGTGCATCAACAGTCAGTTTTTCCATCATCAGCAAGACATCATCTCAGTATGGGGACTATGGCTTCTACAGAAGAGGCGACTAAGGATATCATTGGGTTATGGGAATGCATTGAAGACGGGATGGAGTGGGCCATGGTGCCTGACCATCTATTTGGACTAGGGCTGAATTTTGGGTAGTCTAGGAGTTGAGGGCTTCTGCTGGCTGAGTGGTCGGGCTGAAAGTCCAAATGTTTGAAGTGGTAACCAGGTTCAACAATGGAACTTGAATAAAAGTCAGCATTCTCGAGGCTGATCAAAGTTGTAGATCTTAATGGGCTTCCTTGCCCTGCCCAAAATTCTAACAGTAGGAAGGTAATCAGCTCATTTAATAATTTAGAAAGGGACTGAATAAGCCTGGTACAGCCAACTTTCATATGGAGAAGAAGTCTGCCCTCTCCCTTTTGCAGAGGAAGTTTAATGCCTTTTGTAGAAAAGGGGTTCCAAGCCTTCCATGGCATGGCACAAGGGATTGACAGGTGTATCATGCAGGGCAGACTCCTATCAGGGATAGTAGCTACTCAGGTCTTGAAAATTCAGCTGGTGCTCCTGTGCTTTTGGTTTTGAGAGTGTTGCTGCCTGGGTGAGGGCTTGATTAAGAAGCTGCTCAATGGCATGGAAGGGCTGGCACTAGGGTTCACGAACGTGGTTTAGATGATATCCATAGATTTTCTGCCAATGAGGGGGATAATTATTCTAGTATGGGAAGGAATTTCGAGAAGGTTTTCATTTGCTAGGTGGACGAGTGATAATTCTGCTGGGGCAACTTGAAAAAAAAAATGCATGCTGAAAATACTGTGTTCTGAATTCCCGGAGTATTCTGAATGGGAGACAGATGTGAGGAGTAGCAAGGGTAAGGAGAAGAGAAATGAGGTGATATGTTGGATAATGATAGTGTTGATATTAGTGAATCTGTGGAAGGGGGTACTTGGTTTTGGATGATATTCGAGAACAGTGCAGCTATCATTCTTCATAATCTGATTTACTTGGGGATTTATCGCTTGTGCTGCCATGGAAGGTTTAGAGGGGACTTTTATAATTGAGGATGGATTGGGTAAGGAGCAGCAATGCAAGGAAGGGTTTTTCCCACTCTAGTTGTTGAGGTTGATCAGAATCAGGACTTAGAAACTCATCATTGATGTATGAGATGGGCTTGTGGTTTTCAGGTCCTAAAAGTAACAACGTTTGCTTGGATTGAGGTAAAAGGAGTGAATTAGCAAATTTGAAGTGTTTGGTGGGCCGTGAAGGCAAGGGCTTAAAGAGGGGGGTTCTTACTTGATTTGTTAGTTAAGTGCCCCCACCCCCCCACCCCCCCCTCTTTTTTTTGAGGATTTATTGCCCACTTTTAAATTTTAATCTCCTTTTCCTCTCTTAATATATCTTCTTTTATTTTCGAAAAAGAAAATTATGTGTTTGGTTTGTTTGAATACAATATTGTTATGTAATTGGGAATTTTTGGTGTATTATTTTTAAATAATAATTAATTATCCTTTTTTAATAATCAAATAATTGTATTGGAGAAAGAAAGAAAAATTACAACAAAGGAAATAAAAACAAGGTGAACAAGATATCCTTCAGTGATAAGGAAAGCAGCTAGAGAAAAAAGAATATAATTAGTAGGCAACTCTAACGAAGCAAAGTAATCCAATTTGGTTGTAATCTCTAGAGATGCATGCTTAAAGAAACTTTTTGCTGAACATCAAAGACACTGTTGGTGTCATTGTCAAAAATTATGAAAACGAAGACTAGAAATGAAAACTAAAAGCCAGAAATAGAAACCAAAAACCAAATGCCAGCAACCTATTTGGTTAATATTTCTAATCAAAACAAATTAAAAGCTTGATTAAAAACAAATGGTTAGTTTTGTCCTTGAATCAAATAACAATTAATAAACATGATTAAAATAATAAAAGCACAAAATAATAAAATAATAAAATACTATTATAAAAAAAAGTTATTGTAATTGTTTTACTTAATTATAATATTTCGAAATTCTCTTTTCAAGAACAATCTTGTTCTATATGACAATTGGAAAATAGTTAACTTTTTTTTTTTTTTTTTGTAAATTGCTTTATTATTTTTATTAGTTTTAAAAAAATTTGTCAACCTTTTTATTTTAACTATATTTTCAAATCAAATGATAATTTATTTTAGTTTTAGTTAAAAAAAAATTATGTATAAAAGGAATGATTTAATCCAAAAAAAGGTAAATTTGGATATTGAAGTGTTCTGGCAACAGGTTGCTAAAACAACTCAAAACCTTAAAATATGATTTTCATTTTTTTCACAAAACTAAAAACTAACTATAGAAACAGACGACTGGCTATGTAAAATCATAAACAAGCACATTTTCATAATCTGTTTCTTCATTGTACAAAAATAAAAATAGAAAATATAAAAAAACAGAAACGATACCAAACTGGCCCAGAAAGTGAACAAGAAACACCACTCTGCTCCAATCCAAGACAAGTTAAGAGAAGTGGCAACACCCTTAAAATTTCAGGCATTTCTCTTGAACCAATACTGAATGATGGCAAGTTATCTACAAATGGTGCAATGCTTTGCTCCCCTCCCCCCTACCAAACCCCCTAGCGTAATAGTGAAGAAAACCTCAAAGGGGCATAACCCCGTTCTTCCCAAAAACCTGAAGTAAATTTATCTGTAAGAACTCAAGTGAAGGGATAATGGACAAAAAAATGAAATTAAGTCTCCCCCTTCATGAAGTGAAGGATACAAACATTGGGTTAAAAGATCCTCATTTGGTTATTGCTTTTGAAGTGAGTCATTAGCATCGATTTTCTCAAGGATTGTAGTCCAAGTTTGAAGGAACTTTAGCTTACCAAATTAAAGAATATAGGGCAAAAGGATTAACATTCAAATCATGAATCAAATGAGAAAAGAAAGACTTACAAGAGTAATCCAAGGAGAATCTGAACTCCAAATTCTTCTATCACTCGTTAAGTGGATATGAATATAATTTTTAGGTTACCACTTTTCTTAAAGGTTTAAATTTCTGGTTGTGGGCAAACAATTATTATCGAGCGTTAATATTCCCCTGCACATGCAGCTCAATCGCGCATGCAGAGATAAACTAACAAAGAATAACTGTCCATTATTGAGAACAGGATAATTTTTAACAAACTTTCAAGAAATGTGGGCAATAAGACTATAACCTAGGAAATCATTACAAACATGGCTCCGATATCATGTTAGATTACCTAAAAGCTTCAGTTAGGTCAAGAATTATGCACATTTATCAATAGGGCAAGCTCATTGCTATCTCTTGATAAGATTCTTCACAACATGAAAATCCCAAGAATGTCTGCCCTTTTGCATGGGAAAGAAAGCAGAAATAGGAGTTTCATGAAAGAGTAGATAACAGAAAAAGATGAGGGTACACACACAAGCCGAGGGAGCCTCCCCAATCTAATGATCCTCTCAAGATTCTCTCCTCTTTACAAACTCTATGTAATGTTTGGGAAAAAAAGAATGATAAATTTGAGACATAGTTCCAAGAATCTGAGCAAGTGATATTAGCTCCAGCTTATCATCTCACCCATTTTTTAGAAGTCCAAATTTGCAAATTACCTCATGCCACAGAGAATTAGGTTGTATGGAAATCATGGTTTTAAATAACAGCCGCAACCGTTATGTAACGCCGTTACTTAACGGGTTTTTGGGTTATCGATACCGTTACACGCCGCAAAATCAGTGGGAAGAAAAATCACGGCTGTAGCAGCCGTTACGGACTGCGGCCATTGCGTAAAGGCCGCTACGGCTGTTATGTAACCACTACAGGACTATTATGCCAAAAAAATTATGTAATTTTTTATTTTTTCTTCTCACTTTTTCCCCCTCTTTCATAAATCATTCTCAATATACTACGTGGCAAGGGGGCGAAAAGATTATAATGAGGATGACAATGATACAAAATTTACTATTTTTTTAAATACTCACACGAGATGCATTAATTAACAATTTGAAAATACTAGTGTGTTAGGAAAATATTTTATTTTGATTGTATTAGTTATTTGATATTTATATTCTCTATTTTTTAACTTCAACCTTCTTTCTTTTCTAGTTACTTTATATTTTTGTTATTCATATGTTTATGTGTCTAATAGATTAATGGAGTGTATAATGTATTTTGTTTTATTAATTAAATTAACACATAAGAATTTATCACACATAAGAATAATGAGAAGTAAAAATACGCGCGCGCACGTAATTTTTCTGTTAATGGTGGTTTAAAATAATTGTAAACTTCTTGCCCTTACCAAATAACTTAGTTGATATAAAGGATCCAAAATACACTCAAACTCTTTTTAAGAAGGGTTAAAAGCTTAAAACATGTATGTACGCTAATATGCATAAGGTTGTGCATGCTTGAAAAAATTTTCACGGCCATTACACCCGATTCCTGTTACACCTGTTATCGTTACGTTACGCTACCCACTACCGCGATTTAAAACCATGGTGGAAATAGGGCTGCACATTCGGTTGGAATGGTTCATTCAGCTAAATTGACCAAATTAACTGACAGCAGGAGATGGTCTACTGAGCTGACCAAATTTAAATTCAGTTAACCAAATTAATTGAAATAAAACAATGCAAGCACAACCCAGCTGGTGTCTGATTTGGTTTATTCTGTTAGAACTGCAAGCAACAACATCTCATCATCAGATTCAAAACAGAAGGAGAGGAGAATTCGATGTAGAGAAAATCGAGATGCTAGTGCAGAATAAAATTAAAGAAGTCCAAAATCCCAGTTTATCTGTGAGGTCGAATTTAGATACCCAGATTAAGTGATTAACATGATCAAAATAACACTTCTTGATGTAAGAAAACTTACCATATTTTGGTTTGAATTAGGAGAATATAAGAAATTGCCACGAAGCAATCATCTTCTATAAATCCAAGGAATGGAACAATGATTACATTGAGCTTGTAGTATTCAAGGAGATTTTCTGAACAGCTTTGTGAGCTGTGGCGAAATGCCGAAGCCAACCTGTGCTAGTTTTTTCCTGTTGGAGTGGTAGAACCTTGGACTTGGAGGGAGGCCTAGGGTTAGGGCTGAGACATGGAGGGAATGGGAACTGGGAGTTCGGAATGAGCAATGGTTGGGGGTGCGGGGTGCAGGGAATAGGGGGTGCTCTGATGAATATCAGCTTCCTTAAGTGTGTTGTTTCTCCCTTTCTATATGGCATAATGCTATAGCCAGAAACTGTCAACAGAGGTACACAGATCAATCAGTTGTATTGATCGTATCTTAAGATTTGGAATGATTAATGCTTCTTGACACGGGATCACTTTGATTGAAATATTTTTCATACAAATGTTCTTAGTTCGTATATAGTAGAATTGAACATTGACAAGATTGTCGACAACTTGACAATTTCTTACTGATTCTAGGAGTTAAATCTATCTCATGCATCAAGGCAAGTAACTAGAGTGGCAAATTGTTAGAAAAAGCTGGGCATAAGCTCAATTTTAAATTATTGATATGATGATTTTCTCTTTGCCCAAATCAAAACTCATAGAGAACGACATTTTGAGTTTCATCAAGTTGCTCATTGTTTTAAGTGTTGTCCATATTCTATAAGGTTACATTTGGTTCATAGAATGTCTATTGCTAGGAATAGAATGGTTATAGATAGGAATTTGATAGTTTAGAAAAGAAAAAATATTGTTCTCACAAAGCAAATGACAATGCAATAAATTTTATTAATTCATATAAAAGGAATGATTATTCCCAAATTTCACCATGGGAATTTCTATTCCTATTCTATGCCACGTTTTGATAAAATAAGACACATTACTGCTTTGTTATTTCCATTATGATGACAGCATTTTTTATTTTATTTTTTTGTAAGTTAACAAATCCCTATACAATGATAATTATTCTTGGGAGTAGATGTTTTCTAAGAAACAAATGCAATCTAAATTCTGTTTCCCACTCAAAGGAATAAGCATGTGTGCTCGGACAGATATGAGCACACATATAATGATCTTTCTACAAAACAGAGTACAATTAGTTTTAAATTCTCATGTTGATATAATATAATAAAGTTCAAATGTCTTTAGCAAGCAAAACAAAACATTGTGTTTGATAATAATGTCCTTTACACAAAAATATACTTGTATGTGTGATAGTTTATTTGACAAAAGTTATCCTTATTTTTATAACTTTATTCAGACAAAAATGATTCTTATATGAGCTTACTATAAACAATATTTTAATTGTTGAAAATATCATTACTTTTATGTTTCTTTATATTGAAGTACCCTTGTTTCAACACCGTATACAATATTTTATATGTAACAAGATGTCTTAAATTTTTTTTGAACAGTTAAAGCTTTTGATGAGCTTACCCCAGGCAAATATGCTTATGTTATGTTCTAACTCTTAATGAAATAAATTTGTAGCCTACATGAAATGATATCTTCTGAGATTTGGAAATTATTGAGAAAAAGGTTCCATTTTTTCCATGAGTTTTGATCCCAATGACATGGGAACAAAATACACTAGAACCTTCTGCCCAAAAATTTTAGTACTATCAATTCACAATTAAGTGCTTCCAGCTCAAACTAAAAAATTGAAGAAACTCAGTTTTACTTGCAAAATTTTGATCAAATGACACGAAGGTGAAAAAAAAAAAATGTTAGTAGACACCTCTCTCCAAAATATTTAGTACCTCTGTTCAAAGAGATGCTGATATAGAAGGTTTAACATTGTTCATATGGTACATCTAAATTATATACATCAAATTTCATCCAATCTGCATCCATTTTTTAGAATGTACTTTATAAATGAAAATATCCTCGACTTTACAAAGGACCCATTTTATTCTGCTTAGTGCTGTTTGATGACATAAGTTCTCCTCACTTGACAGGGCCAATACAAGTCAACTCTGGTTTGTCCCGTGTGCTGTAAAATCTCTGTCACATTTGATCCCTTCATGTATCTCTCGCTGCCACTTCAGTCCACCATTACACGAACTATGACAGTTACTGTTTTTACTTGCGATGGAAGTGCACTGCCAACTGCTTGCACTGTGACTGTTCCAAAACAGGGACGTTGCAGGGATTTGATCCAGGCACTCAGCAGTGCTTGTTCCTTGAAGCACAGTGAGAAGCTTCTGCTTGCAGAGGTTAGGAGTTTCAAATATTGAATTTTTTGTCTGTTTTATTATCATTACATATTTTTAGAGGGTTAGTTTATTCTGCTGTTTTGTATGCAGATACGAGGCCATTTGATTCACCGCTTTCTGGAAGATCCTTTAACATTGTTGTCTGCCATAAAAGATGATGATCACCTTGCTGCCTACAAGATTCTGAAGTTAGCGAAGAATACATTATTTCTTCAGTTGATACACCGCCGTGAGGAAAAGTATGTTTTTTGTCTTATTAATGTGATAAGCATTAACAAGATGCGTATCATCCAAAAAGAAAAATGTAACATAATGTATCACCCAATGCATACGGCCCTCATGCCATCAAAGGTCTGGAGAGGGGAAGATGTCTGCAGTCTTACCTCCATGTTCAGAGAGACTGAACATGTGACCTTCAGGTTTGGCTGTAACACTCTTACCATTGAGTCAGGAAGCCCTTAAATGACAAGGCATTTGGCTATTGAAGAAATGGTTATTATTTCCAAATTGTACTTGCTGTTGATTGGTCTTTGACTGAGACCAAAACAATGTGCAGGGTTAACATGGTGCTAATGTGCCATGCCTGAAGTGCGCTAACCATTTTCCTTCTTGGATTGGAGTTGTTTTGTACTGAGATGCTCTGCTAATTTATTATACTTCTTATAATGTCACTTGTCTTTCAGGGAAACTGGTAGCACCCAGAGCAAGATGGGATGGAAACCCTATGGAACACCTCTCGTCTCGCCAATCTCATCTGATGACATGATTAGAAGGGGCGATATACAATCAATAGTTCTCACAATGCTCTCTCCCATGCTACGAAACGAGAGCCTGGGACATACCGACACATCTGATATTAGCATTTCAGTAGACCCGTCTCATGGTGATTTTGGTGAAGCATGTACGCATTCCACAGTATCAGGTTCTATACAAAAAGAAAGTAGTTCTAAAATGGTTTTATCAAAACTACCTCTGCAGTTAGTTGATGAAAATAATGCATGCATTGACCTATCAGTGGGAGAAGAAAAAGCTATCAAAGTGTCTTCATCATCAATGTCAATACTCGTGTTTATTGATTGGTCGCAAAAGCTTTTAGAAAAGTACGACACCCATTACCTGGAGAACTTACAAGAAGTGTTCAAATATGGACCGATGACCAAAAAAGCGCGTACTGAACCTCTCTCTTTGTACACTTGTCTTGAAGCTTTTCTGCGTGAAGAACCTCTTGTACCTGAGGATATGTGGTTAGTTGCTGCTGTTCCTCTCTTATGCATACACATAAATTTTTAAAAATATGTATGTGTGCAGTGAGTGTGATGTGTGAGGATTGATCAAGAGAGGCTTATGCACTTGTAAGTTTTCCTATTAAAATTTTCATATAGTTATCAGAAGAACTTTACAAAAATTAATACTTGGTTGTTGGCCTTCCCTAAAAAGAAATTGTATGCACTCTCCCCTGCCCAAAACTTTATTAGTGTGAGTGTAAAACTTCAACTACTTTGAACCTTGACTTATTGAAAACTATCTGATCAATGCAAAATTCTGAGATGTTAAAAGAGTTGTCTATGTGCTAAATCTAGTGTCCCATGCAATTTACCTGCATATAATGGACGAAAGAATGAACAGAGAAACACTAATATGTATTATTTTGTGAAGGTATTGTCCACAATGCAAGGAGCGCAGGCAAGCGAGTAAGAAGCTAGATTTGTGGAGGCTTCCAGAAGTGCTAGTCATCCATCTGAAGAGATTCTCATACAGCAGGTCAATGAAGCACAAGCTAGAGACCTTTGTTAATTTCCCCATTCATGACTTTGACTTAACAAATTATGTAGCTCACAAGAACTGTTCCCATCGTCAAATTTATGAACTCTATGCCTTGACCAACCATTATGGTGGTATGGGAAGTGGGCATTACACTGCACATATCAAGGTGAGTGGGAGTACCCTGAAATTTCTTTTTGTCTGGGCTGCACATGTAGCGGTGTATTTGTATATTATAACATGCGTAGTCAGGAATTTTCAATTGACTATGCCGTGTGCATGTGTGACAATTTGCAATTCATGCTTTTTACAGCCTCTTTTCTTTTATCAGAGTAAAATCTTTAATTGAGCCAGCTGGAGCATTTTCTATGAATCAAATTTGAGATTTTATAGTTCTGTGTGAATGTAGCATTTATATGCTGTAGGAAAGTGTGCTTTCTGGTCAATATTTACTTGCTCTGGCCTAATTCTTTTTACATTTATGCTGTTTACAGCTTCTAGATGAGAACAGGTGGTATAACTTTGATGACAGCCACATATCACCTATAAATGAAGATGATGTGAAGACGGCTGCTGCTTATGTGCTTTTTTACAGGAGAGTGAAATCTGATGATGCTTCTGTAAGCAATGGGGCACAGTCCTCTGCTGCTCACGATAATGTTTCCTTTCAAAAGTGAAACTCCCAGGGTGTGTATAATTGACAGAAATAGAGGAGCTACTTCCAGGTGTGTGCTCTCTTGTATGTATCATATGGATGGAAATATTTAGGTTGATTTTTATCTGACATTTTTTGGTTTTGTTGGGTCCAAGCATAGAAAAAGTATAGTTCGTGAGTGCCTGAATTAAACTTTTATGTGGTGTTTGGTTCGCTGCATCTAAGATGCCCTCTGGCATGTAATTGCCAGGAATTTTGATACCCTTGGATATTGTATTCTCCAAAATATAGGAAAATATAGGATTCCATGTTTGGTTTAGAAGCATCTTATTGATAGATTCTGAGCATGGTATTTCCATGTTCAGTTTATTCCTAGGAATGATGATCAAATACTTTTCTATTCCCAAAATATTCTTAAATTGGCAAGTAATATTTCAAAACTTGAATGCTTGTATATGGTATTTCAGCAAAAATTCAACAGATAAAATAAAATACTAAAAAATTACCCAACTCATTGGAAACGCAAATCAAAAACAATAATTAAAAAATATATTATGAATTAGTAAATAATTCAAAGACTAACACCATAGCAACTGCATTTTAAATAATAATAATAATGATAATAAAATGCCGTCCATATGCATGAGTGTCAATAATAATATAAATAATAATAAAATATGCCTTCCATATGTATGAGTGTCAAGCTATGTGGTTTAACCATGGGCAGTCATAACTAAGTACTTTTGGATTTTAAAAATATAGTTTGTTTTTTCAATAATTTTTTTGTGATTCCTTAGGTCAGGAATCTGAATACCCACCTTCTAAAACGAGAATGAGGATGCCTTTGTTGGAGGGCTTTGTGGGCATATGTACCACAAGAATTTGAATCAAACGTGAAAATATCTGGGAATTAATGACGTTTCTCTAGAATTGTTGGTTAATTTGCAAGCCAAATGGTCTTGTTCACGGCGGGCATGAAAGGAGACAGGATGTCCATTTATTTGAGCTGGACTCAATTTTTGTGCTAGCTTTAGCTCTCTTTGGTCAATTTTGATCATGTTCAATTTTGATGTTGCAGATCCTAGCCTTGAAAATTTTGTTATTGCAATAGCTGTCCACCGAGGCATTTGGTAAGGGCCCTTATCTCACTGCCGGTGACATCCTTTATCATGTTATAGATGATGAATTTGACATTTTGACCAGGTCCTGGAGAATGAGAGAATTGAATTCTGCATTTTCTGAGAGGCTGGTAAAAAATTGCCAAGCATCATATCTTCTGCAGACTAGTTGGACTAAGATATTTCCTGTTTCCACAAGACCCAGGAATTCACTCTGTTTTGTATAGAATTACGTGCTTGTCTACAAACCGGCTGACATACTCTTTCTGGTAACAATCTTGAAATCCCATTTATCTGTATAATGTTGTGCAATATAATCACAGGGTTCATCAAGTTTTGCTTTCTCCACCAAGCTTCACAATTTAATGCCGTGAAGGTCATCCATTTATTATTGTTATTATTATTATTATTGCTCTTAATTGCTGCTGCTTTGCTATTTTTTGTTTTTATATTTCTTTCATCAATCAACTAAACTGTGTCTCTGTATATTTACATTAATTCATTGGAATTGGGATTGAAACTTAGGCTGTTTGGACCCTAACCAACGAAAGGGCATGCGTGGACTGGAGATATTACTGGAAGCTATACTTGGATTGTCAGTGATCAGTCAGTCTCTGGGATAACTTTGTGTGCACACTCCATTCTTTTTTTTTTTTTTTTTGAATTAACAACAGTATCCCAGACATTTTTGCTCGGACTAATCTGTGGCCTACGCCAGCCGTGTTCACAGCCAACACGCAGGAGGTAAACCGGATGTGCACACTCCATTCTTGCATTAGGCTTTGGTGGTCAACATTTTGCTCTCTCTCTCTCTCTCTCTCTCTCTCTCTCTCTCTCAGCCAAATATGTCTTGAGAAAGTCGTCAAAATAAAAGGTGCGATACACCATTGTTATCCCAAAAAGTTTCAAGTGCATGGCTTCATTCCTTGGCCGACTCTGGTTTTTCCTAATTTCCCCTTGAGGTGTTTCAGTGAAGATGGCAAAGTTCCTCTGCAGCCAAGTGACCTTAAAAATCCATCAAAATCTTCTTGACTTCCAAGGATTACCAATCATTGGTATAGCAGGCTCTTGTGCAGTGTGTTCACGCGTTTGGTTCATGAAATTGAATGAAAATAAATTAAAAGAGCATGCAGACGTCAGTTCCATTCTTATATAATATAATTAACGTGCAGGTTTAGTTGCACATGCTGCTGCTACTGCATAGCTCCATTGCATCCCAATGCACGCATTCACCAAAAGTGGTCTTGTCTGCAAATAGGAGCACTTGTGGGCTGCATTAAATTTTTTCTATTTACTTTTAAACTCCTCTCTCGACGTCTGGGCTTAGTAAAATTTTTTTAATTTATTTTTTAAAATTCTTCTCTCTCTCTCTCTACGTTTGGCTCCATTAAATATTTTTATTCATTTTTAAAACTCTTAAGGAGATTTTTTTTAAAAGCCCTGAATGGATTTCACTATAATAATTTTAAATTTTATTTTTGAATGGGTCTCAATTCAATCACTTTCATTCCTAGTATATTTTAATTATTAAATTAATCTGAATTATTAGTACTCTATTTATCTTTTGTTTATACTTGCGTACGTTAAAATTAAAAATTTAAATTCTCATTCCATATTAGTGTGATTTATATTTGCATTTTATTTTTCTAAATTAAATTCACACTTAGATTGACATCATTTATGGTGTAAATGTCCACATCTTTAAAATTTTAAATACTGCTTATAATTATTGAAAATACTATATTTTATATATAAATTTATAATATTTGACAATTATATTCAATAAATGATGCAACATAATGTGTTAAATTATGATATTATTGCTAAAATTAATAATCAAATCATGCACAGGCTGTTTTTCTAGTTAAATATTACTGTTAAAATCTAATTTGAAAATTTTTTAGTAGGGTTTGTGAAAATGATTTTCAAGGAAAAGCTTATCAATCTCATCTTTTGCAATGGAGTGAGCAGAATCTAAATGTTTGGTAATGTTAGGCAATAATTAGGCTTTCTAAATATAATACACACACACATTTATTAACAGAGCATAATTTAAGAAATGGATAAAGGCATAGAGAGTAGAAATATTAGGAAGAAATACTCAGGTGACATGATTAAAGCCTGAAACTTAAATACTAAATATCTTTTATTTAAATTCTTGAATGGGTGGGAGGAGGGTTACCCCCATTATAGCTCAGGCTCAATGCGGGTACGCTAAGCTTCCTCAGCATATATGTAAAGGAGAATGTTATTTAATTTGCTTCTAACTGTTTAATTATTTATAAAAACATCTTTCATCTAAAATTTATGTCTATTTTCCGAAGAGTTGTAAATTTGGATGACCTATAATAGAAGCTATAACCCAAATTACTAGATGACCTATAATAAAATAGGTAACTCAAATTATAAAAGTTAGGAACAAATATTTATAAAATTACAATACAAAATAATATAGGTCAATCCATCAGCCCTTGCAGTTGCATGATACAACATGCTAAGTGATTAGTTATAATAACATTTGACTTTGTAAAATCGTGTCATAATCAAGAGTAAAACACACCCAAGGCCACTGAATTTTTAACTAAAAATCCCAACACCTCTAAAATTTAACATTATGTGGTAAGATCACCCAACTACAATTTTGTTGCAAAATCCCTCTTTCTGTTCAATTTAATTGACTCTTCATCATATATACTAAGTTAGAACTTGCTTTTTAGCCTTCGTGGCAAAATAGGTTCCCCCTCGAGTGTCACGAGTCAAGCTTGTTCATGACATTATACTTGTTTGTGACCACTTGCCTTGTACATGGTATGGGTTATTGTCATGTAAATACTAGTGTAGGTCTTATTGTTTTGAGTATGTTTAGGTCCTAGTATAAATAGGAGTATGGCTCCTTGACCAACTTGATGTTTTTTAGTGGAAGAGCTAAAATGGCATGTAAAACTCTTTAAAGGAAAGTGAGTATTCATCAATTTTATAAAACTCATTAGATTTGTTTACCACGTTTAACCTACCTGCCTCCCTCGCCAATCTTGCTTATGGAGGTGTTTGTTAATGAATTATGTTACTTCAATGTTTATGGTTTGCTTGCCATTTGCCTTAATGAACCATTTACTCTTTTTTCTTAAATTATATTTAACTACAATAAATGTGTGATTGTGGTTAATTGTGATAACCTTTGACTAAACTAGTTAAACGAGAGTGCTTTAACTAGTATGATGTGACCCTTCACAATGTGTGAAATACTCAACCTATGATGGTTGGTATCAGAGCTTGATTAATTGCTACATGAATTCAGTTGCCTTTGTTGTAGGATTGTGTTAAGCATTAGTAAGAGATAATGTCGACCAATACTAAGAGAATTGAAGTGCTATAGGTGCATGTTGATACAACCAACAATGTGGCTATGGATATGGTCAAACTTGTTGAACATGTTAATGCTTTGGAGGGATCATAAAAACATCAATAGAGCCCTATGGTAGAAATGTCAAAGGAACTTCACCATATGGTGGAAACTTTGTAGACTCAAAATGATGGATCTGACTACAAAGATGAACCTAATGGTTCTTGCTATGGAACACTCCAATGCTCCGGAGTATGGCCAAGGTGCTAGAACCCAAAATGTGTGGGGGGTGCTTGCAATGCTAAGGAATTGGAGAATTTTTATTTATTATAGAGCAGTACTTTTGCACGATGAGGACTAACTTAGAACAAGTGAAAGTAACCATTGTGACAATGTACTTGGTTGGTGAGCTAAGTTATGATGTTGTACCAGGTATGATGAAATTGAGAATGGACATTCTGTAGTTAATTGTTGGGTAGACTTGAAGAGAGAGCTCAAGGCCCAAATCTTTTTCTTGAGAATGTTGAGTATAATGATTGACATAAATTGAGAAACCTTAAACATAATGGTTCAATCAAGGAGTAAATAAAATAATTTTCTACTTTGATGTTGGATATTTGAGACATGTTGGAGAAAAACAAGTTGTTCTACTTTCTTAAAGGGTTGAAATCGTGGACAAGGAGAAAATTTCATTGACAAAGAGTTCAAGACTTGCGTACAAATAGGTTCCCATGAAATGATTGACTGATTACGTTGAAGAGAGTTCAACAACATCCAAAGACAGTGGCAAGGGTGGGAGCAAGAGAAAGTCTTTCAAGAAGGGTCAACCCAAAAGTGGGGGAGCTGACACCAAGGTATCAACTTCAAAAAAAAGCTTTGTAGTATCGATTATTCAACATCCCCAATGGTGAGGGTAAGATGACATGCTTCTTATGTCAAGGCCCTCATAGAATTGCCAAATGCCCTACCAAGACATTACTCAATGCCTTACAAGCATGCATTGCTAAGGAGGCATTGTAAGATGACGATAAGGAGAAAATCCCAAGGATAGGTGCAATGGAGTTAGTGAACATGTTGGAGAGGTAGACAAAACAGACAAAAGTTACATAGTAGGTTTCAATTTTTATAAATTTACAGATCAATAGGAAGAGCACCTGTGCTATGGTTGATATTGGGGCTACCCACAATTTTGTTTCACAAGAAGAAGTGCAAAAACTCAACTTATGCTTAGAGAAGGATTTAGGATGTATGAAAGCAGTTAACTCTGTAGATCCACCCACTTTGGGATTAATCAAGCAAGTGATTGTAAAGCTTGGGAAGTGGGCAAGACATGCAAATTTCACAACTATGCCGTTGGTTGATTTCCAAGTGATTCTTGGAATGGATGTACTCTTGAGGGAGATAGGCAGTACTGATGTTGTTTGCTAGTTCCCCTTGTCCAATAAGAAACCACCTTTGCATGGTGCAAGCCACTGCAAAGAAAGGAGACAATGAGAAGTTTCTTTTAGTCATGCAAATTAAGAAAGGATTGAGGAGGGTTAGATAGACATATCTTATAATGTTCATCGTAGATGAAAATGTAGGCTAAGAGCAAGTGCCTACTATCATCCAAGTTGTGTTAGATGAGTACAAAGTTGCGATGCTAGACAAGATACCTCACAAGTTACCTTCACGATGGGCTTTAGACTGGGAGTGGAGTTGCTTGCTAAAGGGCCATACTGGATTGTGCCTCCAGAGTTAGTAGAGTTAAGGAAACAACTTGATGGGTTATTATTGGAAGCAGGCTATATACGTCCTTTCAAAGCATTGTTTTGGAGCTCTAGTGTTGTTTTATAGAAACATGATAAGGGCATGCAAATGTGTGTAGACTACTGCACACTCAATGAGGTGATTGTGCGTAAAAAGTACCATATTCCACTGATTGCCAATTTGTTTGATCGGCTAATTTATAAGTGCTTCACCAAACTTAGGTTAAGGTTAGGCTACTATCAGGTGAGGATAGTAGATTAGGATAGAACAAAGATGACCTATGTGACAAGGTATAGGGCATATGAGTTCTTGGTGATGCTATTCATGTTAACGAATGTGGAAGCAACATCTTACACCTTGATGAACCAAGTTTGTCATGGTATACCTGGATGACATAGTTGTCTACAATTCTACTCTAAAGGAACATGAAGAGCATCTACAGAAGATGTTTGATAGCTTAAAGGAGAATAGTTTATATGTAAAGAAAGAGAACTCATCTTTCACTTAGCGAAGCATCAAATTCCTTAGTTATGTGATTAAGCAAGGTCATATCAAGATGGATATAAAGAAGGTAAAAGTTATTCAAGACTGAAAGTTCCCAATGATAGTCAAGAAGTTGCATTATTTTTTAGGACTTGCCAATTATTGTAGAAAGTTCGTAGAATGGTATTTGAAGAGGACTACTCCTTTGATCAAACTGTTGAAAGAAGTGTCATGGATGGAACTAGATCGAGAAGTGCCGAGTATTTGACAGCTTAAAGGATGTCATGATGTGAGATTCGGTACTTGCTTTTTCAGGCATCATAAATCCCTTTAAGCTATGGATAGATACATCAGTCTATGCCCTTGGGAGAGTCTTTTTATAGGATGGGCATCTTATTGCATAGGAAATTTGTAAGCTTATTGAAGTCAAACAAAGGTGCACAACTCAAGAAAAAGAGATCTTAGCGATGATACATTATCATTGGATGTAGTGAAATTACCTACTTGGTTTGAATTTTGTGGTGAAAATAGATAACTTGGTTGTTAGTCACTTATTTATATAGACAAATTTATCATCCAAGTAGGGTTGTTGGCAAGAATTACTAGTAGAGTTTTATTTCTTATTTAAGCACACAATTGGGCAGATGAACCAAGTCATAGATGCACTGAGCTAGAAGGCTCAACTTGCTGTCTTATAAATGGTAACACACTTCATGGTAAGTATGGTTACCACACCAAATATCTAGTCGCCCAAAAAATCATAAAGTTGACAGAAAAGGGAAAGTGTGCTAGTTTTGGTTGGAAGATGGATTGCTAATGACATATGATAATCGATTCTTTGTGCTTCAAGCTAGAGATATAAGGAAGACACTGTTGAGTGAGTGACGTGAAACCATGTTGGCAGTACATCTAGGATGACATCACACTTTAGCATCATTGAAGCAAAGGTATTAATGACTATAGATGTGTGATGATGTGGTTAAGTATACTAGAACTTGTCTCACTTGGCATCAAGATAAGGTGGAATGGAAGAAGATTGCAGGGCAACTAGACCCCCTACTTGTACCAACTAGGCTATGGTAGAGTGTCTAACTGGACTTTATAACGAGTCTACATAGAGTAGAAGAAGTAGGGTCTATGCTTTTGGCTATAGACATGTTTTCAAAGTACTGTACTTTCATACCCACACCAAAGTATTGTTTGCTAGAGAAAACAAAACAATAATTTTTCTAACATATTATGAAGTATGGGGGTGTTCCCTAATATATTATTAGTGAATAAGATTCAATATTTACTGGCAATTTTTGGACAAAACATTTCAGAATCCTTGGTTCATGGCTTGACATCTTTTCAAGTCACCACTTGTAAATAGATGGACAAACGGAGAAATTTAACAAGCTACTAGAAGAGTACTTGTGCCATTTCATCTTCACCAATTAGAAGAATTGGGTGCAACTACTTGATGTGGTTCAACTTTGTTTCAATGCCAAAAAGAGCTCAATAACCAATAAGAGTCTTTTTGAACTTGTTATAGGCCAAAACCACTATTACCTTACATAGTGAACGAGTTTAATAGCGAAAAGAGCCTAAGACCATACATCTTCACCAAAGAATGGTAAAAAAAAAAAGAAAAAAAATTGTAGTAGTCCCCATATTGGCTAAGGTTGAGACGACCTTGTACAAGGTTGATCCTCTAGTTTGGATTAAAGTGCATCATATGTTTCATGCCAGTTGTCTCAACCCATTCAACCCCTACATTGTAGATGCAAGCAGAACTTAATCAACTAAAGCACCAAGAGACAGGCAACCTAACATAAGAGAAGTTAAAGTCATCATTGCAAAAGATAAAAAAGTTCACATCATTAAGGAAGAAGTGACATGAGTTCTTAGTGAATGCCTTGGAAATGAAGAATATGTTGGTTTTGGTAGAAAACATGCAAACATTTGTGGACTAAGTTAAAGAGTACCTAGCGTCAAAAGTCTACGAGGACGTCGACTACATAAGTGGAAAAGTATCACATGTCAAGCTTGATCAGGACATTATGCTTGCACGTGACGCTCGACTTGTGCGCATAGGATGTGTTACCATCATGTAAAAACTAGTATAGATTTTGTTGCTTTGAGTGTGGTTTATGTCCTAGTGTAAAATGAGAGTATAACTCCTTTGCTAGTATGATGTGCTCTATATTATGTTATACTTCATATTTATTCATTCTTTAATGTTATATCCATTTTCAATTTCGAATTAATGAAATATCTTCAATATTATACCCATGCCTAGTTGAATTAATAAATATCTTCAATGTCATACCCTTGCCTTGTTGAATTAATGTCAGATGTGTAGTTTACCTATGGCAATGGATTTCAATAGAGCTGATAATGGTGATTAGACATGATTCACAAAAACAATGTAGTATAAAATGTGTATATTCGTTCGATAATATGCATATATATATATATAGACATGATTCACAAAAACAATGTAGTATAAAATGTGTATATTCGTTTGACAATATGCATATATATATATACAACTGAAAAATAAGTGTCTCAAAATAAAACAAAGCCACAATGCTATGCTTACAAATTTGTGACACAAACTAAAAGTGAAGGTGTAATCTCAAGAAGGGGGTGAATTGGGTATTTTAAAATCTTTATGTGAAACTTAATTTATTTTAAAACTTATTTACCACGTCCCCTAACTAATTCAATCACCACGAAAATCTATTCAGTGAACAACTATACCAATTAGCAATCCTAAATATGAAACCAAATCTCAATATTAACAATATTCTTGCCAGATTAATGTTAATAACAATATGCTCAATCACACAAATATTTATTCTTGTATTTAAATAATTAATCAACCAATACCAAGCAATCCCGACAAATTAAATCAAGTATGAATTTATAGCTACAACAGAGTTTGATCACAATGGGTATTTAAATAATTCAATACATCCACAAATCAAATTTGATCATTCACAGCAAATAAGATCAGTATATATGTGCTTGAAAATAAAAGATAAGGGATAAGAATGACACCAAGATTTTTTACAAGGTTCGGCAACGTGCCTACATCCTTGCCTCAAGAAACCCACTATGAGAATTTTACTAACTCTCTCCTTTCAGTAGGTGGAGCACCTCTTAAGTAAGAACACCCTCTTACTTGTCACCGATTCAATACCCGAATCATTCATTTACAAATAAACAACAACAGTTTTTTGTACAATGATGAAAATCTCACAAAAAGCAGATTTGTACAAGTTAAAATCACTAGGATACTCTCAACAATAAATTTTATAATGAAGCCCAAGAGATTTCTAGGTTTTTTGGATTGAAAGATAAGAAATCGAAGAACAAAACCAGAAAATATTTTTTAGCGAGGATGAACGGCGCACAACAGTTTTTGAAAGATGAATCCAATGTATTTTCATGCGATTAGGTTTCCCTAACATGATTAGGGTTAGCCTTAAATAGTTGGGTTTGAAATCTTACCATTTGCCCATGTTTTAACAATATCATTTAAATACGAAAAGAAATCGCATTGTTCGCAAATTATATCGCATACTTCGGTCGTCTGAACTGGTATTTCGGTCACTCGAACCAATTAAAAACATGAATTTCGAATCAGTTAGTAGCCTTACGGACGACTGAACTTTAGGTTTTGTCGCTTGAACCAACACTAACCTGGCTTTATCAATAGCAGTACCCATTCGATCGATTGAGCCATCAGGTTGGTCACCCGAACTCACTAATGCCAGACCAGGTTGTTTAGTTTACTACATTCGGTCGACTGAGCTTTAAGCCTCGGTCGGCCCAAACATTCTGAAATTCATTTTTCTTTTATTTTTTATTCCAAAAACCATATGCATCCATTTGAAAAGATATTTGGCCTTTTTAAAGAATATTTTCAATTTGTTAAAATAGGTCTCTAAGTCCAATTGTTTATCCTAAGAGCTTCATATACAAACTTAAACTTGAGAAGTGCTTACACAAGACTCATATTACATTACATATGAAATATTAACCAAGTCTCATGTCTTTAAGCTTGATCCTCATCCAAGCTCTAGCCAATCTTCATTTAGCTTATGTTCTTTGTGGCTTTTAAACTTTAAATATGAACCATTGTGCTTGTAAGATATATTACCCGTCAATTCACTTGAAAGCACAATTAGATTCCTTAGTTTATCATTGTCAAAACCGAGATTAAGCTTTGTTAGGCCAACAATCTTTAATTTTTTGATGATAACAAATAAGGAGCAAAATAAGGTAGCCTTGATAAGGCTCCCCCTCACAATAAGCATAATCACAATGTAAATATTTTTAATATTCTCCCCTTTGGAAAATAAAAATGCAAGCTATTCTCCCCTTTTGAGAAATACTTGGAAAATACAAGTACAAACATAATTTTTAGTACAACATACAAGCATATTTTCAGTACAACATATTATTTTCTTGTCACTTGTTCTCCCAGTTCATAGTCATAGTACATATTTTGCATGTTCTCCCCCATTTGGCATCACCAAAAAGGATACTCAATAAAACATACTTAGCAAACATAAGTTATGAAGGGACTTGCTGTGGAACAGCCCTAAGTTCTAGCTGTAGTGCATACGCGTAACCAAAAAAAAAAAACGATCTTGCATACATTGGTTAAATGAAAATTCGATCTTTCAAACCTAAATCACAATAAAATTTCAATCTTGCAAATCCTAATTACGTGATTAGGATCATACCTATGAGATCTCTTTGGTTTGATCTTGAATTTGCAAGCATGAAGAAGAACTCCCGAACCTGCAAGCACGAAGAGGAACTCCCGGATCTGTGAGATCGAAGAAGAACTCTTGATGATGACTAGGGATCTTCTACTATATTCCTCGAACATGCCTTGCTCCTCAGAGAGTCGGCTTGTCAGTGGTGGCTAGGGTTTGCTTCTTACGAAGGTGTTTGCCTCTATCTGTGCGTTTTTGTTTTAACCTCACCGCTGAATGGAGTGCGTGTATATAGGCTACAGTAGGGACCTCTGGGAAAATATGATCAGGGCTTCCTGCGTAATTAAGAATTCCTAATCCGACCTGGATTAATCCTTAATTACATTAATTACAATTTATGCCACTAAAGTTTAATAATTGCACTCCCTGTCATATTCAAAATTCAATTTCAAGCTCCTATTATTAAATGCTTATTTATCTCCCCACGTAAGATAACAGATACCCATCAATTAAATTAAATTACTGACAATTTAATTAATTGACATATGAATTCCCTGAGACCTTCCACTGAACTTATTTGATGTGTCGAATTCAAAATCCAACTACAGGGTTTGACACAATCAAAACTTATAAGCTTCCTCAGGGGGGTATCATCAATCTCAATACCGGGACATGGATTCAATTAATAATTAATGTTCACCATACACATAATATCATTACCCAACTCACTGAGTTTATTGACCCATAAAGAATCTCACTCTTCTATAAATCAAAGTAATAAACACTACATGCACGTGTCTAATAATCATATCAGGATTAAGAGCATAAGCACTCATAATAATCATGAGGTATTAATTATTTTATATAGTCAAGATAAAAATAATTATCCTAAGACGATCCTATTCAATACACACAAAGTGTACTAGCACAAGGAATTGGAACTATACCATTTCCCATAGTCAAGACAAACCTATTAAAACCTTGTGCTACAGTCCTACCAATGGTGTGTCCAAT